>NC_065586.1:84785667-85103281 GCF_024542745.1 Macaca thibetana thibetana
TCTAAGTGTTAGTTCCTGAACTCTTTTAAGTTCTCAGCATTTTTCTTCTTTCCAATTTTTGTACTACTTCACAATGCAGCAGTTCTCTGTTGCAAGGTAGGAGTAGAATGTACCTCATTGGACCTGGATTTAGTTTACCCATTCTTTCCACTAAGGGAACAGGGCACCATCCTAGTTAGAACAGTGGCAGAACAGCAGAGTGGTTAAGACCAGCTCTCTTACGGAGCATGACATATCTGTTGAAATAACAAGTAGTAAAAGAATTTAGTAGTTCAGCAGTGATGTAAGAAGAATCTCTTGAATGAGTAAACACAGGACTCATCCTAGCCACTAATCTCCAGCCAATAAGCACTTTTCAACTGTATAACTATGAGCCAGTGACTATCTTTTCCTCAGTTTCTTCATTTGTAAAATAAGGATACTAAAAGTGACTCTTATAAGATTGCTGTATTAAACGAGTTAATACATATAAAGTGCTTAAAATAGGGCCTGATATATAAGAAGCCTTAAATAAATGTTTGTTGCTATTGTAAATATTATGAACAAATATAGTTGATAAGGGTTTAAAAGAATCAGCCTTGTTTAAAAGTCCATCTTACACAATTGGAGTTACTTATTCAAAATTAGGGCCTCTCACAGAGCTCTAAGCTTATCCTCTAGTGCAGATTTCAGGACCAACTCTCTGGGATCCTCCCTCATTCTCTCCTTCTTTCTTAAAAATATATATTGTGGCCGGGCGCGGTGGCTCACTCCTATAATCCCAGCACTTTGGGAGGCCAAGGCGGGCAGATAACGAGGTCAGGAGATCGAGACCATCCTGGCTAACATGGTGAAACCCCGTCTCTACTGAAAAATACAAAAAATTTGTCGAGCATGGTGATGGGCGCCTGTAGTCCCAGCTACTCGGGAGGCTGAGGCAGGAGAATGGCGGGAACCCAGGAGGCAGAGATTGCAGTGAGCTGAGATCGCGCCACTGCACTCCAGCCTGGGCGACAGAGCGAGACTCCGTCTAAAAAAATATATATATATATATATGTGTGTGTGTGTGTGTGTATGTATGTGTATATATGTGTATATATATGTGTGTATATATATATATTGCATAACCATTAGCACTGCAAAGCTCTAAGGAAAAAATGGTAATCCTATGTCCCCAATCTAAAGGAGCTTCCCACACTCAAATTGGGGGAAGTTTTTTTAAAAAATAGATTCTTCCAGGCAACATAGGACCAGGGATCCAGCAGGCTTTTTCTTGTCCTTAATGAGTAGCTCACAGTCTTTATTCTTAGGAAACACAGAGCAAATGGTGTATAACAAATGAGTAGGCTATGTTTAAATATTTAAGAGATTTAAGAGATTACTATTTAAAGGTCCTACTTCCAACTTTCTACGTCAGAAAGTTGAATGAAAGGTCCTACTTCCAACTTTCTACATCAGAATACCTGAGGATGAGACTAGGCATTTTTTTTTTTTTTTTTTTGGTTTCTTTTTCCAAATCATATATAATTCCCGCATGCCATCTGAAAAGCAACCAAAATGCAGAATCTTAGGTCCCAGATCTACAGACTAAAAATCTGCATTTAAACAAGACCTTCAGAAGATCTGTATGCACATTAAAATTGGAAAAGCACTGGCCTGTGGTAGTCTTTCTTTCTCAGGATGGTGGTAAACAAATCACCCCTGTGTCAGAACCACCTGGGATGCTCCTTCTAAAAAGTATACTTTTGTGTCCCACCACAGACTGAGTGAAACAGACTCTGGGTTGGAGTCCCTTGAAACTGCATTTCAGACAAACTTCTTTTCCTGACACTTGGGCAATCTAAAGTTTGAGAGTTACCAGAGTAGCTTTTAAGAGCAGTACATGTTTTGTCATTTTCATGTATATTATCTCTTCATGAGACTAAAATCACTGAGCAAGACGTACCTAGAGTTACAAACCAATCAAACAGTACGTTTGCACACACAGAGGGATATACACACACGACATTAGAAATAACTGCAAATAAACTGTCTTTAATACTGGGAGATCAAAACTATCCAAGGAGGTTCCCCTGAGCATCTGCAATGAAATGCAGATTAACCAGTTAATTGTGTCAGAGAGGAGAGGTTGTAAATTATGTATAATGACATCATTACACCTCTTGTACTCTTGTCTAAATATTCCTTGCTTGTACTTTCTTGAAACATTATTAAAAATCCATTTGATTCTAATAAGTTACTTCCAATACAAGTAAAAGTATAGCATCAGATGTGAAAAGAAAATAATCAGATTATCAAAATATATTGTATTATTCCTCTTCTTCATAGTGATGGTCTTTACTAATAATTACTAAGGGTGAATTTCCCTTCAAATACCAAGCTGAAAGGCATTACTCTGGTCATGTGGTTCCATAAAACGAGGCAGTCAATCTTTTGGATATTTAGAAAATCCAATTGGGTAAAATTTTCTCTTTTTCTCTGAGCGTTTGTCATGAGAAAAGCACAACTGAAACTCAATTTTGCCCAAATTATCCCTGTAAACATCCAGACACTATGAAATATGTGTTATATTCATCTCAACTTAGATCTAGCTAATATTTTAGAATTACAAAATACTTTGTCTTAAACTATTAAGAATATCAAAAAGAATAACACATAGGACTTTATTTTTTCTGACTTAATACTCCCCCAGGGAGTTTAACAGACAAAACAGAAATATATTAACAGGGATAGACAATTGCATTTGAAAAGCATGAGCAACTTTTAACATCTTTGGAACTCTGCTTTCAGAAAGGTGATGTACCTCGGAGTATAGGATTCCCATGCTGGTCCTTCACAGGCTTACTTCACCTCTACAGCTTCTTGAATCTTCCAGAAGTATTTCTGATGAATATCAAAATCCTTCCTGGCTGAGAGGAAAGTCCCTAGAAGTCCAAGCTGGTGGCAAGGCTCAGGAGTGCTTTTCTAGCAAACACCTGTCAGTGCTTTTCCAGCAGCTCAGGCAGCAGCACACCTTCCAGGGAGCCCAGCCCAATGAAACAAAGGCACTGTGTCATGTGTAATGACCCAAGCCTGTATCATCTAATGTTACAACCCTGAGGAGCCGGTTTCTGAGTCATATTTGCTCTGCCAGTGGTAACATGCAGGAAAGAAGGAAGCAAATTAAGGGAGGAAGAAACGTTCTTACACTGGCAGGAAGGACTCAGGGTTCAAACCAAAGTACTGTATTTCACACATTTCCTAATCAAAATCTGGTTTTCAGCGGTCATTGAGAAAGTCTAGAGACCAACAAACTTACTTGTGAGAGCCATATGTGTCTGCAAAGAACTTGAAAAAATAATCTACAAAATTCTCAGCCTGACAATTAACAGTTTTCCAGCTATTTATGCAGTTTTGTAAACTAATAAATTTACTAACATAATAAATCTTAAGTTGTTTTAAATATTCTAATACTATTCACACATTTAGCCAAATTACT
Source organism: Macaca thibetana thibetana (assembly GCF_024542745.1). Lineage (NCBI taxonomy): Eukaryota > Metazoa > Chordata > Mammalia > Primates > Cercopithecidae > Macaca > Macaca thibetana. The sequence goes on from NC_065586.1 coordinate 84,789,125, forward strand.
TTATAATATTCAATTTAAAATCATAAGTCTAAAATCAAATACTCTATGATGCATTTTAAATTGCATCATCAATTTATGTATCAAACATGCTAGTATGCCAAATCTCTTAAATATCGTAAACATTTTATATGCTACATATAATATTAATTATTCACACACTTTCTCTGAACTGAATACAATCACATCAAACTTTCCTAGAACTGAAACACCCAACCGTCTACACACCCATTATCATCATGGGAGCAGCCCAAACGCGCCCTACTTTGTTGATAACAAATGTCAAGTTACTTTGTAGCTATAACAGAGTTGAAAATTGTAAGTCATTCAGCCCAGGCACGCACAATTAAAATGCTTTTCCTCTAACAGCACCTAGAACCAATGATCCCTTCCCTGGGAACCAAGAAGACAAGGACATGATGGGAACCTAATGTAGGAACTCTTTCAGAAGCTAGGGGCTCATTGGCCCAGAAGATCCAGGACTGAAATCTGCTTCAACATACCTTTCCTTAAATGGTCAAATCTGAAGCCCTTCAATCAGTCCCTGCCAAGCCAACATTCCTAAATCCTTTCACTTGCCCTCTAAGCCATACATTTTCTTGGATTCCAAATTGGGGAGACAGATTTGAGCCCACCTCCTGTCTCCTAATAAAGTATTTCTTTCCTCAAAACCCAGTGTTCTGGGTATTGGCTTCTGTGAGCACAGGGCAGCAAGTCTATTTGCTCAATAATATCGTGGAAGAAATAGTTCAACCATCTCAAACAAATTGATGTGATTTTCCCAATCGGTTGAGGCTCCTTAGTGGCCAGAAAGTAGTGGCCAGAATACTAGGCCTGTGCCTAGTATTCAAGGAAATTCTTCTTACTCCACTGGTGGATACACTGAGCTATTTTTATAATTATTTCAAAGATTTTATGTTTCACTATGCAGTTGGCATCGAGGCCAGCCTCCCTGGAGTTTAAGAATTAGCTAATTCTTCCGTTAGAGGAGAGGGAAGTCTGCAATACCCAGTAAAATTGCAGCTGACTTCCTCTTTGGCTTGGTTTGATTTTGTATTTCTGTAGTCTCTTAAGACATTTAAGTGTCTTCCCATTGACTTAGAAAAACATTAATGGTATATCCATTGGGTACTTCACTGTTATGCAATATTTTGTAACCTCTGGTAGCCTCTTTTGTAAGCTCTTTCAACTAATTGTGTGGACAGAACTCTTCACTGTCATTGCTTCTCTGCTAAGTTTGCTGCTAGCTTTCTTCTTCAAGCTCTTTCCTCCCTGACTGAGCTCTAAATGTTTCTTTAATTTTCAATCAGGACCAAAACTCATTTTATTAGATTCTGCATCTTTTGACAACATCTGGTTCTAAAGGAACAATACTCATTATAATTGCAAATGATGTAGGGTTGGCTCAATAAACAAAGCAATGAAAAAAGCAGTTGACTTATTGCAATTGGTAAAACGCTTGGATTTAACTCTAGGCCATTGGGTCTCAACCAGGGGTGATCTTGCGCCTAGATAGACTGCAGATTTTGTAACTAAAAAGATAAGATGTTCAGTTAAATTTGAATTTCAGATAAATTTCTGAAATGTCATATGGGACATACATATACTAAAAAATTATGTTGCTTAACAGAGAACATTGTTTTATTGGAAACTAAAGACATTTGGCAATGTCTGGAGACATTTTTGATGGTCACAACTAGGAGTGGGAGCATGGTACTCTAATGTGGAGGGCAGAGGCCAGGGATGCTGCTAATCATCCTACAGTGCACAGGACAGCCTCTTAGAGCAAAGAATCACCCAACTCAGAGGAGTGCTAAGGTAGAGAAACTCTTGTCTAAGCCAAAAGGAGAATTAAAGGTGAAGGAAGAGGACTTAGTAAACTATACTGTCAAATTGGAATATGGCAGCAGACTATCAGAATGAAGTTGGATAAACAGATATATTTTTAAGGGTTTAGGCTTCTTCCTCTGGCAATTTGAGCCTATAATTACAAAGACAGATAAAGGAAACAAGTTCCAGAAAACAACTTTCACAAGTAAATGTCCTCTGTCAAGAAATAACATTTGAATTAAACACTAGGGCCTTAAAATTAGTGATATCCTTTGATCCTGGCTGTAAATGCAGCCAACCTCCACTAACCAGCAGCCAACTGTCTATGAGGGGTGAGTCTCTGGTAAGGTGTATCCCAAAGACTTTCCCCCAAGAGGGGTTCAGTAGAGCATAACAAAGAAGTGTGGTCCACAGAAGCTCAGTTTTACGCTGATATCTTGATCTTTCAACATTATCTAACATTGTCCAACATTGACATTAGCAGTGGAAGTTATCTGAATCACATGGCACCAAAATATGTTACCGGCCAGCAGTGAATCTGTGTGGGTCTGCAGCAAACTCAATTCCTACCATCTCAGAAGAAAGAATTTGACTAGGACATAAGATGGAAGAAGAGATCAGGGCAAGTTTTAGAGCAGAAGTGACAGTTTATTAAAAAGCTTTAGAGCAGGAATAAACAAAGTAAAGTATGTTTGGAAGAGGACCAAGCGGGCAACTCGAAAGACAAGTGTGCAGTGTGACTTTGACTCTTGGTTTTCTTTTTTTTTTTTTTTTTTTTTTTTTTGAGACGAAGTCTCGCTCTGTAGCCCAGGCTGGAGTGCAGTGGCCGGATCCAGCTCACTGCAAGCTCCGCCTCCCGGGTTCACGCCATTCTCCGGCCTCAGCCTCCCGAGTAGCTGGGACTACAGGCGCTGCCACCTCGCCCGGCTATTTTTTGTATTTCTTAGTAGAGACGGGGTTTCACCGTGTTAGCCAGGATGGTCTCGATCTCCTGACCTCGTGATCCGCCCATCTCGGCCTCCCAAAGTGCTGGGATTACAGGCTTGAGCCACCGCGCCCGACTCTTGGTTTTCATAAGTTGGCATACTTCCAGGGTCCTGCATTCCTTCTCACCTGATTCTTCCCTTTGGTGGGCTGTCCACATGTGCAGAGTGGCCCACCAGAATTTGGGAGGGGAGCATGCACAGTGTGTTTACTGGAGTTGTACGCATGCTCACTTGAAGCACTCACTCTTCCCTTATCAGTTGAATGTCCCTAGGAGGTAATATACCAGTTAAATTCTGCAATTTTGTATCTTAATGTGCATGCTTGAGTCCACTTGCCCAACTCCTGAGATCTTATCAGGAAGCTGCTGATCACCAGTTTCAAGTTTTTTCTATCTGTTTGACGGCCTTTCCCTGGCACTGGCTGTGACCAATTATTGTTTTATTTATTTATTTATTTATTTATTTTTGAGATGGAGTCTTACTCTGTTGCCCAGGATGGAGTGCAGTGGTGCAATCGCAGCTCATTACAACCTCCGCCTCCCAGGTTCAAGCAATTCTCCTGCCTCAGCTTCCAGAGTCACTGGGATTACAGGCGCCTGGCACCTGTATTTTTGTATTTTTAGTAGAGATGGGGTTTCACCATGTTGGTCAGGCTGGTCTCGAACTCCTGACCTCAAGTGATCTGCCCACCTTGACCTCCTAAATTGCTGGGATTGCAGGCGTGAGCCACCATGCCTGACCCTCAACTATTATTTAGACAGACAGTTAACAAACTCCTTACTATCACCGAATGTTCACCTGACATTCCTGGTAGGTGGGGGGAGCCCTCTCCTACTCTGCTCATGTCTGACTAGCTACTTACTGTAAAATTGGCTCCCATTGGAGAGATTTAAGTAGAGGAGTGTTGTGATCAGAATTTTATTTATATAGTAAAGCTCACTCTGGCTGTTGTATAGAGAGTGGATCTGAGGCAGGAAAGAAGAAACAGCAAGTAGTTAGGAGGTTATTGCATTAGGTCAGCTGCATGATAATAGTTACCTGGGGCAGAAGAGCGGCAGTGTGGATAGAAAGAATAAGATAAACTCTAGAGTTTAGGAGGCAGAAATAACAGACTTTGCCAACTACGAGTTATTAGGCTAGCTCCTAGCATCGAACACACTTTTCTATGTTTGTTACTTCAACGCCTACCCTGGCATTCTGCAAGCTACTTTTTTTTTTCTACTGGTCTATGGAGACAAAAGTAACTTCATCTTGGATGCTAATCCACCATATTGACTTCTCATTAACCCCAGTCCCATAAATGCCTTCGGATTCCTACTTTATTTACTGTCCTTAGTGTAAGAACACATATTTACTGTAAATCCTGCCTTTACACCAAAGCAAACTTGATGTTATCACACAAATGATAGGTTATGATGCACATAGCACTCCTGCCTGTTCTGGGGGGCTGTCTTTCATTGTCTCTATAGTGCATGTATCCCCTTCCCATGTAAGCCCTGGGTCTGGGGAGTAATGGTGTGGAGATCTACCTGTCTTGTTACCGCAGGCCACACTTCTGTCTGTAAGTTCCCCAATAAATTACCCTTTATCAAAAAACTGATTTTGTCTGTCTTATTCTTTGGTTTCTTGGCTCCTTCCTTGTTTGGAGATTGCTTTGCATACATGACCCTTTCATGAAACCTGGTCTATTTTCTAAGGAGCACTCCATGTGAGATTACAAAGCTAAAGAGGGAGAAAGAGACCTACTCATTTCTACATGCTTGCGATCCTATTGGCCTCATCCCACGAATAGCTCTTTATCCTAGGAAAAGCAATTGATCAAGCATATTTTCCACATTCCCAGAACCAGCCTACTTACATCTTTCAGAGGTTCCCAGCACTCATTGTTTCTCTCCCCGAACCCAAATTCATGCAATTCCTTCCTTGAGATTCTGAGGTATGAGCAGCTACCTAGAAAAGGCTCCTCCTCAAGGCCTGGGGCCCAGAATTTCAAGGCCCCTTTCTCTCCTAAGTACTAACAACCACAGCCTCACTCTGTTCCCTCAGTCCAAGAGGTGGTAGCTTCTCCTGCAATTCTATCTCTGTGTTACCTTAATATTCTCTCTTTACTTTCTAGTCTTCCAATACCTACTTAACAAATTCCAGACATTAAATTCTTTGTGTTTAAATAACTAGGTGGTTTTCTTTACTTAAGTTGGACTGACATAGTACTATGGGGATGTTTAGAAGCTAGAAATAACAGGAATTATCCATCTGATATAAGACACATGGGAAATGGCAGAACAAGGATAATATGCATGTATCTGGCTTGGGAAATTTGGTAGATTTTTATCTTTCACAGAAAACTCTGGAAGAGTAAGATTAGGGAAAGGCTGGGAAGAGATGATTAGCTCAGGTATGCACAAATTTTATTTAAGGAACATATTTGTAGCACACTAAGTGGAGATGCCAATAGAAAGCTTGTTATATGACTCTGGAGTTTTAGAGTAAGGGTTACACTACAGATTAAGATTTTTGAGGGTCAGTAGCATTACATTAATAATCCTCAAAGTAAGAAATAGAAGAGTTGAGAAACCTTATTAAAGTTATTTTTTCCCTTTACAACTTTGTGAAGTCCTTGGTTGTACAGAGTTATTTCTTCTTTAACTCACTCAAGGACGTTTTTTATTGTATGCCTTTTAATGTTGACAGTTACTATTTAATCAAATAAGTACATTTGCTAATCAGGATGTTTGTGTTTCTGAGTTTTATGCATTGGACCCCTGCTATCTTTTTCTATTTTTCTCTTACTTGTGGAGGTTTTTTGATTTTGAATGTTAACTTTAAGTTAAGTACAGGAGTCAGAGGCCAAATTGTAATAGTAATAATTGCTTTACACTAACATAGGGTCTTTATTCCTTTTAAAAGGTAAACTGAGGCACAATAAAAGTCTAAAGAGTTGATTTGAACAAATAACAATTCATGAATTAGGCAGCACCAAACTAAAAGTGGTTTGGGGGCTCTTTGGAGGAAATGCAAGGGGAACAAAGAAGAACATGGAAGTAAAGCAAAGAAAATATTTGATTGATTATAGTTATACAGTTGCCTTATTTGGTTTATTCTGCTGGAAAGTCCCTAGCCATATGTTAATTAGCTGGTGACTTCTGATTAGCTAACTTTAAGTTTCCTTTTTCTTTAATACAGAGATTTAAAAGAAATAGCCCAAATTAGTTTTGCTTATGTTTGCAAATCAAGCAAGGTTAAGCTTACTTATGGGGCCTAACTGACTTTGTGTGCTCAGGGATTCTTCAGGCCTGGTCTCTAATTTAATGTACTTTAACTCTCCCAAGACTCAAAAAATCTTGTAAAATTTGAAATCAATTTTGAATTTTTTAGTAACTAAGAAACTTATTATAATGGAAGAGGAAATGGTGTCAGACAGTCCTTAAAATAAAAATACTGGCATTGTAAGCTTAAATTTAAAATAAGTCACTTAATTGTTTACCACTTATGCAACACTTAATTTCATGCTGTTCTATTTCTTTGTCATCCTCTACCATGTACTTGCAGCTTTAGTTATTATCATTTGCTTTAATGAAAACACACAGAGTACATGTCATGATCAAGGTCCCATAATCATTGAAATGTTATGATTTGTGTTTCTTAATTTTTGAGGTATCTTAATATATCTAAGACAAGGAAGTTTATATTTCGTGGTAAAAATAGAATAAGAAACAACTCTATTACTGATAAATCCTTACTGAGAAATCCTGTTGCGCTAGATGACTGTTTCCAGAAAGAGTCACCTGCATCTGCAAACTGTCTATTACTTCTCCAGTGACTCAGGACTTGTGTAGTAAAACCAGTTTTACAGTATGAGACAAGCTATACTTTTTAGGGTATAAGTCTACTACTCTGACCTAAGATGAATGGTGCTGCCTACCTTTTTTTTTTTTTTTTACTCCACGTGCCTTTTCAGGTTGAAAAAGAGATGTTGTATCTCAACTCCTTGCAGGGCCTTAATGTTCACACACCATATTCCATTCTGAGTCTATGAAATGTAGTCTCACATTTTCACAGGGTTTTGTCTGTTTATTTGTTTTGTCCTTTTTTTTTATATGTAATAAAGGGTTATTTGGACTATGTTGGAGGGAGAAGGTTTGCTTGTCTTTTTAAATTAAGTTGTTGTTAAGGTCATGGCAGTCAGCCTTTAGGTTGGCCAGATGCCTATCCTTCCTCTCTAAAATCCGACCTACTTCCTTACTACTTCTTGGTAGTACTCAGACCTTTTACAACCAACCATTTATCATGAAATAAGGCAGCTATCTAAAGAAATACTATCACGTACCTCATTATCAAATCAAAACATTATTTCACTTCCTCTATCACTCACAAATCCACCAAAACAAGTGAACAGAACCCATTCACCAACCTGAATTAAAACATTCTATTCTGTCGACTTTAAAATTGCTTTGAAAGGACTGAGAAGTGAGCATCTAAAATACTTAAAAACTATAAGATTAAAACTTCATTCATGGCCAACCATTTTATAAGGCACTCAGCACACTACTATATCGAATATTTTTTTCCACGTTCTTGGCCTCTTTTCTCCTCCCCTACTTTACATTTCTTACCCCCACAATTATGTTTTGAGCCAGGTGTATGAGGCAGTGTTTAAAAAGACTAATAAAACTGTGACAGAGAGAAATTCGGCGACATTTAGTGTATAAGAGACATCATACATCTTTATTTTTTAAATCAAATTATAAGTGTCTTGAGTCTTTCCAAAGCTTTGAAGAAATCCAGTATTGAACCAGTTTCCTAGGATTTCCTTTTCCTTGAGATAACCAAGAATTCTTGGTGTCTGGCACACAGTAATCTCTCTATGTGTTTTCTCTATCATTGTCATTAGTATCATCCTAATTATCATTGTGTAATGTGCCTAAGAATAACTTGCGGGCCACATATGGTGGCTCACATCTGTAATCCCAACAATTTGGGAGGCTGAGGTGGGCTGATCATGAGGCCAGGAGTTTGAGACCACCCTGGTCAACATGGTGAAACCCCTTCTCTACTAAAAATACAAAAATTAGCCAGGTGTCGTGGCACATGTCTATAATCCCAGCTACTCATGAGGAGGAGGCAGGAGAAACGCTTGAACCCAGGAGCTGGAGGTTTCAGTGAGCCGAGATCGAGCCACTGCACTGCAGCCTAGGTGACAGAGCAAGACTCGTCTCAGGTCTCAGAAAAAAAAAAAAAAAAAAAATAACTTGGGAACTTACTAAAATGTAAATTACTCCCCTCCAACATGAGAAATAATGAATCAGAATCTCCAGGTGAGGACGTGAGAACCTGAATTTGAATAAGCATTCCAATAAGTGATTCAAAAGTTAGGGGTACAGTTAGAAAAAGGCAATTTTTGATCTTTCCAACACAAAAGCCTAGAGAGAAAATAGCACAATGGGAAATTTCACATTTTATCTGGCTTCAGGTGCAGTTTTGCACAAATGTGTTTGGGTTTGAGATTCTGATAATTCTTTACATAAAATTAATGAAGGTTGAATAATGAAGGAGTGTCTGTAGGCTGGAGTGAGTAATGTTTCTAATCTCCTACTCCCGAGTTGGGACTACAACAGTAGAGACTTTCACCATGCATCTCATGACTTTGATCCGCCCACCTCGGGTGCTGGGATTACAGGCGTGATTTTTGGCACTCATCTTTTCATGGGCATTTTTGGGGCCAGAGCTGCCTGCTCATTTCTATTCCAGGCATGAAACTCAAAACAGCCCTTGCGGTAAATAACCCATGAAATATCAACAGGTTTGTTGGTGTATCTGAATTGCTACTACCAGGATTTTGACATACTAAACTTCCTAGACAATATAGCTTTCTTCCTTGACCATTAATATGGGGTTGTTTTTTGTATTTTAACTCATACATTCTCAATGAGAGTAATATTGTTTTCCCAGGAAATGAAATTTGTTCTTGAGGGGAAAAAAGTCTATTATCCTTATAAACATAGCACAGGTAGACATATACGCAGGGGAGGGGGAAAAAAACTTTCTTCTACTTTCTTTATGTTTAGTCACCAGGGCCTGCGAATCAGACTAACAAAAGACAGATTAACAGGAGAAAATTACAAAGTTTATTCATTCATGCAACATGCGTACATGTGGGAGAGCTTGGCGATGAATAACTCAAAGGGTGTTTAGAATTTGGGGCTTATATACCATTTTAGTAGGTAAAGGGATAAAGGCACTTATGGGAAACAAACGACTTTTTGCAAAGATAAATGCATTTGCAGGAGCACAAACAGGCAATAAGAAAGTTTGTGAAAATGTCTACACAGGACAAAATGGTCTTTCATCTCCTTAAGGGTCATAAAAGTTCCTGGAGGAGAGATTTGGGGTAGGTTTTATTTGTTTTCTCCCTTCTGGGAGTAGATCTGCCCTGAAAAGGATTTGTGGCAATCTTGTTTCCCAGAAGTTGCTCCTTTAGTCAGAAAAGGGAAGCTTCAAAATTGCTTCTTTCTTTTTCCCCTTTTCTAAATTTGTTTGATCTCAAATGTCTTCAACTTAAAATAATCTTTTTACCAATGTAGCATATTTTGGAATGGCATATTCTGGTTCCCTTCAAGTACATAAATGGATAGACAGTATATATATGGTAATAAAATTTATGGAGGAAGGACAATTTAAAAGAAAAAGTCTACAAAGATTCCTTGGGGAGGAACAATGAAAAAAGATTGAGAAATCCTGCTTCAACTGATCCCAATTGATTTTCTAGTCTTTAAAATAAAAACTTTGAAATTTGGAAAATAGAAAAGAAAGAAAATACCAAGAATTCTGCCACATACATATAATACACACACACACACAGCATCTTCAAATATGTAGATAGTATTTGTTGTACCAGAAAATAGTCTAACCCCTTTACATGTATTAATACCTTCAACAGGGTCAACAATCCTGTGAGGTAGGTACTATTATCACCCCCTTTTAACAGATGAGAAAGCTAAGACACAGAGACATCAAGTAATTTGTCTAGGGTCACACAGCTAATAAATGATAATACAAGGATTCAAAGCCAGGAGATTTCGCTTCAGTATCTATTACTCTAACCACTAAAGTATATGGCATCTCTTTGGGTATATAACCTAATCTCTTTCCTATGGATATGTACGCAATTTATGTATTTGCAAAAAATGAGACTTTGTGCACGTTTTACAACCTACACTTGCCTTTTAAAAGTATATAATGACATCCTTCTATGTTGTAAAATAGGCTTCAATATCATTTTTAGTGACTACCTAGCATTTACTTGATACTGATAAAACAGTCCTCATTTATTTAGCACGCAGCATATGCTGAGCCCTCTGCCATGTGTTTAACACATATTGTCTAGCTCAGTTATCATAATAGTCTCTTTAGAAAATAATGAAAAATAATGTCTTTTTGGAATAATATTTGTAAAAAATAGTAATAATGTCTAGTATTCATTGAGTGATTCCTGTTCACTGGACATAGCTCATGAACCTTATCCACATGGCAGCCTTTAATGCTGTTTTATAGTAGCCCTGTAAGATTGACACTATTATTATTCCCTTTTTACTGATAAGAAAATTAAGACTGAGAGGTAAAATTATCTACTCAAGATGAACAGACATGAGGTGGCAAAGCCTAGACCCAAACTCCGATGTTTGCCTCTAAAGTCCTCCACCATACTCTTATACACTCCTGCTCCCTCTAGGAACTGTAGTTTATTTCATTTGAATGTGCTTTATTCCTTAAAGGCAAGTAGACTTTCTGCTATCATAATAGGTTTCTTGGTTTCCGGACCTTGACACGCTTTGGCCTCTGAGAACCATTGAACCATTGACACTCCATATTGCTAATTGTGATCTTGCACTCCCTGACCTTTCTATTATAAAATACAACTTAACCAGCTATTGTCCTGTTGCATTACAACACTGGTGTTATTAACACTATATAAATGTGATGGTGGGCAAATTCACAATTCTTAATCTTTCCCTCTCAGAGCAAAAACCCTCTGACACTAGCCCAGAGGCAAACAGCATGAGGCAGAATCCGTTATAGGTGTTCCAACAAGAAGGCTGAATTAGCTAGTAGCTGATGTGAGATTTTCTATACATTTTCCCAGTCCTTCACCTCAGAGCTCCTCTCCCCCATGGCTCCTGATCACATAGAACAGGTGGAAACAATAATTAGTTCACCTCTGCCTCCTGGATGGCCAAGCACACCCAAGGGGCTCAACACTCAGCAGGTCGTAACACTCAGATGAGATAAACGGGGAGCCCTGCAGGCATGGCCACAGATGCTGAGTTACTTCGGTGAGCTGGAGTGGCAGGTGCTTCTCTGGGGCTTTGGATATCTAAGACCAATATAGGACCTTGGTTCAAGCTCCTGCTCTGATCCCTGTAAGAATTTAAACCTATTTAGGCTTCACTTTTCTCATCTGGCCCTTGAACTCAAAGTTGTTTAAATTTACCCCTAAATTGTATCCTGAGCAATACTGCAAAAATGAGAAATGCTATAGGAAACGAAAAAGAACACTATCTTCTTAGAAAAAAAAAAAAGAGAGAGAGAGAGAAGGAGATACATTCCCTGGCTTTATCATTACAAGATTGATGACTTTGGGCATTTATTTGACCTACAGATTTCTGAACATAAGTTTCTTCATCTGAAAAGTGGAAGAATAAGCTGGGCACAGTGGCTTATGCTTGTAATCCAAGCTACTTGGGAGTCTGATGAGGATTGCTTGAACTGTGGAGTTCAAGATCAGCCTAGGCAACATAGCAAGACTTTGTCTTTTAAAAAAACCATCAAATTTGCAGAACGGTGAAAGAATAGTCATCAAACTTAGATGAACTAATGATTTGAAGTGCCAAGAATATGAAGAGTGTTGGAAATTGTCTGCAAAGATGGCCACTAACAATTTCTCCCATATCTGTGCCTGCAGGCTGCTCTTGCCATCAATATGGGCTAGCAGAAGGACTTGCTTTGACCACTAGGATGTGCCAGAAGGGATGGTATGCGAGTTCTGCACCTAAGTCTTAAGAGATTTGCCAGTTTCTTTTCTACTTTCTTTTGAAATCCGTCCACCACAAAAAGAAACCCAGAATAGGCTACTAAATGATGAGTGGCCATTATTTTTCCCTGTCCTCCAAATTTTTCCCGTATAATCAGAATAGGAGAAAGTAGGGATATGACTGTGGTATGTATATTCAAAATTTCTCAACAGATACAACATACCCTGGAAACAGAGGGAGAAGCCAACCTGATTAAGTGCACTTAATACAAGTTCTCTGCACTCAAGAAGAGGTTAAACCTGGGATGAACAAGGGACCAGCCTTAGATGGGGTAACTCACTGACCTTGAATGTTTCTTTTGCTCTTAATTCAATTTCTTGGACCCAGAGCTGGATTATCCATATGGTGTAGTCAGGATATTAAATGATACGTCCAACATGCTTGGTTGAAATAACTGCCACTAATTAATTTGCATCAATACATCAGCGATTCAGAGAGCCCAGAAAAACATTTGGATTCTCCTTTTAATGGATCTCCTCTCCTTCCAATCTCCATTCATCTCTTGTCTCAATAGCTCTTTATGTATCTTAATCTTGGTGGAGCTTCATCAATTAGTGTAAAAACTGAATTGAACACTTCTCTTCAATAGCACAGTGTAGAAATTAAAAGCACATGGTCTGAACTCAGAGTTGAGTCCACTTGTTGTAGAACAAATTACTTACTTTCATATATTAATTCTTTCCCTCTCAATTGATTGGGTAGAATTTACCCAATCAAAATATAAACATGCCTGCATCGAGACATACAAAAATGTTCAAGTAGCATTATTTGCAATAGACAAATGTTAGCTTAACCCCAATTCCATCAATTGTGGAGCAGATAAATAAAATTTGATACACTAACATAAGAAAATACTACATAGCAATAAAATATTAAAAATTATTATTACCTGCAAAAGCATAGATAAATTGCACAAATGTAATATTGACCAAATAAGCCAGACACAAAAGAAGATATAATTCCATTTTGATAAATTTTAGAAGAGGCAAACTAATGCATGATGTTAAAATCAGAGTAGTGGTTACTTTTGAGGAATGAAAAGGGATGGTAGTTGGAGAACAGCTTTTAGGGAGTTTCTGGGGTGTTGGCAATTTTCTATTTCTTGATTTGGGTTGTGATTTTATAGGTATATTCACTGTAGGATAATCAATTGACCTTATGATCTGTATATATTTCTATATGTATGTTACTCTTAAATTTAAAATCACACACACACACACTCTCTCTCTCTCTCTCACACACACACACACACACACACACACACACACACACACACACACACACACACACAGGTTGAGCAGGACAAATGGGCTTAAAGTTAGTTCCCAAGAACTGTAATTTTCTAGGACCCTCTCCCCTGCATGCTGCTTTCTCACTCCCACTAACTCACCATCCTCTAAGAGAATTCCCATTCTCAGTCTTTCCATCTTCTTGCTGTCCCAGGTAGTAGTGGCTCAGTCCCACCTATGGTTATGTAAGGGCATGGACAACCTTAGCACATGCCTCATCCAAGCTCTGAATCACCTATGGCACCACTGGAAACAATCTTATTTAAGAAGCATGGTAGGAAAAACTGGGATGTATTCCTCTACTTTTCCTACTTTTCCTGGACTCTGATGTGCACTGACTTGCCCTCCTATCAATAGGCTATGGGGGATGAAAACACTTCATTCAGTTTAGTTAGAAGAAAACAGAAGTAGAATTACAACTTAGAGTGCCATCTGGTGTATTTTTGCCAAGTGACACAAACAACTCTGCTAAGAGCCATGGACTTTAAGGCCTTTCCCTGAGGGATGTTATAGACCTATTTTTGTTATTGTTGTTGGAACGAGCCTTTGACAGAGTCAAGTTCCTATTATGTATCAATTTAAAAATACAGAAAGACTACTAACAGTAGACATTTGTCTATGATTTTGGCTGTGGTCCCAAGCAAGCTATGTTTGGAGAATTTCCTACCATGGAAATTCTAAAAAAAAAAAAATTAGACTTCTCAGACTCCTTTTCACCTTAGACATATGACCTGGTGTCCAACATTGTAAAACAATTAGAAGTACCTGCTGTCTGAGCATGGCATTAGAAACTCAGAAGAGAAGAAGTTGATATTCTGCCATTTCCATTCCAGTGTCTGCCTCTAATCTCTAAAAGCAGTAATGGCAACAATTCTAGCAGAAAGGTGCAAAAACTGTGAAGGTTTTGAGATTTTACACTACTCGCTGGCTACCAGGTTAATCTGCCATTTTAAGGAATGCTGGTAGAAGACATGAGACCCATGGGTCATAGAAAAAAGTCTCTACTACTCAAGGCACATCAAACTACATGAACATCAGCATGTACCCTGTTGCCCTTGACCTGCATTCTTTTAGAGGTGATGTGGATGGGCTCACAGAGATGCCTGAACACACAATGGCTGTGTTACAAAAGAGGAACCTGAATCCTTTAAAATGGGCAGTAAGCATGTCTGCCCTTTGCTCTGGAGGAAAATACTATATCTTCCAAGACTTTTGCTACATGAACATACTTGAAAAGTTAATCTGGAACAAAGGCAAACCAGTGCTTCTGCTTCTGCTTGCAAGATGTGAAGAAATGCAAGACACCAATGAAGAATTGTCTCCTAAGACAGGTTTCAATAGCCAGTGTTGGCTCAATGATTAGTGACTCACCCTGACAATGGTGCCAGTGGTGTGTCCACCAGACCAGTTCTGCCGCATAATTTTCATCATTGGCCCTGGCTGCATTGTCTTCAAACCTGATTCTTGGACTCATCTGGAGTTTGGGAGCTCTAGCCAATATTTTCTGCTTGGTTTCTTTCATTCACGACTATTAATCCTGTCTAAAACACTAAAGAAGTGGTTGCTTCTCCTTAGAAAATGCCTATACACACTCATTTCTTGTCCTTTATTTTGGTTGATTCATTTAGCTTCTTAGACATTGGGTAAATCATCTGCCTTCCCATTTGCTAAAGCCAGGTGTAAGATCTATCCTGGGTTCAGTCTTAAAGAAAAAGGAACTGGGTATTTATACCATCCAGAAGGCCTGGACCTGGGGTAAAATCTTCAAATAATATAATTTCTGAAAGTGTTAAATCCCTCACCTGCAAGTTTCTAGAATCTTAGAGGTTTTATCTGAATCTATATGAAAAAAACACTTTTTCATGAGGACCACGGATGACAGTGACTGTTGGTTGGTTGCTTACTCTGCAACAAGGCTTCCTAGAATAGTGTTTCTCAGTTCTTGTGAGATACAATTTTTGCTCCTTGATTTATACAAGTACATTTATACTAGTTGGGTAATGATCTAAGTTTTAACATTTCTTGTTTAATGTACACTTCAATGCTGAGATTATAAAATAAAGTGCTATATCTGAAGGATTGCTTCTCAAAAAGTTCATAATATAGACTTTCTGATCGAAAAGTGTTCTGCCTCATCCTTATAGTAAAACAAAATAATATTTTTTTAGCAATTTTCCAAAGTGAATTGTACATATTATATCATCTTCCTTCGAAGATAAGCTGCTTTGATTATGTTCCCATTTCTATGGTTTACATTAGTTAAATGTCACATTGCACTCTCTTAAAGAATTATAGACTGCTAGAGTCAGAAGGGGCCTTATGGATCATCTTCTGGTTTACTGCTCAATTGAAAAAGGAGGAGGGAATTCCACATGTTACAAATTCTTATTTGTACTACTATTTTTTTTTAAACATAACATTTGCTATATTTTAATCAAAGCAAAAAAGTAACACTTGCTTATTTTTTTAATTGGAAAATAAACATGATTCTAAAAACTCATTCAGGGAAAATTCACTATCAATAACTGTGTGTATTTTTCCCAATCATTTTATTACTCTCTTTGTATATTTTCACATGCTTTGATTTAAAATGCATATTTCATTTACATCTTGATTGTTTTACCACTAAGCTGCATGTCACTTTTTGTTATTTAAGTGCCAATGTTTCTAAAGATGTGAAGATGTTCTCCCTCTTTCCCCTAAGTGGTGAGAATAGTGTATTAGTCAGGGTTCTCTTAGACGGACAGAACTAATAGGAGAGAGATATATATATATACATCCCACAATAGGATGTCTGCAAGCAGAGGAGAAAGGAGAGCCAGTCTGAGTCCCAAAACTGAAGAACTTGGAGTCCGATGTTTGAGGACAGAAAGCATCCAGCACGGCAGAAAGATGTAGGCTAGGAGGCTAGGCCCATGTGGTCTCTTCACATTTTTCTGCCTGCTTTATGTTTGCTGGTGGCTGATTAGATGGTGCCCATCCAATTAAGGCTAGGTCTGCCTCCCCCAGCCCACTGACTCAAATGTTAATCTCCTTTGGCAACACCCTCACAGACACACTCAGGATCAATATTGCACCCTTCAATCCAATCAAGTTGACACAGTATTAAACACCACAAAAAAGTTAAGTTTTATGAAATAATTGTATGATATTAAATTGTTTTCAAATTTATTTTTTACTTTCATATGAATAGTCTGTCGTTAATTTTTTCCCAAAAGCGAGTTTGAATTGGGCTTCTTTAGATTTGAATGGAGTGGTAGGCATACAGTGTGTATGGCTATGATCAAATGTAAAGTTAGATTTTATGTGTCTTTACTGATGTAGATTTGTTTCCTGCAGCATTAAATATCTTTATTCTTCAATGATATATTTTTTCTTTTTTTTTTTTTTTACAGTGAGGAGGAAGACCAAAATAAGAACATATTGGGGAAAGACCTAAGGTTTTACCATCTTAAGCCCAGATGATTGCTTCGAGTCTGTCTCCTCTCCAAATCATCTTGAACACAGTGGCCTGAAGCCCTTTTCAAAATGGCCTTTTACAGAGGTGTATTAGTAAGAGAGAAGATGTATTTCTTTTACAACTTTTAAAATTTTTATCATTATACAAATAATAGATTTTTTTCAGAAATATTGGAAAAGTAGAGAAATAATACCATTCAAAAAATAAAGAAAAAAAGAAGAAACTGAAGATCTCATATAATTCCATCCCCCATCATCCAAGAGCTTCTAGAAGTCAAATCATTCTCCAGGCACTGAGATAATGCTAAAGGAAGTTATTTATATTGCAAAAGCTTCCTTAGGCTAAGTCAATACAGATTTTAATCACGCTATTATCAAATCTTAATGAAACATGTGCTGATAGATGCATTTTGTTTCATCTCCTAGCCTGCATTGAAAATGTCTCTTTTCGGCCCTGCCATCAGGGCTGAAAGAGAAACGAAATACTTAAGTAAAGTGCATCATTGTCCAGAAAAGTAAGCTTGGAAATTTGCATGCTAAATGCCCTGTAAATACAAAAACAGATTTTGCTTCCCCCACCACACACAACTTCTTATTGCTGTATGTGTGAATTTATGAACTTACGGGATAGCTCAGAGGTATCTCTTCATGTGTTTCAGCCTTAACTACTACTTCCTAATTGAGAATTGTCTTTTACTACTAACCATGATGATGACAATTTGTTGGGTATCCACACAGGCTAAGTACTTTAGTGGACTAGCTCACGAATATTTACAAACTCTCTTTAAAGTAGGATTATTCTCCCTGTTGTATAGATGAGGAAACAGAAATTAATTTACTGGCTTAAAGGCCACACGACTGCAAAGTGGCAAACTAAGCTTCCCAGGTCTATCTGGCTACAGAGCTTTTTCTCTTAACTGTTGGAGTAGATAGCTTCATTTTCTGCCAAAGTGGCTTGTGCTCATGGTTCCAATAATCCAAGTACAGAAGAACATTTTGGATCAAGAGAGTGTAAAGGGTCATTGTCATTGACTCAACCTTAATTTTCTAAAGATCATACCTGATGACCTAAAATTCACTTTCTTGGGGTCAATAATGGCTGTTTGGTTCAATACAGGTGCCTATTGAATTTTTTTTTATATACTTTAAGTTCTGGGATACATGTGCAGAACGTGCAAGTTTTTACATAGATATACATATGCCATGGTGGTTTGCTGCACCCATCAACCTGTCATCTACATTAGGTATTTATCCTAATGTTATCCCTCCCCTTGCTCCCTTCCCCCTGAAAGGCCCCTGTGTATGATATTCCCCTCCCTGTGCCCATATGTTCTCATGGTTCAACTCCCACTTATGAGTGAGAACATGCGGTATTTGGTTTTCTGTTCCTGTGTTAGTTTGCTAATAATGATGGTTTCCAGCTTCATCCATGTCCCTGCAAAGGACAGGAACTCATTCTCTTTCATGGCTACATAGTATTCCATGCTGTATATGTGCTACACTTTACTCAGTCTATCATTGATGGGCATTTGGGTTGGTTCCATGCCTTTGCTATCATGAATAGTGCAACAATAAGCATACGTGTACATGTGTCTTTATAGTAGAATGGTTTATAATCCTTTGGGTATACACCCAGTAATGAGATTGCTGGGTCAAACGGTATTTGTAGTTCTAGATCCTTGAAGAATTGCCACACTGTCTTCCACAATGGTTGAATTAATTTACACTACCACCAACAGTGTAAAAGCGTTCCTATTTCTCCTTATCCTCTTCAGCATCTATTGTTTCCTGACTTTTTAATAATCACCATTCTAACTGGTGTGAGATGGTATCTCATTGTGGTTTAGATTTGAATTTCTCAACCGACCAGTGTTGATGAGGCTTTTTTCACATATTTGTTGGCCGCATAACTGTCTTCTTTTGAAAAGTGTCTGTTCATATCCTTTGCCCATTTTTTGATGGGGTTGTTTTTTTCTTGTAAATTTGTTTAAGATCTTTGTAGATTGTGGATATTAGCCCTTTGTCAGATGGATAGATTGCAAAAATTTTCTCCCTTTCTGTAGGTTGTCTGTTCACTCTGATGATAGTTTCTTTTGCTGTGCAGAAGCTCTTTAGTTTAATTAGATCCCATTTGTCAATTTGGGCTTTTGTTGACATTGCCTTTGGTGTTTTAGTCATGAAGTCTTTGTCCATGCCTATGTTCTGAATGTACTGCCTAGGTTTTCTTTTAGGGTTTTTATGGTTTTAGGTCTTAAGTTTAAATCTTTAATCCATCTTGAGTTAATTTTTGTATAAGGTGTAAGGAAAGGGTCCAGTTTCAGCTTTCTGCATATGGCTAGCCAGTTTTCCCAACACCACTTATTAAACAGGGAATCCTTTCCCCATTGCTTGTTTTTGTCAGGTTTGTCAAAGATCAGAGGGTTGTAGACGTGTGATGTTATTGCTGAGGTCTCTGTTCTGTTCCATTGGTCTATATATCTGTTTTGGTACCAATACCATGCTGTTTTGGTTACTGTAGCCTTGTAGTTTTTATACGAGCAATTTGGTAAGATAACTTCTGTCTCCCCTCAGCCTTTACTGATGAGATTTCAGATATAAGAACTTCATATTGGAATGGATACCAACACATACTTTTGGCTCTGCACTTTTCTTTTCATCCTTTTCTTCTGCTTTGGTTATATGTGTGGCAAGGATACATGTTTATACATTAAAAAAAAAAAAAAAAAAAAAAAAAAAAAGAAACAGGGTCTTTCTCCATGGCCCAGACTGGAGTGCTGTGGTGGGATCATGGCTCACTGTAATCTCAAACTCCCTGGCTTAAATGGTCCTCCTTCCTCAGCCTCTTGAGTAGCTGGGACTAAGGTGCATGCCATTGCACTTAGCTGTCTATACATTTTTGCAATTGTCCACTCTCTTCTTGGACTCGGAGAGTAGCAGGAGGCAATGAGAGGTTTCTTGTTTGCTGACCTAATTTCTGGTCCTTTCTTGTTTAAAACCTGGATAAGGATAGCAGATAATGAAAAATAAGTCTAGGAGGCTACACTGATTTACATAATAAAGAGTCAGACCAGAAAGGGGAGATGAAAACACAGACACACACAACCCTGCACAGGCTGTGTTTGAGAGATATTGGTAAAGTTGGAGTAGGGGAGGAATACAAGAAAAACTTTGGAGCCGCTGCCATTGATAAGATACTAAAAAAATTTAGCACTACACAAACACGCTCCTCGGCATCTTTATGACACACAGTAAAATTTACATTGCTCTCTAAAGTTTGGATGCTGAATAAATATTTCTTGAATGAAAAAGTGTGCCAAGAAAAAGTTACAAGGTAGCAGAACTGACTCTAGTTTATTCCTCTTCCTCCCAAAAACCAATCTTCCTTCCTGCACCCTTGATCCCATCCTGTCCTGCCTCCTTGAGGTTCTTACTTTCTTCAATGTCTCTATCCACCTGCTATAGACTTCTGTTTCCCGCTTTCTACCATCCCCTTTCCTCTGCTTCTCCACCCAGAGGAAGAAGCTACTCTGCCCTCATGGCCCCGCGGTGACTAATCTAGTCCTCACCTTCCTTTGGGATTACTGGCCTGCAGTTGTCACCCCTATTTCCTTCTCAAAATTTATTTCTCAATTCCCTGTAACTGGCTTATGAGCCCACTCCTTTTCGAAAATTCACACTCCATGACCAGTAAATTGCAAATCTAATTACCTTCTTTCAGACTTTGTTCTTCTTGTGATCTCTGCAGCGCATGGCCCTGTTCATCGTTCCCTCTCCCTGAGATTCTCGCCTCTGGTGGTTCAGAGCACCAGCTGTCATTATGGCTGCATCACTCCATTATCTCATGAACAAATGAAGAATGGGATAACATAATCTATCTCATAGGATTGTGTGGACTAAGTGAGATGATGCAAGCAAATCCCTCCGCATAATGCTGGGCAAAGAGAAGGGTCAGTAAGGGTTAGCAACTGTAATTACTATTACCATCCTCAGTTATTTCTGGCTCACTACTGAGATCATACTTTCCTGGGCCCTCTTTCTCCCATTGCCTGGTACAGATAGGCATTTGTTAAGGTTCAATCCTTGGTGCTCAGGCCTTCCCCAATTACTGTCCTTGAGGCTCTGATCCATTACCTTGGTTTTACCTATCACCGCTCAGCAGATGACCCTAAATTTATACCATGAGATTAATTTCTCAGGATTACTAGGCATTTCCATTTGATTCATCTGCATTCATCTCAAATACATCACCATCTCACTATAGCCTATACTATTGCTTGATATCTTTTTTTGTTTGTTTGTTTGTTTTTGAGACAGGGTCTCACTCTGTTACCCAGGCTGGAGTGCAGTGGTGCAATCTCAACTTACTGCAACCTCTGCCTCCCGCGCTCAAGCGATCCTCCCGCCTCAGCCTCCTGAGTAACTGGGATTACAGGTGCATGCTGCCACACCCAGCTAATTTTTGTATTTTGTATAGAGACAGGGTTTCACAATGTTTCCCAGGCTGCTCTCAAACTTTTGGACTTGAGCAATCTGCCTGCCTCAGCCACTCAAAATGTTGGGATTACAGGCATGAGCCACCACACTCGGCTTTTTTTTTTTTTCATTTCTAATAAAGATAATACCACTCCTTTTGTAGTCTGGGCTCAAAAACCTTGGATTCCTTCACTTCACTTCACTTGGACATAGTACTAGATGCATTATAAATGTGATTTCATTTAATCTGCATGAGAGTTCTATTGTATTTACTCATTAAAAAAATGAAACTTAGAGAAACTAATTAACCTACCCTTAAACTACAATCCTTTCAACCAAAAGTGCCCACTTTTTGTGCTTACTCTGCCACTTGATATCTTACTTTCATAATCATGTATTCCTTTGTAATATGTAAATAATGCCCATTTGCTTTCACATGGCATTTCAGTTCCACTTTAATTTTAACCCTTATTGTCACACATTTTACAGATTTGCAGTTACTTCTCGTAAATTCCTTTCTGTGTACCACTTCTAGAAACAAAATCCTTCATCCTTTGGCCTAATATGTGTCTTCCTATCTCCCAGGATTATTAAGGGAACCAACTCATATCATGCCTGGGAAAGTAATGTGCAATTAGTAAAAGTAGAATCTAAGAAACCTAGGTAATAGCAAGCTAATCATGTTTCCTGATCAGAATGGAACAGATAACTAGCTGTAGTACAGTCTTCAATGACTTGGATAAGTTATTGGCACTTTCAAGGTCTGTTTCCTCTTTTATAAAGTAAGGAAATTGGACTAAATGATATTTCTGGTACCATCTGATACTAAAACTAGAAGTTTTTTCTTGCTCAGAGGGCACCTTGTTTTCTACCTCAAAGAACGATAGTAGTTTCTCTTAATAAAATTATTAAGTCAAAGAAAGACAATATCAACAACTTATTAGAAGTTCTCCTTCCCTTTTTGGAGAGGGGCATGCATTTATTTGTGTTCACTCAAGCCTCTGAGAATATAAATAATATATTATGACAGAGTGAATTATGATGACAAAGTTTGGCATTTAATCAGAAAAATGGAATAAATTAATGTATAAAATGACCAATCCATGATTACACTCCTTTGTAATGCTGTAGTTCCTCAGACACTGGCATGAAACTATGTGGCTTCATCCAAAGTCTATTTTGTACTTACTTTCAAATGGCAAATGACATGTAACCTCCTAAAATTCATACGTTAAAGTTCTAGTCTCCAATGTGACTATATTTGGAGAAAAGGTTTTTAGGAGATAATTAAGGTTAAATGAAGTCATACAGGTAGGTACCAATCTGATAGGATTGCTGACCTTACAGAGATCTCCCTCTCAGCCTTATGAGGGCATAGCTAGAAAGCAGCAATCTGCAAGCCAGGAAGAGGACCCTTACCAGGACTGAATCAGCAGGTACCTTGACCTTGGACTTCTCTGTCTCCAGAACTGTGAGAAACAGATTTCTGTTGTTTAAACCAACTAGTCTGTGACATTTTGTTATGGCAGCCTGAACAGACTAAGACATAGTGTTACAGCATTATGAGCCTAAGTGTTAAGCCCAGAAGCACATGCCCAAATATGTACTTAGGGATTTGCAATTTTTAATATTTGTCCTTGGAAAGGTCATGTCTTTGCTGATATAGCCATAGATAAATTTAAGCGTTGCATTTTAAGATAGTATTATTTACTCCAGTGAAATATCCAGTGGTCACATTTTTCTTTAAACAGAATTTTTTTTCCTGACCAAAGAAAATTTAAATACCAATACAGTACCATCTTGTATATCTACCACTTTTCTTTAAAAGGAAGTTGCTCAAACCTACCATAAAGCTGTTAAATAACAGCAAAAGTCTATGATGGAAGGGTTTCTATTGCACTGGAGCAGCCCCAGGGGAGATGCAATTTTTACAGAATATATTTATATATTTTGATTGTGAGGATTAGATGCTGTTCTATGACCTCCCACCAGGTCTCCTTCCACCTTTCTGCCCTTGTAAACATATATTTTACATTTGTAAATCAGCCTGCAAAAAAAAAGTATTTAAAAAAATCTAACACCCCAAACACTATTAGTATTTGCTCCACATTCACCAATGGCTTATGTACCTAAATCAAAGGGGTTAAATAATATCAGCAGAAAAGAGAATTTACATTTTTCATCAAATGTCTCTCTGTATATTGAAATGTTTACTAGTAGTAAGCCTTATATTAATACCTGCAAAGCACATTATAATTTTTCAGAATGCTTTTTCACTTCCTTCATACCTACCTTAAGAGCAATCTAGAGCCATTATTCCCTGTTTTCCAATGGGAAAAAAAAAGCTCAGGTAGATTAGGTCCAGGATAATTTGTAAATGGCAGCAGAGGAAAAGATTCCATGTATTTCCCAAACCTCATTCAGTATCTGGATATGGGGACATAATGGATACAAAATTGTCTTAGTTTAAAGTAACAGGAAGAAAGCACCAAAATAAATCACATGAGTGGAAAAAATCAACCATGCCTGCCGTTTCCAGTTTTGAAGCAGTTGCTTCCTGCATTTAATGACATGGGCTAAATTACCATAGTTATAATTCCTCAAATAAAAGAACAGGTTATTTGGAACTTACTACTCTTTAATAGCATAGACCAGTGTTTCTCAAACATTTTGGCCTAAAGGTTTCTTTATGTTTTTAAAAACTATCTTTAAAAATGATTGAGAATTCCAGAGAGCTTTTGTTTTCATGGGTTATATCTACCCATGTTTACTGCATTGAAAAATAAAGCAAAAACTTTAAAAATATTTTATTAATTTATTAAAAAATAGTAAATTAATGACATGTTAAACTAAATATTCACATTTTTATTACAATTTATTTCTCAAAACAAAAATTAGTGAGAAAACTGTCATTGCTTTCTATTTTTACAAATATCTTTTGAGTCTGGCTTAAGAGATGACTGGATTCTCCTATCTGCATTTGCGTTCTAGCTGTGGTGATATCATACATGTAGCTGAGACACTCCACTGCAAATCCATGAGAATGAGAGTGAAAAAGCCAAATAATGTGTTTGTGTGTTTTTTAAATAGTTTTGATCTTATAGGCTGTCAGGAATCCCTGAGCCATATTTTGAGAACTACTGGTATAAACAATAACAAAGCCAGAATTTTAAGAACATGTGTTTTCAATAATATAACAATTTCTGACATACATACTTTTAAGTGCATAATAATCTCTGAGAAGGATATTTTTTTTCCAATATAATCATTTGAGTCCTAGTTCTTTTCTTTCCCTGGATGCTTTGTCTTTAGAGATAATTCAGAGCCAGGAAATTCTAAATTTAAAACAAAGAACAAGGACTCCAGCCTATCTAGTGTCAGGAAGAACAGTCAATGAGAACACCACTTTGTGTGCATACACCAAACAACTCCAGTACAGTATATGAAAATAGTTTTAATCTCCTGATTAAGGTAAATTCAACACTAAATGTTCTCTTTTTGTACCGTCAGTTCTAAGAAATAAGATCCTAGTCGGGCGTTGCCAGATGGGGAGATGAGAGATTACTCCAAGCTCGTGGCCTTCGGGGTGTCTTAAAGATAGAGTGACAGACCTCCATATTAAAACCAGTCAGAGGCAGGAAAGGTCCTCTTTGTCTGGAATACCAACACTTTGAGGCTATGCCAGCTTCTCAGAACAGATCTAGCTCTGACGTTGTGAAACAGAATAAAATCTGAGTGCTGGCTCCATATTCCCCATTCAGTGAGAAAGGTATTAATGTCTTGTCACTTGTCATCAGTTGGGAAATACTTAAACACAGCATTAGTTAATGAACCAATTTAGAATGTAATGGCCTATTCCTAGGTATGGCATAAACTAAGCAAATGACAGGGCAGTCACCATCACTCACTTCATCACTCTTCTTTATGAAATAATGTGCCTTTCCTTCGTCCCTCTCTTCTTTATTCTTACCTTTGTCCTTTTCTCAAATACTTAAATTGTACCCATCATGAATGAGGTACTGTAGCAGATTCCAGCTCATATTTATCTGGCTGCCAAATCTGGTTTCTCTTTTTTTCCATTTTTTATTTTTGGAGACAGGGTCTCACTCTTTTGCCCAGCTGGAGCGCAGTGGCACTATCACAGCACACGGCAGCCTCAACCTCCCGGGCTCAGGTGATTCCCCCATGTTTGCCTCCTGAGTAGCTGGGACTACAGGCGTGCACCACCATACCTGGCTAATTTTTTGTATTTTTACTAGAGGCTGGTCTTGAATTCCTGGGCTCACGTGATCCACCCTCCTCAGCCACCCAAAGTGCTAGGATTACAGACGTGAGTCACCACGCCAGGCCTGTTTATTTTTAATTACTAAATGTTTTTTCTTCTAAAACAAAAGGAAAGTATGTCCTTTATAGAAAAATTAAAGTTAGAGTAAAGTAGAAACAAGTCCATCATAATTGCCCATAACCAATCTCTAGGAGGCCATTTAAATAATTTATCCTGGATTTGCTCCTGTATTCTTATCCATTGGAGATTTACATACTTGAGATATATATGCACGCAATTTTGTATCCTTCTTTGCTTAACATTGTATCATAAGCACTTTCAACGTCATTAAAAGTCCATCATAAACATAATTTTAATACCCAAAGTTGGTGATAAATATCTCAGTGCAGGAATCTTCTTCTTTATTTCAGATTTCCTTAGGATAAATTGCTTCTTAGAAGTGGAATTACTGTGGGCAATGGGAAGAGTACATTTTAGAACGTTCCTTGACACACTGACAAATTGCTTTCCAGCAGTGTAGCAAAATCACACCACCAGATAAGAGGGCTGATTTCATTGGACCCTCACCAATAATGAAGAGATGTTTATTGATAAGCAACATTTGTTAATATTACTGGTAAGGGGAAAAAAACCCTATCTTTTAAAAAAGTCTGGAGTTGGTTTAGTCTGAGACAGTACGGCTGCGGCGTTTTGGTCTTTCAGATAAGTTCTTCTGCCAGAGTTGCAGATTTCAGTGTATCCTGGCATGAGAGGCTCCGCCTCCACCTGCTGCCACTGTCCTCTTGGAGCTAAAAGATATCTACTTACAGATAATATTGTGAAATTATAAGAATTTCAGCATAAGAAGATGGTTGTTGCATATAATCTTCCTGGCACCAAATAAATCTGTTTTAGAAACTTGGAAGAGAAACTGACCTAGAACAAGCTCATCTTGAAGGGGAAGTTAAGAACCCTACTTCATTTGCGTGAGTCCTGGGACCACGTCGAACTGGCTAAAAATGTCACTTGCAAGTACCATACAGAAAACAGAAATGTCACTTTGGCGGATTATAAGTTTGGACCACTTTTCATAAGACTGTGTTATGACTCGAATCTTGAGGAATTTGCAATGGAGCTCATGAAAGATGAGCATTTACAAGGGTTCTCAGACTCCACACAAATTACTATTTTGATGGATATGTTATTTACCAAAAGCAAATATATAAGTGCTTTGAAAATATTGACAGAGATGAAAAACCCAGATGGGAAGTTCACCAGTATACCTATGTTCTTGCTTTTGCAATTGGCTACAAAATGAATAGCTCTCAATCTTTCAAAGTCTGTACTACATTAAGAAATGAGGCCCCAATCAAAAGAGTTCTCTCCAGGAGAGCATCCTGTTTCCTGTGGCATTAGAACCAGGTGGCAAAAGCTATGCCCATTTTTTTCTCACATCATGAATCCAGAAAGCATAAAGTTTACTAATTTAGTATGATAATCCATATCCAGTCAAATATGTTAGCAACTGTGATAGAGATAACAAAGGGTGTTGCAGAAGGAAGTGTATCAAGATTCGTTGAAAGGCCTGAGTTCTCAGAGGAACTGCTGGCCAAAGTGAGGAAAAAAGGGAAAGATGCGCTCGTCTTTGTGGCCAGATATCATGAGCTGTATGGAAAACTGCATGTCGTTGTCCAGGTCACCACTTACACTTTGGATCCTCTGCCTTGCGACATCCCTTTAAAAATGCAAGGGACGGGAAATCCCACATGTTGCCGTAAAACAACAGGATGGTCACCAGTTAGACCTTCACCCTCTCTGCTAGTCCCTGCTGGCTGAGTAAATCCTAGTTTCAGTCCACCCGTGGGTATGAAGGACCTGCTTCTAGTGAGTTATTGGCTTCCCTAAGAAACAGGCATCACACTTCACCAGACACTACAGTGACACTTGATTTCCTCCCTAAAATCACTGAATGGTGGCATGCTGCTCTCTGAGAGGTTATGTCGTGTCACTGTGAAGATCTAGATACAAGCACAGAAAGCTTAGCTCCTTCAGAAAGCAGGCTTCCCCTGTGCACACTATTGAGGATCCTTGAAGGAATATGGTCACTGTCTCCAGTCCAGCTTCCAGTACTGGAGTGGAACCCCGCAGGCACCATCAGGAATGAATTTCACTACAAGTGTGGTCAACTCTGATTTGCAAGGGAGTAATTACTTGCAAATTATACCCTTGCTGAATTCAGGAGTTCCAAAACCCTATTCTACCATATCAGAAAATAGCCCAGGATTTCCTCACTGCTCTGCCTTCATGTATTCTGTAACTTGAGCCGTCATTTTCTCATCTGCAAAATAATAGTGCTTATGTGTATTTGCATATATATTTGAAATCTTCATTCAAGGTTTAGTAGGGTAGAATTTTCTCAAACATAAGAGAAATAAAGGTTCTGGAGCAAAAAAAAAAATCTGGATTTTAAATTACTACTGAGATTGAATCTTTAAAAATGCAAGTAAAACTATAGGTCACTTAAAACTTCTCTAAGATAAATGTTGTATAAATACACTGGTGCTTGCTCTTCATTAACTCAACTAATAAAAGGGAAATAACTTAAATCATACGTAAAGTTGCTATATCAGAGTTCTTGGTCTCAACACTGAAATCATTTCTGGCTGACTGAACCAGAAGAGAAATATATTGGAAAGTCATTAAGTAGCATACCAAAGAGACAGGAAGTTTGGCAAATCAGGCTCCTTCCACAGGAAGGGAAGCTTAGCAGCTGAAATTAGAACAGGTGGGTCATCACACCATTCAAACAGCTCACTGAGGACACCACTGGCATTGCCACAGTGTCACCTCTGGCACTACTGTCTCTGAACACAAAACCCACTTCACAGATAATGGAGACATTTCTAAAATGTTTCTTCTTGAAACACATAACCCAGACTCAAATAACGGTACAGGAGTCTCTGAGGCTGGTGTTGGGTCACAAAATGATACTCTAGCTGCCAGGGAGCGGAAGACGGTGGGTATTGGGCCATTTTGGCTTTTATATAAATTTGGATGCCAGATAGCAAGACCAGGATCAATGACTGCTCTAAACATGTATGTGGAATTTTTTGTTTCATAATGCTTTTTAGGAATCTGGCTAACCTTCTTAATTATCACTGAATTTTAAATTGTCCAGGAGATCATGAGATTATCTGGTCCAATACTGCAAACTCAAATGCCTACCATATTCTCAAATGTCAGTGAGGTGGGGGTGTATGGGAGTGGTGGGGACTGTGGAAAACTGAAGAGTGTCTTCACAGTCTAAAGGGGACACCCGCTATTCAGCTCCAGCTGATGGCTGCTAGAACTCGCCTTGGACCAAATATCTGATGTTACAATTTTACAGAAAATGTGAAAAGTCTGAATTTCTGTGAAATCTCCTAACTTCAACATTTGGAACCAACTTCAAACTAAGAAAAACAACACTGTTGCTTCCTAAAAATCAATGCTGCAGGCTGCCTCCAACAATCAAACCTCCTCATTTAAAAGAAAAGAATTCAGGAAGATGAGGCTTAAGAAGGTGAAATGCCTGAGACCAAACAACTCAGTTGGTGGCTGAGCCAGGGCTAGAATTTTGGTTTCCAGAGGAAAGACTAACTAAGAAAAGCCAGTGTTTTGCCACCCCACTCTGCAGCCATTTCTCTCACTTGGAGGTAAGCTCCCAACCAAGCTCAACAAAAGCGACTCTATTTCATCCAGCAGCAGCAACCTTCATAAAATGTTTATCAATTAATAGAACCTGTCAAGCCAATAGAAACAGCCTTCAGTATTGGATCAGAGTTAAAATTTAAGCTTCTACTACTTTCTTGGTGATTAACCTGGGATAAATTATTTTACTTCTCTGTCTCTCGTTCATGGAAAAAACAAAAACAAAAAATGAGTCCTTTTATATATAGGTTGTAGCAGATGGAATAAGATCTTGTGTACCGACTGCCTAACACAGTGCCAGAACTGTAGTAAGAACACTGCATGTGATAGTACCATAACATCCAAGAGATATTCTAATAATTCGTATTTTCCAAGTA
This sequence comes from Macaca thibetana thibetana, assembly GCF_024542745.1. Classification (NCBI taxonomy): domain Eukaryota; kingdom Metazoa; phylum Chordata; class Mammalia; order Primates; family Cercopithecidae; genus Macaca; species Macaca thibetana. The sequence goes on from NC_065586.1 coordinate 84,818,579, forward strand.
CACACAAATTGGGGGTAGGGGGAAGAACTAAGGTGCTTCATGGTGGGCGTAGCCAGTTGTGAATAAATATCAAAAAGGAATTCCTGATATGAGGTATAAGTGGGATTTTCAACCAAAACCCTATCCTTCCCCAGACTCCAGTGACAGTTTAACGGTCAGCTGCATCAAGGCTTGTGTACTGTGCAGTCTTCAAAGGCACCACTCCTGTCTATCTCGGTGAAATTGATGGTGGAGCAAAGGGGACTTTAGGTGGTTCCGGGCTGGGGAGAAGACGTGCAGGGTTTCAGATGCGAAAGTGGCACCCAACCGCTTCACTCTCGCTCTAGGCCATCCGCAGGGGCCCTGCTTCCTTCCACCTGCGGGCTTTTTCTGCAGAATGCGGGAAGCTGCCGCCGCCAGGGAGGAGGGGGCGGAGGCAGAGGCGGAGGCGGCACCCAGGGGCCGGGGCAGGGGAGGCCGGGACCATCGCAGTGACAATTTATTTTCCTGCAGCAGCGGCAGCAGGGACGGCTGCTGAAGGTTCGAGGTCGGTCGGCCTGCGCGTGGGTTTGCGAGGAAGCTGTTCATCCCCTGCGCTGAGGTGTCCGACAGTGAGGAGGAGAGCGACGCACGGAGCCCGCGCGAGTGGAACCAGCAAAGCTCCATCGGTCGGCACAGGAGAAGGGGGAGGAGGCACAGCCGAGGCAAACGAGCGGACGCCTAGTCGCCGGGTGCCGGTATCACCCTGCTGCAACGCCTTCCAGAAAAAGCCACCGCGGCCTGGGTTGCAGCGGCCGGACGGATGCCAAGGCCACAAGGCAGGCGCGGGGGCAGCCGTCGCAGTCGCCGTCCCACGCGCGCTGCGGACACCCAGGGTTGCTGGTGAGTAGCGGCGCGCGCGCTTGAGTGAGAGCGCGCACCGGACGGGGAAGTACGCACGGCGGGTGCGTGTGCCTCGTGGCCTGGCGCGCGCCGGCCCTTCCGCTGGCAGCGTCCGGTCCCGGGCTGGCTCCGGGGGAGGAAAAAGGCACTTTGGCGGCTGATCGCTTCCTTCCTGCCAGTCCTGCGATCGGCCGCCTCCATCGGCGCCGCCTGCATGCGCCGCTCCGCGGGGCCCTCGGGGTTAGTTTCACCTTGATAGGGAGGCAGGAAGCCCTGGCTGCTGGTGGCGGGGCGGGACTCTGGCCTGACCTATACGTGGGTGCGCCTGTTTTTCTGGTTCAGCCCTGGGTTGCAGCCCTGGAGATGATGTCGACCTTGGGAGAGACCACTGCACTGTCTCTAGCGGCGCGGTGTGGAGGAGGGAAGGGCGAGGGTTAGAAAAACGGACCTTTACCCTGGCCGAGCAGGTGCCATGCCTTTCCGGATGATGTTACTTTTGTGCCGTTTATGAGCGACTAAGACATTGCGCCGCACCTGAATAACTTAAAGCCTTCACCTAAAGCCCCCGGTGAGATGCACAAAGAAATGGAATGTCTCCAAAACATATTTTTTTCAGAACTTTCTCTAAAACAACTCACGCTGCTGATACCCCAGAGCCAAAGGTGCCATAATTGCTGAAGTTTAAAAGAAAATTTATACAAGGAATAAGTAATTCAGGAAACGGAACCCAATCTAGAGGTTTGAAAAAAAAAAAAAAAATCCAGTGCCTGGGAAGTGGGGTGGGGTGGCCTGCTTCCTGGAAATCTGTGTTCCGTAGTAAGTAAAAAAGACAGCTTTCAAAGTAAGCCCCAGTGAGCACACTGCTTTCCAAACATCCTGCTCATTACTGAGAATAACATGGAGTCCTGGATTTTAAGCTATTTCCGAAGACATAATAGATATCACTAGGATGCTGGTTTATGGTCTCATGATTTAAGGCCCTGTCAAGGTCATTAACGTAGATTTGTTCCAGCTGATAAATTATACCTGAATGTTTGATTGTCCGTGTCAATATTTTTGAGGGTGGGTTTTGACGGTTGTTTTACACAGAAATTAAGCCACCGTGTTTTGTTTTTATCCCGACCTTGTTTCCATTGGAAATTTTGTGTTTTCAGGATGGATGCTACGTTGTACTTCAAAAATATACTCTGCCACTGGATTATAGTGGGCATTGTGTAACTACGCTATCCATATCTTTATTTTTAATACAAGTTAATGTCGCTGAGCAGTAGACTCTTTTTGTTTACCATTTGCACCATGAGAGCTTCTCCATTCAAAGGCGTAAAATGTTATTGGAATCTACCTGGAAAATGAATTGGCTGATTGTTTTCTGTTCAGAAACGCATACAGCAAATTGCCACTGAGAATCTGCTTTTGCATTTACTTTGGCTGTAATTTATGTAGCAACTGGTTCTTGGGAATTTCAAGAAGAAACTTGTTTTCTTATCCCCACCTGTAAAGTAAGCACCAAAATTTAAATTATAAGGCAGATAACCTAAGTCCTTTACCCCTATCTCAACCTTCAAGGCCTGTTTCTTGGTACTCTTTCCCTGTTTCATAGGAGTCTTAACGGTTTGTGGGAGGCTTGAAGGGAGTAATGAGGGAGCTGTTTCCTAAGGATGTCCTCAGTAGAGAGATTTGCTTCTGGAGGAGACAGTGTCTTTGGGGTTGGTTCTTAAGAAGGACTGATAAAAATATTATAAAGGATTGTTAATAATAGTTCCCTCTTCTTACTTTCAGCACATAGGACTTAATTAACACCATTTGATCATTTCCTTCCTTTAGGACCCTTCCCAGCTGTAAGAATTTACTGCTACAATCCAAGAAATGAGATTGCATTTTACACGAAAAGAAGGCTGATAATTCTTGCCCAAAACGTGAGAAGTAGAAGGAATGTGAGATAAAATAATGTAGATTCCGTCCAGGAAGTGCTAGGTGCTTTCCTCGTGGGTACATTTACCAATTAGAGACATTTTAATTAATCTACTGGATTTGCGATTCTGTCTACTACTAACATCTTTTTCTTGACCTTATGAAAGATTTATAGATGGCTTCAACTGAAACTACAGGAAATGACTCATGGTTATCCCTGAAGATATTAGAGCCAGCTTTCCATTCCTTAGAGCTGATGCATAGCAGCTCTTTGATAAATATTTGCTACATAAATGAAAAATTTTAGAATGTCTTCCTAACCAAACTACATCACCTCTTTTGCTATTGATTTTTTAAATCATAACTGTATATGAGTCACCAAACATTCCATCAAATTGAATCCCAGTTCATATAATCAATTAAGAAGGCCAACATCCTCGATTGAAGAAACAATAATAAAATCAAAACAAAACAAAAACAAACAAAAAATACTATTGGTACCTGTTGACTTGCTTATTCTAGCTATCTGAACATGTGAACTGTCCAGTTGAACGTGTGAATGTACATTCAGAAATCCTGAGTTGACATCAGAATGTTCAACTCAGGAATAATCTGGATGTAGCTACATCTGGATGTGGCTTTTGTCAGAAATTATTTGCATTTCTAAGCAAATCAGATTAACTTCTAGTACAATCTTGCATCTCTGCATGTCAAGTGGACAGGCCAATTTAACATTTGGCATATTGCTGAGTCTTCAAAACACATACTGTTTGGTTCTTTAACTTTTAAATTAAATCCATATTATTTTTTCTATTGATGTGGTTGGTTTAGAGACATTAAATTAGACTGGTGGTTACTTAGTAACTTGTGTTTGGTGGTTACTTAGTAACTTGTGTTTATTAAAAGAAGCCCGTTGATATAAACACCAGTACTTCTTATGTCTTGATTTGCTCTAGTTAACCTTTCAAGGTACTCTTTTGGAAATGGGTCCATTGTCTTGAATATTAAGGATGTTATGACTCCTTTTTTTTGTTTGTTTTAATTCTGACTTTCCATCTCCCATCATTAGAAAGTCTCCCAGTTATTCAGGTTCCAGTTTCAGGATGACAGATTAGAAAGCTATCTGAAATTTACCTAGATATTAACTTTCTAGTGGATAATAATAATGCAAATCTTATTCTTGAAATTCTTCCTTTTATGTCCTTCTCTGATCAAGCTTGTTTCATTCTGAACAAAAGTAAAATAAGATTCTCAATTTATTTTTAAAAATTGGGCTATGTCCAAAGATAAATACATAAAAGTAAAATATCATGTAAAATAAAAAACTGCTTATCACTGTTCTGAAGTAGCACAAACACTGCTATTCTCTGCATAATGAAACGTGGCCATTCCTATCAAGTATTTATTTGATAAGTAGGCTCTTGAGCACTTGAACAGGAGTTAAAAGCAGGTTTCCTCCATGTCGTATTAAGGCTGGGGGAGGAATTTTGATTTGAGGTGGTAGCCAATTGTAGGTTCCTTGAAAGGGAGCAGGTGTGAAAAGCATCTTGTCAGAAGAACTCTTTGGCAGTTGGGTGGAGAGTGGATTAGTATTAGCGAGTGGAGGCGACAATCCAGTGTCTGATGGTGATGGCCTGATCTCAGATCCCATTGCGATGGAGAAAAGAAAACCTCAGGCAGATATCAGGATTCTTTGTTTTATGTAAAAGAGATCGAAAACCTGTGGCACAAGTGTGATCATTAATACCTTCCATACCCACAGGGACATCACCAGTGGATTACAGCATTCTTTCCTGTGGAGCCCTGGTGTAACCTCAGAATCTTGCAAACATTTGACAAATATTTATTAATAGCTGTTCGTTATTGAAGATGTGTTATATGCCAGGCACTGTACTGCTTTAACACAAGTTTATCTCAATGGTGATGGAGTGGTTGGAAACAGGATTTTTCCCCCCACTTTCTAGTTGTGTATCCTTGGACAAGTTACTGACTTCTGTGAGTCTCAGTTTCCTTGCTTTTCAATTGAAACATTAGTTTCTATCTCAGAAGGTTTTAGGGAGGGTTAAATAAATAGCTGTAAATACAAAGTGTTTAGAACAATGTCTGGCACAAAATTAAGTGCTATATGTGTTCGTTGTTATTCTTGTTATTATTCTTTAAATAACCTTATGCCTAAGTACCATTTTGCAGATTTAAAAAATGGATGTACAGAGGAGCTATGTGAATTGCTCAGCATCATAGGCTGGTAAATGGTAGAGCTGGCCATCAAACCCAGGCAGTATGACTCCAACACCTCTTGTCCTGACTTGTATGGATCCCTGTCTCCTATACTGCATACCGGGTGCTGGGGATACTGATTGGAGCAAGAAAAGTAGGGGCTTGTCCTCATGGAGCTTCAGTGTTCCAATCCTCTCCAATGTAGATCTGTCATCTCCAATGTAGAATTAGTAGCCGGATTATAACTGTTTTTCCTTGATGTTTTGGTATTTTGTAGGTAATGTTTTTATTAAGTTCTTTATTAAGAAGTGCTCCAATTTGTGTTTTCATATATGCTTTAAAAATGGATTATTTTCTGGATCTTTACCCTAACACAGTTGGCATATACAATACTCATGTCTCTCCTTATACTCAAGGTTTCTTATGTCTCCCTCATATAATGTATCAGATTCTGGGGCAAGTTTTAGTATTCTGAAAAGCTTATATGCCATCCACTTACCTCCACACTCCCAGAGTCTCAGATATCTCCCATTGTAAGCTGTGGTGGAGTGAGAATGACATTTCTAATCATCTTTTAATTCAGCGTATTCAGAATATTTTAGAGAGTAATGGCAAAGCAAGTTTTAGTTATTCTTTGACTTGTTGAAGTAATTATGTCTAGTTATAAGAAGCCAGATTTTATTTATAGGTGGGAAGACTCCTGTGGCAGTGAAGACTAAGCAATTCTTAACTCCTTCAGAGCTTTAGGATGGAATCTGCCATCACTGATTCCCGTATTTTGACTTTATTGCATTAATTCTTATAAACGTTTGTTCTTATAACTCTGAGAAATCTATAGCTAGTATTGTTTTCATCTAAGTAGGTGAAACTTTTTCTTGGTCTTGTATAAAGTTGAATTTGCCTCCAGCGAAGAATCACTGAGTATAAGGAGAGATATATGTGTTGTGTATGCCAACAGTGTTAGGCAAAACAAAAACAAAATAATCAGTTTTTTAAAGCATATGTGAAAACGCAAATTGGAGCACTTTTTAATAAAGAACTTAATAAAAGCATTGCTTACAAAATACCAAAACGTCAAGGAAAACTAGCAATCCTCTGGGTACTAATTTTACATTGAAGATGATAGATTTACTTTGAGATTTACTTTGGAGATGGTTGGAACCCTGTAGTGCCATGAGGGCAGGCCCCCACTTTTCTTGCTCCAGTCGCTATCCTCGGTACCTAGCATGCAAGTATAAAACACTAATAATTTTGTTGATGGAAATTTTGAAATCTCACTGTCAAAAATATACTCTGCATCCTTTAATTTACCTTTTTGTGTAAATTACACATTATATTATTTGGCAAAAGTTCAATTCTTTTTAAAGAAAGATTTTAAATTTCATGAGTCTAAATCTGATAAAAGATGAAAGAATTTGAGATTTGGTGAATTTGGCTCTTTGTTTTTTAAACTGTTGCGATACTTAGGTTTCAGTGGCATCACAGTAACTGAACCAGATTCAGCAAAAGCTCATGCAAGAGATAACTGTTAAGAGGCCCATCAGGAGTTATTCATTTTAATTGTGTGATTTGATGCTTCTCTGGGTTAATTTAGAAACAGGAAGCCAATGATGACTCATTTTTAACCCTTTCTAGCTCCCTGTGAACCCTGCCTGCCTGTTTTGCATTTGCCTGTGTTCAGAGACAGGCTCAGCTGCAGGTTCACTTTGAGAGTGTTACATTTCAAACTTGCCTGGCTAGTGCACTCATCAGCTATGCACGTTTAATTAAAAGTGTAGGAAAAACTATAGCCAGGAATGATGATTATGGCTAAATTTGGCTCATCTAAGGACCCTGTGATTCTATTTATCCTGTCACTACAACTATCATTTAACACTAGAAATACAGAGAAGTCGTTCTGCCTTTGGGCCCATGCTTCGGTCTTCTGGTGGGTTGACTCTGGCTTTTTTCCCAATCTGTTCTGTCCTTGAAAGGTTGGTTTATAAATTGTTCCACAAGATAAGTTTTCTTTAACTATAGGAACAAATGGACATGGTGGATGGAACGAGATTGGGAAAGAGAGGCCTGAAATATGCCCTTCCTGTGCTAATGTTCCCATTAACCTGGGCAAAGAAACTGCTTACTTAATCTATAAAGTAAGCTAAATAAATTAATTAATAAATAAGATGAAAATCACTCAAAATCATTGGTGGGTGTAGAACTTTTTTTTTCAATTCATGAAAAATTCAATAAATTAAAATGTGGATCTTGAAAGAAATATAACTATCATATTCTTATGGCACACTTAGTTATTTTTCTTTTGTCAAATATATTATTATTGAATAACTTAGGTAACTAGGGCAGTGATTCTCAAACTAGGCTCAAAATAAGAAAATGTCCCCCATCTCACCCCTAGAGATGATTATTCAAAAGATTTGGGTAGAGCCTGGCAGCCTTCCTTTTTATCTTTTTAAAACAAGGGTCTTGCTCTGTCACCCAGACAGGAATGCAATGGTGTGATCATAGCTCACTGCAGCCTTGACCTCATGGGTTCAAGTGATCCTCCCACCTCAGCCTTCTAAGTAGCTGGGACTACAGGTGTGTGCTGCCACACCTAGCTATTTTTTAAAAAATATTTGTTTTGTAGAGATGAGGTTTCACTGTGTTGCCCAGGCTGATCTTGAATTTCTGGGCTCAAGTGATCTTTCCACCTCAACCATTCAGAGTACTGGGACCACAGGCGTGAACCACCGCGCCCAGCAGGCTTCCTTTTAGCAATCTTCTCAGGAGATTCTGATGCAGGTGCTCAGTAAACCACCCTTTTGAGAAGAATCTACTTAAGAGCTAAATCTAATCTTATATTCAAATTCTTCTACTTTTATGTTTTGAGCATTTGTTCCTCCTGATTTCGATAGACATTTTCATGTAATAACATATATGTCAGTGCTGCCTTGGAGTTCTCATGAAGGTACGATATATTGCCTTTCCTAGTCTTAATATGATCTATCTTTTGATGGGTGGAATCAAGATACCACAGGGTTGGTGGGAATTTTTAGAGATAATGTACATTCTTCTGAGTGGCAGATATTTGGATAGGGCAGAGATGGTTTTGATCAAACGAATGTAAGAGAAAACATATTCTTACATGAGTAGTGGAAGACACAGAGAAGAGGAAAGGCTCAGATAACAGAGGCCACTGAAGGGCTGACGAGGGTTTAGACCTCTTCTGGCAGGCACTGGGTTGCTGTAGTGCAGTTTTTGAGCAGGGGACAAACTGGATGCAAACAAGTGCACACCTGAGCTAGAGACACACAGTACCTGGTCCAGAAACAGAGGATCAAGGAACAGGTGGGTGAAGCAGGCAGGTTTGTCACCATAAAGGCAGAAAGAAACAAGGGTGAGGACTTGGGGCCCAGAATTTGGTAGGACTGATTTTCAAGGGTTTATGCAGTAGGGTTCTCCAACTCTGTATTCCTGAAGGTCTATAGCTTTTTGGTAAATTGCTTTTTTCTGCTATTGATGTTATGGTGTGTACATGAAGGCCACCCAGCTCAGCCTCACGCCAGGATTTAGGAAGTCCTTGAATAATTGCTACAACTACCAGTACCTTAATATTGTGAGGCAAGGAAACCTCAATTATTCTTAACTTTGGGTCAGAGAAATAGACTCAGAGAGTTAAGTAATTTACCAGAATTTACACATGTAGAAATTGGCAGGGCTAGGATCCAAATTCAGGGCAACCTATTCAAAACTTGTAGGTTTTAAAAAAAAGCATACTTTGATTACAAAGTGATACATACTTATAACAAATTGTATAGCAATGAACAAATAAAAAGTGAAAGTCCCTCATAATCCCACCCTTGAGAGAACAGCTGAGAAAAATTCATTAATGTTGTTCCAGACTTGTTTCTTGAAAAATTCCAGTATACGTAATGAATACATGTGTATTCATATTATAAGGATGGAGCTATGTTTTATATGTTATTCCATAGCTAGCTGTTTTCACTTACTGCTGTAACTTGGATGACATCCTGGTTCAGTACAAATAGATGTAAGTCATTTCTAACAGCTTCATATGCTATAGAGGTTATTTATTTTAAATATTCCTCTTTTGATGGCTATTTATTTTTATTTCCAAAATTTTAATATTTTAAAACCATGCTGTAGTGTGTGTGTATATATTAAATGGTCAGGGAAATCTATTGGGAGATCTTAGAATTGGAATTGCTTAGTCAACATGAGTGCATATTATTTTAAAACGACAATTTTTTCAATCCTCATCCATACTGAGTTGGACAAATCATGTAAATTTTATCAATCAGATACATTAAATACCTGGCTTAAATTCAGTTTCTTAATTACTAGTGAATTTAGATGTTTATTTCTTGTGACTTAACTGTTTATATTTCTCTTATTACTTGCTCATGTCACTTGCCCATTTTACTCAACTCTTTCTTACTGTTATGCAAATGATTCCTATAGTTTAGAGATAATAGATATTATAGCTGTCAGTGGTGCAAACTGTTTTATTCTTGTTGAAAAGATTTTTAAAAGTACTATTCAAGCATTTACAAAATATTTTATTTAAAATAATTTTAGACTTTCAAAATATTTTGGAAATAGTACACAAAGCTTTTATACAAACTTTACCCATATTCCTCAAATATTAACACCTTGCAAAACCACAGTAGTTGTCAAAACCAGTAAATTAACACTGATACAGTACTATTGTCTAATCTGCAGATCTGATTCAAGTTTCACCGAAGTCCTTCTGGGCAAGGATCCTGTCGGGGATCATACATTTAATTCATTTGTTATGCCTCCTTAGTCTCTTTTAATCTGCAGCAGTTCCTAAGTCTTTCTGTCTTTCATGATCTTGACACTTTTTAAGAGCACTGGCTGATTGTTTCGTAGAAAACACCTTGATTTGGGTTTATTTGATGTTTCTTCATGAGTATGTAATCAAGAGAGTGACCTAGTCTGATGATGGTCAAAAATAAGCTGCCTGAAAAAGAGATGCTTAAGCTAACACTGCAAAGATGAGTAGAAAGTGGAAGTGTGAACTGAGGATGGAGTGCCTTTGCATTGACTTTGCATAGTGCATCTCAGCAACTGAAAGAAGCCAGTGGAGGAGGTGGTGTGAAAGAAGGCTCTAAGGAGGCAGTCTGGTCAGACCCAGCTTTGTGGGACTCATTAAGGATATAGGATATTAACAGCAATAGAACATCATTCAAGTGCTTTAAGCAAAGGAATGGCAATATCTGAATCAGATTTTTTAAAGATCACCACAGGTAGTTTCTTCACCAGGTAGAATTAATCGAAGGGGAGCAAGACAGAAACAAATACAACAATTAGAAGGCAATTCTAGCAATGCAGGCAGAGAAAAGGGTGGGGTGTACATTAAAGAGCCTCCCTGCAAAGATGGTGAAAACCTGCAGTTTTGAGAGATGCTTTGGAAGGCGAGTCTGAATCTGCACATGCAGATGGTAGATTGGATGTGGGGTTAAGGGAAAGGGGAGGTGCAGGATTGCTAATATCAGAGTTTGCCAGATTTTGTGTAAACGACTGGATGTTGGTACCATCCATGGAGATGAAAGAGACAATTCTTCACCTTCTGATAGTGAAGTCAGAAGCATCACCATCTCCAATTCATTTAGATGTCAACATTTACAATATCTTTGCTTATTTATGCTCCTGTATCTCGTTACAGCCACTTAGCTTCCAAGTTCTATGGTTTTTCCTCAGAATCTTCCCCAATAACTGTTTGTCCTTCTCCATTTCTTTCATTGCTCTTCAGTTTGGACAAGGGTTTCCTCATTCCAGTGTTGCATACTTGCTTCCTCTCTGGGCTACCAATTCCTCTCTTCTCTGTAACTTTATCCATCGCTTCCAGAGTATTTGCATTTAATAATTATGTACTAAGTGCCTCGTTAGGGCAGATCACCTTGTTGGGAAGAGTTGGGAATTAAGTAAGTTAAGTATATTTTAGATAACTGGAGTCAATTCCCAGTTATAATTGAGGCAGAAGGAAAAAGGCCATTCTGCCTAGCGGTCAAGAAAGGTCCATATTCTTCTTTCACTCTTTACATAAAAATAAATTCCACACGGATCAAATATATTTATCCAAAAATGGCTAACCACAGAAGTACCAGAAAAAAGATTGGTAGACATATTTATTTCAAGACCTTTTAAAGAATGTTGAGAAACCTAGATACCATAAAGAAAATAGGTCCACTTGAAAGCTTAAATTTTAAAAATTCTATGTAAAAATTAAACAACTTTCAAGCACGAATGTCAACTGAACTAATAATTATAGAAGGAATAATGGAAATAGAAAAATGGCCACTTTCAAACACCACAATAATTGTCTTGGGGAAAAAAATCTTTGGATGCTAAAATTAGTGGGCAATGATATATTTGCATAGTCTCCCTACAAGATACTTTTCAATTGTAAAGAGAAAAATAGTATCGGGAAGAACCTGAGAGATATAACTTAAACAAATATCAAGATTAACATCAATAATTGAACAAATCAGTAACATATGTCTCCTGATACATTATGAAGGATACACCATCACTTATAAGGTATTTTTGCCAAAAAAAATGCATAACTCTCATTGTTTTCTGTATTTCATCTTTGTCACAGTTACCACAATCTTTGTTAGATAATTGTGTACATAATTGTTTGTTATTTTTACACCTTTCTGCCCCATTCCAGGCCCCTAGCAGAATGTAAGGTCCATAAAAGCACAGAGTAGGGGCTTTATAAGTAACATTGAATAAATGAATGAATGAATAAATTTATTTGGAGCTATCAATATTTACAGGAAAGATCCATCTAGCCTTGGACTGTATCAAATGAAAAATCACAGTTGGGTGTCCTGGTGGAAATGGATGGAGGACATTTGAAGGTACAATGCTAAAGCTCAAATTAAGCCGAAGCCACAATTTTAAAAAAAAAGTGTCTTGTAAAATAAAGATATATCAAGAGAAAAAGATGGAATATTAATATTTGAGATGCAGGGTGAGGGAGGAGAAAGGAAACACCTCCACTTCAGAGAGGCCAAGGCAGGAATTGATTTTAAATAGGGAATGTTCAGCAGCTCACGGCCAGGTGCCTCGTGGGGGTTTGTAACTGTTTAATGCAGTGAGTCTCAAGTTTTAGTGTGCATAAAAACATCCTGGGCTGCTTGACAAAAACTAGAGATCCCTGGGGCACCCTTCCCAGAAATTTTGATTCAGTGGGGCCTAGAAATCTGTGGGGTTTGTGTGTGTGTGTGTCTGTGTGTGTGTGGCCAGCACACCTCTCCTCCACCAAGTCATTGTAATGCAGGCAGGTTATCCAGGAACCACTCCCAGAGGGAACATGGCATAAAAATCAGGGGGATGTCAGCTCTAGGGTAGGAAGGTAGGAAGCGGATGAGTGGTGAGCAAATAGGAACAGCAGATGACCACTTGCTAACAACTTTGCCAGAATAAGGAGCTCTTCAAGAAAACTCTTTAAAATGGATTGCCAGGGAAAGTTAAGAAGGAAACTGTCTTTTCTGCTTCTGCCTACTGCATCGAAGAGATTGTCCAGTGCACAACCAAACATATGAATACAGCCTCCATTGGGACATGTTAAACAGTTAAGATTCTTATGGTTGGAGAACAGTGGAGAAGCAGTGAATGAGAAGTACTTCAGGATAGCCCTCTTTTGCTTTTGAATAATAGTGCTGGACTCAGTTCATTTTGTTGAACTACTGTCCTTAAGAAAGTTATGAAACTTAAATAAAATTGATTAATAATGCCCAAGGACTAACTCCATTTCTGAGCTTTCAGGCAACTGGCAGGCAGGAAAATGATGCTATTTAAAACATTTATTTGGGACTCATTATACTTCATTGAACTAAGTATTTTTTGGATAATATTTTCTTAAAAGGAAATTGCAATAAAAAAGGAAGTATATTAAAATGTACATTAAAGTTTAGTGCCTTATGGGTAGCTTATCTTTAGAAATGCATTATTTCCAAGAATTTTAAGTATTTTAGCAGGAGGAGAGCACAGTTAGCAAGTTCATATGAATTTATGGTGAAAAAATACCTGTGTACAAATGTGAATCTCTCTCCAGCACCTCAAATTCATTTGCCAAGTGTTTTGTGATGCATATTAATTGAATCATCACATTTAGAAAAGAATCTAAAATGAGTACAATGATGAGCATATGAAATGCCTTTTATATACCACAAAAATGTAGAATTTATATTAAAAACCAGCAAATATTTTGAATTGAACTGTGTCTAGGTAGAATAATTATGGATTTGAATTTCTTAACTACATATACCATGTAGTCAGTCCACAGACACGAAGTCATTCTGCCGATGAAAAAAGTGAAGGGGGCCGGGCACGGTGGCTCACGCCTGTAATCCCAGCACTTTGGGAGGCTGAGGCGGGTGGATCACCTGAGGTCAGGAGTTCGAGACCAGCCTGGCCAACATAGTGAAACCCCGTCTCTACTAAAAACACAAAATTAGCCAGGCATGGTAGCCCATGCCTGTAATCCCAGCTACTCAGGAAGCTGAAAGAGGGGAATCGCTTGAACCTAGGAAGTGGAGGTTGCAGTGAGCTGAGATTGCACCATTGCTCTCCAGCCTGGGCAACAAGAGTGAAACTCTCTCTCCAGAAAGAAAAAAAAAAAAAAAAAAAGAAGGGAATGAATTTCCTTTTATTTCTTCGGCAGGGAGGAGATTATGAATCAGATATTTGTAATGCTGAACTGAAATCTTCATTTCCACAGTAAATTTTGTCATTCTTGTCCAAGGCCCAAGGATGTGACCTTCTCTTGGATTTTCCCGATTACTATGAGAGGCCAGTCGTTAGTGTTGTTGTATGACTGTGAGTATGAGCTCTGGACTCCTGCGCATCTGGAGTCCCTGCTCTGTCATTTGCTTGAGTTACTTATCTCTTCTAGGTTTTAGTTTTCTTATCTGTAAAATGGAAATCATGGTCGTAATCATTTGTTGACTGTTTACTGTCACCAAGCATTGTGCTATATGTTTTACAAGCATTATCTCACTTCACCTTCTCAGTACCTCTATTCATTAGATACAATTATCAACCTCCTTTGCAGTTTGGGAAGCTGCAATTCTGCAGTTAGTGGTTCTTGGAGCCAGAATTTGAATTCAGATGTTCTAACCCTGGAGACTGCGTGTCTAATCCCAAGGCTCAACTGCCTCCTATTGGAAAAGGCTAACTGAGATCATGTGTGTTCATGCATCCATTAGCCAGGGAAGGAAAGCATTCTGTTAATGGTACCTGTTATTATTATATAGCCTCATTTTTTGTTTGTTTGTTTGTTTTTGCTATCTTTTTCTATTGAAGACGACATAGCACCTCACCTGCTCAGAATTCAGCTCGCTCTTACCTAGAAGACAGTCTGGGAAAAAAACAAGTAAGATAAAAGGCTTTTTGAGCAGCAAAATTAGAAATCATGTAGCACATTCACTGTAACCAGCAGGTAGTTCACACAGAAGATATCTCCTGATGCACACCGAGTCTACACTTTAATTCATAAATAGTCTCAAATAATTTTATCAGTGAGAGAAAATAGATTAAAGGAGGAAAAAGACCAAAGTCAAGAAGTTTAGTAAATAAGTTGCCTTTTAATTGATTTTTTTCTAAATGAATGACAGATTAAACGGAGCAACTTAGAAATGGAGGGAAGCATTGTTATTGGCAGGTACATGAAATAAAATGTTGAATTATCAAGAAAAGGTTAATGTTTCTATATTAAGGAGTAAATAATATATCTTAGAACTGTTTCCCTTCAAAAATATTTAAATCTCACAATATTTTATTATTATTGTTTACTATTTTACTATTCAGAATCACCTTTTTTGTCATGGGATTCATATAGCTAAAGATTTTCTTGTATTTCCAGAGGAATCCTATACTAATTAGGGAGCATATTACAGAATCCTAAGTGTCTTATGTAATGGCATTTTAAATCTTATATAATCACACTTTAGAAGAGAACGGTTGCAGGGTAAGATCAGCAGCCCAGCCATGTGAGCAAGGAGCCGGGCTCATCCACCCTTGGGCTCTGCCATCCTCCAGACACTGGCTGTCCTTGGGCTTGACCCTTCTAGGTTGCAAAATGGCTGCTGCCTTTTAAGACTTATGTGAAGTCACATGTTCAGCTGATGAAAAGGCATATATTCCCGAGGCTGTCTCTTTGCATTAGAGATGGAAATTTCTCACAGAATCCTCCCAACAGATTTCCCCTCAGGTCTCATTGTCCGATATTTGGTCACCTGCCAACCAGCCAAGTCCCGATTACAAGGGAGACTGAGAAGAAAGTGACTATCTCTAGTGGGACTGGGCCCTGCTGGCGAGGAAGAAGTAGTGGTGGCTAGGGGATAGATAACTGTTGTCAAAAGCTCATTGCAAAGCAGCAAGTAATTACACATCAACCAACCATCTGATATCTGTAATATAAGTCAACTTTTAGCAGAGGTCATTAACCTCACCTCTCCAACATTTGCTGTGAGAAAGAATCTGATTTTCTTTGAGTTTCTTCCTGCAAGCTGGGAACTATAATGGAACTTTTATGTATTACCTCATTTAAGCTTTAGTTGAATTCTTCTGGAAAGCTGTTGTTAGCCCTATTTAATAGATGAAGCTAAGGTGCACAAAAAGGTTAAATAAGCTGCTGTAACACTCCCAACTAGTGATAGAAACTGGATCCTCCTAAAGTAGTATATGGTCCCCAAACCTGAGATCTTCATGCTAAGGGCACCGAACCACTTCATCTTGGTGGCTGGATAAAAAGTTTGTATTACGCTATGTAAAATAATTATTTTATGGCCCAGTGTGTGACTTGCTTGCCCTCAGAGTAGCCTAGATCTACCTCCAAGTAATTTAACACATACATCAGGAGTGGTTTATTTAATCATCTTTCCTGTAACAACTGCATTCTTGCTCATTGATCTGATAGAAACCATTCTGTTGTGACTGGTATATTTAATGTGTAATATACCTCTAAAAGTAACAGACAAGCACCTGGCACCTAGTAAATGATCATATATAGTACTTACAATTATGGGGAAAAATCCAATAAAGGCTATTTCTAATATTATGATCATTTCATTTTTATCTTATCAATATTTTAGTACAGATAATATATCATCTAGGTCACAGCATATTGCTGATTGCAGATATTACAGAAGATAAGTGTAAAAACAAATCAATGTAATCTTTGCTTTTGATGGCTGAATTTTTATTTTTATTTTTTATTTATTTTTTATTTTTTTAATCAGCATTTTTATTAATTGCTATTTTTTTAATTATTATACTTTAAGTTCTAGGGTACATGTGCATAACGTGCAGGTTTGTTACATATGTATACTTGTGCCATGTTGGTGTGCTGCACCCATCAACTCGTCAGCACCCATCAACTCGTCATTTACATCAGGTATAACTCCCAATGCAATCCCTCCCCGCCCCTCCCCGCAATAGGACCCGGTGTGTGATGTTCCCCTTCCCGAGTCCAAGTGATCTCATTGTTCAGTTCCCACCTATGAGTGAGAACATGTGGTGTTTGGTTTTCTGTTCTTGCAATAGTTTGCTGAGAATGATGGTTTCCAGCTGCATCCATGTCCCTACAAAGGACACAAACTCATCCTTTTTTATGGCTGCATAGTATTCCATGGTGTATATGTGCCACATTTTCTTAATCCAATCTGTCACTGATGGACATTTGGGTTGATTCCAAGTCTTTGCTATTGCGAATAGTGCCGCAATAAACATACGTGTGCCTGTGTCTTTATAGCAGCATGATTTATAATCCTTTGGGTATACCCCCAGTAATGGGATGGCTGGGTCATATGGTACTTCTAGTTCTAGATCCTTGAGGAATCGCCATACTGTTTTCCATAATGGTTGAACTAGTTTACAATCCCACCAACAGTGTAAAAGTGTTCCTGTTTCTCCACATCCTCTGCAGCATCTGTTGTTTCCTGACTTTTTAATGATTGCCATTCTAACTGGTGTGAGATGGTATCTCATTGTGGTTTTGATTTGCATTTCTCTGATGGCCAGTGATGATGAGCATTTTTTCATGTGTCTGATGGCTCTATGAATGTCTTCTTTTGAGAAATGTCTGTTCATATCCTTTGTCCACTTTTTGATGGGGTTGTTTGTTCTTTTCTTGTAAATTTGTTTGAGTTCTTTGTAAGTTCTGGATATTAACCCTTTGTCAGATGAGTAGATTGCAAAAATTTTCTCCCATTCTGTATGTTGCCTGTTCACTCTGATGGTAGTTTCTTTTGCTGTGCAGAAGCTCTTTAGTTTAATTAGATCCCATTTGTCAATTTTGGCTTTTGTTGCCATTGCTTTTGGTGTTTTAGACATGAAGTCCTTGCCCATGCCTATGTCCTGAATGGTATTACCTAGATTTTCTTCAAGGGTTTTTATGGTATTAGGTCTAACATTTAAGTCTCTAATCCATCTTGAATTAATTTTCGTATAAGGAGTAAGGAAAGGATCCAGTTTCAGCTTTCTACTTATGGCTAGCCAATTTTCCCAGCACCATTTATTAAATAGGGAATCCTTTCCCCATTTCTTGTTTCTCTCAGGTTTGTCAAAGATCAGATGGCTGTAGATGTGTGGTATTATTTCTGAGGACTCTGTTCTGTTCCATTGGTCTATATCTCTGTTTTGGTACCAGTACCTTGCTGTTTTGGTTACTGTAGCCTTGTGGTATAGTTTGAAGTCAAGTAGCGTGATGCCTCCAGCTTTGTTCTTTTGGCTTAGGATTGTCTTGGCAATGCAGGCTCTATTTTGGTTCCATATGAACTTTAAAGCAGTTTTTTCCAATTCTGTGAAGAAACTCATTGGTAGCTTGATGGGGATGGCATTGAATCTATAAATTACCTTGGGCAGTATGGCCATTTTCATGATATTGATTCTTCCTATTCATGAGCATGATATGTTCTTCCATTTGTTTGTTTCCTCTTTTGTTTCACTGAGCAGTGGCTTGTAGTTCTCCTTGAGGAGGTCCTTTACATCCCTTGTAAGTTGGATTCCTAGGTATTTTATTCTCTTTGAAGCAATTGTGAATGGAAGTTCATTCATGATTTGGCTCTCTGTTTGTCTGTTACTGGTGTATAAGAATGCTTGTGATTTTTGCACATTGATTTTTTATCTTGAGACTTTGCTGAAGTTTCTTATCAGCTTAAGGAGTTTTGGGACTGAGACAATGGGGTTTTCTAAATATACAATCATGTCATCTGCAAACAGGGACAATTTGACTTCTTCTTTTCCTAACTGAGTACCCTTGATTTCTTTCTCTTGCCTGATTTTCCTAGCCAGAACTTCCAACACTATGTTGAATAGGAGTGGTGAGAGAGGGCATCCCTGTCTTGTGCCAGTTTTCAAAGGGAATTTTTCCAGTTTTTGCCCATTCAGTATGATATTGGCTGTGGGTTTGTCCTAAATAGCTCTTATTATTTTGAGATACGTTCCATCAATACCGAATTTATTGAGCGTTTTTAGCATGAAGGGCTGTTGAATTTTGTCAAAGGCCTTTTCTGCATCTATTGAGATAATCATGTGGTTTTTGTCTTTGGTTCTGTTTATATGCTGGATTACATTTATTGACTTGCGTATGTTGAACCAGCCTTGCATCCCAGGGATGAAGCCCACTTGATCATGGTGGATAAGCTTTTTGATGTGCTGCTGGATCCGGTTTGCCAGTATTTTATTGAGGATTTTTGCATCGATGTTCATCAGGGATATTGGTCTAAAATTCTCTTTTTTTGTTGTGTCTCTGGATGGCTGAATTTTTAAAATCCTTCAAAAGGGAAGTGAAGGGTGGGCCTAGATTTATTTATTTTTCCTGAAGTAGGGCTCAATCTGTAAGGCTGTGACTTGGGAGATCCTTCTTTCTGTCTCTGTCATTTAACACCTGGGAATGACCCTTTACCTCCCTTTATCTAAATCAGATTAGGTCATTGAAGTCTGTAGACTGAGTTACAATAATTTTCTTTATCTATCTCCAACTGAGTAAATTGCACCATATTTTTCCTGGAAAACATGACCACTAACCCAGTGGCTGTTGGTTTGGCCAATTAGAAATGAGACTCCAGGAGGAGGTATAAGGTACTCTGTCCTCTCTTAACTGCCAGTGGGCCACACCTCCTTATCCAGGTCACTAGGGCACTCAAGTGCCTGGGAGAAAATGGCACATTTGGGTGATGGATGGTCTCGCTGGCTTTTTACTGTATGCTGAGTCTCTTAGGAGACTGTTCGCTGCCTAGTAGTCACCTCCTTTCTGAATTCTGGAAAATATTTCTCTGTGGATGAAAATGGGTCAGGATTCTGAACTTTGCCACACACACACACGCACACACACTATTTTAAGAGAAAGAAAGAAAGAGAGAGAGAGGCAGAAAGAAAGAAAAGAAAGAGAAAGAAAGAAAGAAGGAGTTAAAGAAATTAAGGCTGAAAAAAATCACAAAATAAGCACCATGCTGGGTCAGATATTTTCCTCTGTTCATTCTTGCATTGTTTGCTGCTAGTTTTAAAGGGCAGAATTGTTGAGACTCTTCCATGTTTCCGTGGGGGACTTCAGACTTGGAGACATTGCAGGGACACAGAAGCCAAGAGGATTTTGCTATGGTTATATAGAGAGTAAACTGTTACAAGCTCAGAGCTGTAAAATATCAATTTGGAGAGGATACCTGCCCCCTCCCAGGCCATTCATGGATGAGAATGCAGTTTTGCCACATCCCCTCTGGGCACAGTCGACTGCTCAGTTGGTTCTGGGAGCTACTTGTTAGCTGAATCTCTGGGACAGGAGTTGGCCTCCATGTGCTCACTGTGAATATGTAGGATTCTGACATCGTGATTCCCCTCATTCTTGTGAGTCAGGATTAACAGAAATCAGATACTCCCCTATTCCTCTATAAAAGGACAGATTAAAGAAAAAAAAATGATGATGTCTTTGGAGGTTATGGTCAGGAAAAGGAGCTAGCAATAAAAGCAAGAAGGCAAGAGCTCTGAAGCAAGAACTTTCAAGAGGTATCTTACAGGTTAAATAGATCACAAGGCTGCAGTTCAGATCTTCAGATGTTATCAAACCACAAGAATGTGAGGTAGAGGTTAGGGAGTAGGCTGAGATTAAAACAGGCATTTCTGATTAATGTTTTCCATTAGTTCTAAGCCACGCTGAAAGCATGGCTTTGACAAGCCCCCTGGCGAATGAGGAAAGTAAACCTTGGAGGGGGCTCAGTAAAGGATATTTAGCAAGCAAATGATAGAGCCTAGACTCACACCCAGGCTTATCTCACTCCAAAGGCTGTTTGCACCATGTGCTTTATAGCACTTTGGACCTCCACTTTGGAGGGGGAATTTGTTTTATTCTTGCATGATACTGAATACTTCCCATTAATTAGCATCTGTGGATCTCAAGTACTATGAGGTGAAGTACCTCTTACTGTACCCTCAGTTCAAATTTTCTAATTGTTTTAGTAAGACCACAGTAGCACAAATGGAAAGTGGTACTTGCCATTAATGTTCCCTGTTTTAGATTCTCCTGGCCCACTTTATTTCTGATTAGATTGAGGTAGCATGGTGAGTTTTTATTTTATTTCTTTGCATTGTTGATCTAGAGCCATGGTTTTCAAACTTTATTGGTCTTGGAACCCCTTTACAGTCTTAAGTACTAAGGACACTAAAAGACTTTGTTTATGTGAGTTATATCTATTTATATTTACTGTATTAAAAATCAAAACAGACATTTATAAGAGTATGCAAGTAAGCATTCCATTAACTCTTGTACCCTCTGGAAATCTCCACTATACAACTGTGAAAGATTGATATTTAAAAAGCCAAATAATGTTTTAGTAATATTATGAAAGTAATATTGACTTCACAGACTCCCTGACAGGATTGTGGGAAACCTTGACCATATTTGGAGAGCCACTGAACTAGAAAACATACCTGTGTTTGTTGATATTGGCAATTCTTTATAATGCAACTATAAGTGCCGGAACTGGGGGCACAAAATAAAGGAATTAAGGCAAGACCATCAGGTAATAAATGGCTTAAAAAATAGTTACTGACCAGTCTGTGAACTTCTTTCATCTTAGATTTGAGGGGAGTTGGCTTCTATTTCTGAATTTTGAATATATTCATATGTGGGAGTGAATAGTTTTTATCTATAGTAGTTTAATAAACTCTGATGTTTAAAATATGTTTAAACATTTCATACATATGGAAGCTCATTACGGAGATGTTTATTTCATTGTTTCTGCTCACAGTTACCATTGTTTTTTGGTCACCCAGCCCTGAATCCACCTCTCCTCTCTTGGCATATCCCACTGCCTCCTACAAGAGGATAAAGTGCTAGATATTTACATCTTCGGCCATCTTTTCAGCCAGGCTGCAGGCATGGGACCCAGACTCTGCCAGTCAGACACCTGCATCTCATGCTTTGAAATAGAAACTAGAGACATAGAGAAGTACATGGCAGCTGCACATTATTCCCAGGGCAGCAGCTAGTTGCTGGAGTTGCTGGTGTTGGTAGTAGAAGCTGTAGAATCCCCTGTTCATCAAGTGATAGAGATAGCAGAGGTGTTTTGACCAGACCAATGCTGCTGTGTAGTCTGGGACAGTGTTCTTGGATCTGTAGCTTCCAAACCTGATTTCTCTGGCCCTCCTAGAAGTTTGTGTTTCTTCATTATCCTTCTGTGAATTCAAGAGTCAGACCTTTGCCTGCAACTAAGAATCCTGCTTAATGTAGTGTCTGTCAAAGTATTGTTTGGAAACCTCATGTGTTGGAATCGCTGGGCCATATCTGACAATACCTACTTGTGGGCTTAAAACCGATGGATTCAGAATCCTTAGAGTGGGTCTTAGGAAACTGCATTTTAAACAGATCTCAGGGTTATGTGATTTTAGATGCAGTAAAGTTGAAAAACCCCTATCCTAGTATTTTCAACTTTTTAAAGTCTATGCTCTCTCTTTATGAATCTGAGCAATCATTAAAAGAAATAATTCTACTCTTTTTTATTTATATTTTATTTTATTTTATTTTTGAGCTGGAGTCTTGCTCTGTCACCCAGGCTGGAGTGCAGTGGTGCGATCTTGGCTCACTGCATCCTCCGCCCCATGGATTCAAGCAATTCTCCTGCCTCGGCCTCCCTAGTAGCTGGGATTACAGGTGTGCACTACCACGCCTGGCTAATTTTTGTATTTTCAGTACAGACGGGGTTACACCATGTTGCCCAGGCTGGTCTTGAACTCCTGACCTCAGGTGAACCGCCTGCCTCGACCTCCCAAAGTGCTGGGATTACAGGTGTGAATCACTGTGTCTGGCCAATTCTACTCTTTTATAAGGCCCTAATAAATGACTTACTAGTGTTTCCTTGTTCCCCTCCCTCCCCGGCTTCACATTCCCCATAAACCTTTGCTCTGTCTTTTTAACTCTTTTAACGTCTTTTCCTGGTTTACTTCTTCTCACTGAGAAGTTTTAATTCCTCAGTTGGTATTGCCTACATTCAGTGGTGCCAAAATTGTTAACTCGACTTCTAAACTGCACTGTGATGAACCATGTTTTTTCTTTCTTGGGCATTTTTGTAGCCTGCAGGCTTAGAGCTCAGTGTTTACCCCAGGGGTTACTGGAGACAATGGAGGAGAAAGACTGGAATACAAGAGTAATTTTTCTTGAAGGGTTCCTCCACCATGGATTTAGGCCAGAAAACAGCACTGGAGGTGTTGATTGATTTACTTCTGAGATTTCTAGAATCACTGAATATTATAACTGAAAATAATCCATCTTAACCCCTTGTTTCCTTAATGAGGAAGTCAGGAGAAGATCCATGTTCAAAGTCATCTAAGTGATACGTGGGGTATAAAGGACAAAATAAATTTAGAAGTGGAAAGTGGTGATGCAGAGCTTGACCTAAACGAGCATAAAAAGGATGGGAATTACTAACATTTATTGAATTAATATTTGAACTTGGGTACATTCACTTGACTTCTCTGAGCCTCAGTTGTCTCAACTATAAAATAAAGATTCTAATAATAGCTAACATTGATAAAATATTGACTATATGCTAGGAGCTATTGATACTCTAAGGACTTTATGTGCTAACTCATTTGATCCTAGCACAACCACGTGATGTAGGAACCACTGTTTCTCCCATTTTGTAGATGCGCAGAAAGTCTATATAACTTCCCTGCAGTCACACAGCTAAGCGTATTTGTTTTCTATTGCTGCTTTACATATTTTTATGAAATTAATGGCTTAAATATACATGTATTATCTTGCTGCTTTTTGGGTCAAGAATCTAGGCACAGCTTATCTAGGTCCCCTGCTCATGGTCTCACAAGGCAGCAATTGACTTGTTGACATGGGCTAGAGTCTCATCAGAGGCTTGGAGTCATGTTCCAAGCTTGTGTGGTCATTGGCAGAATTAATTTCCTTGCAGCTTTGGAACTTGTGGTGGCTGAGTCTTTAAGGCCAGCAGGAGAGAATCTGCTTCTTTTAGAGGTCTTACCTGATTAGATCCAGACCACTCAGGATAATTTTTCTTTTAATTAACTTAACATTATTAGGGGGGATTCATATATCTACAGTATCTCTTCATCTTTGCCATATGATTCAACATAATCATGGGAATAATATTACATGACCTTTGCTATCTTCTATTGGTTAGAAGCCAATTACGGGTCTTAACCATACTCAAGCAGAGAGGATTACACAAACCGACAGATATCAAGACGCAGGAATCACAGAGCTATCTTAGAATTTTGCCTGTCATAGTTCTAAGGTTGAGTTTAAATCCAGACCGGCTCTAGGTTTAACAGTCCATGCTCATAATCAATATGATCCTCTTTATTCCTTTGAAGAAAGCGAACCTACTTTATAACCTTGCATAGAGTTCTAAGTAAGGTATCCCCCAGAAGATTCATACTGGGTGCCAGTCAAATGTTAATTATTTTCACACCTTCGCTTTCAAAGGTCAGCTTCGAGAAACCATAACCACTTGCAGTTTTATATTTTCAGGAAGAGATTTCCAACAGTCTCTCTGAACACTCTGAACTTTTAACTTAAGGTTATATAAGTTATTTCCATTTGTTCCTGTTTGTCTGAGGCAGAGATAACCCTGGGATTTGGGATTTCAAACTTGAGTCTCAAAAAATAACTTTAGTTCTGCTTCTTGTTTTTGAAACAGATGAAGTGATTGAGAAGAAACAGTGAACATCCTCATTTCACAGATAAGACAGCATGGATCAGCCTTTTACTGTGAATTCTCTGGTAGGTTGCACCAGCTGATATCTAACATTTGGTTGGAAAGCCCAAAAAGAAGAACAGAAACATACAAATGTGAAATGAGTCACAATTACTTTAAGAAGTTTAGCACTTGTAGTTTCTCATCCATCTGTGTGGTTGTCTCCTTTGAGGAAGTGACTAATAAAGCTATCTTTGTAAGACTTAAAAATACATTTTATTTTCCACAAAAGTCTAAAATTTTAGTTTATCTAGCTAGATTCCAGGAGTGTAGTCCTTTGGCAAAACACCAGGGAGAAGAATTTCAGAGTTGATATCTGAGGAGCTACTTAAAGCTCTTTGTGTCTCAGCTTCTTTATATAGATAAAAATTGGAGGCTCACCTTGTGTGGTGTTAGCTGAGAAAAACATACATAACACCTAGGTATTGCTTTGGATCCTTGTGTAAATGTCTTTGTACTTGACGCTCTTGTTCTTCTCACTTTTCCCCTCACTGCCCAGCACTGTGCACACTTTCTCTAGCTACATCACATGGGCTTATTCTGTGTCCTAGATCAGTCTCTGACTGTGAATATAGACACATTATGTAATCTCCATGGCCCTAATTTTGTACTTTTTGCCCAATGACAATTGGAAACAATATTTTTTGATGCTCCTAGCCTACCAAGATGGTACGATAAATGGAAACTGTCATTCCCATTTTCCTCCTCCCGAAGACCCTTCCCAACCACTCACAGCGACCTTGTACCAGTGTGCAGTATACTAAATACCCTGTATGCACAGAGACTGGCACCAGGACATAAAGAAAGAGAGAGCCTGGTTCTTGTACTGAAATAGGTTGTGACCTAATGTTTTTTCTTGACCAAGAAAGTCCTTCACAGAGCTTAGTTGTCTTCAGAGTATGTTTGGAAAGTAGACAGTTGCAGAAATGTTTTCATTTTCTGTCCCCATGTTGTTGTTCCACTATGGTTAATAAATACTGACCCATTTCCACCTCTTCAGAGGAAGGAGTCATCCTTATGAGATGTCTTCTGTGTTTTTCTAGAACATTATATAACAATAATTAAAATTTTTATTGTATATGTCACTGTAAAAATGAACACAAAGGCTATGTATCTGGAAAATTTGTGTTTTCATCCAAGAAGCTTGCATGCAAATGAAATATTATAGATTGGCCGGGCGCGGTGGCTCACGCCTGTAATCCCAGCACTTTGGGAGGCCACGGCGGGCAGATCACGAGGTCAGGAGATTGAGACCATCCTGGCTAACACCGTGAAACCCTGTCTCTACTAAAAATACAAAAAATTAGCCGGGTGCAGTGGCGGGCACCTGTAGTCCCAGCTCCTTGGGAGGCTGAGGCAGGAGAATGGCGTGAACCCGGGAGGTGGAGGTTGCAGGAGCCGAGATCGTGCCACTGCACTTCCAGCCTGGGCGACAGAGTGAGACTCTGTCTCAAAAACAAACAAACAAACAAACAAACAAAAAAAAACTATAGATTGATGAAGACTTTAGGTTATTTTCTAGCTTATCTTTGAAATCAATTTTAAATTTGGGAAGGATAGGACCATTTAGAAGAGGAAAAATAATCTAATTTTCATTTTCAGGGAAAAAACTAATTATAATCTCTTGTTGCTTCCTTCTCTCACTTCTTTGTCTCTTTTATTTGATACACTTATTATCACATATGTGGCAGGGAAGATGCTACAGGGAACAGAGATAAATGGAAAGTGATCCCTTTTAAAACCCCAAGGAGTTCATAAGGGATCAGACACATTTGTACAGAAATAATTGTAACTCAGTGTGGACTATATAGTAGTAAAATATGAACACATTACTTTTATACATATGAGAGGCTGGAACCCCCTTTAGAAGACATTCTGATTTTCATAGATTTTTTTCTCTAGTCATTTTCTGATATCATTGAAGCAATTATCTGTGGTCAAATGACAATATTTTCTTTTAGTGCTGTTGAGTTCTATAGGTGAGTGTGGTTAGGGAAAAGCGGATGGATTGCTGTAGGATTTGAGACATCTCAACTGGAAAAGACCATATACTGAAGCCTGAGGCTCAAAGTTCAGAACTCCAATTTCTGTCTTTGATGTGGTGAAGCCATATAATAAAACGTACAAGGGAAATGGTATGGTTCTTACTTAATGAAGCCTTGAGAAACAAGTTCGTGGGTCTCTGGTTACATGTTAAACCTTTAGGACCAAGAATCATTTCAGATCTCTAGGGTTCTATTGGCTATACATTTACCACCAAAGTAGGCCAGATGGCATTGGAAGAACTCCAGATATCTAATTCACTATGCCCTGCCCCTGAAGGTTGGCTCAGTAATTCACGGCCAGACTAAAAGTATGCTTACCTTGACTTCTTTCATAGCTTTCTGCAGACCTGAATTAAGTGCTCCACCCCCACAGTAGTCAGACTTGCAACCTACCCTTAACTGACCAAGGAGGCCTTGAGAGGCTAAATTTGCTCTAGGCTCACTCTGTTCTGGGAGCATCCAGCAATGGTAGAAGTGGTTGGTCTAAAGCCTTGCTTCTCAAACTGTGCATGCATAAGTACCTCTGGAAAGACGGATTAAAACATTGGTTCTCCAGCCTACCTCCAGAGGTCCTGAGATCCTGACTATAGGTCTGAGGTGAGACCTGTTAGGAATTTGCATTTGTAAGAAACTCCCAGTTGATGCTGATGCTGCTATTACATGGACCATGCTTTGAAATATGCTGATCTAAAGCAGGGGTCAGCAAACTATGGTCTAAGGGCCAAACCACCTGCTTGTTTTTATAAATAAAAATTGGGGGGACACAGCCAGGGTCATTTTTTTCCATATTGTTTATGGTCACTTTCATGCTGAGAGCTGAATTCAAGTTGCAATGGAAACCATATGGCTAGCAGAGCCTAAGATACTTGCTATCTGGCACTTAACAGAGAAAATTTCCTTTCTGAAGCACTGACTTTTTATTGAATAATCATTCTGAATTGTGTATGTTCTGTGCTTTACCAAAAGTGTATAGATGCTGTTTTTATTAATAAAATCCAAATTGCTATCACTGACATTTCTTAGTAACATATCATTATTTTCTTGGTTAAGGACTAACTTAACAGTGTAATTACTATTATACGGAAGTCTGAGACTCTTTTTATGTTTAAAAAAAATGGGAGGGGCATCCTTATGCTTGAAAAGGCTTCTCCAGGACTTATTTGTGTTTTTTGGTTTTGGTTTTTTTTTTTTTTTTAACTCAACGAAGATGCAGAGAGGCCCTGAAAACTTCTTACTAAACAACACTTATTCTGGAATAGAACTAAATCTTTACAGTAACTTGAATCCAAGTTACCTCCTTGGAGACCCTTCAGAGTAGACTGACATGAACCCTACAATGGCAGGAATTCATCTTATGACCTGCTTCACATGATCCCAGATAGAAGCATGCACAGGGATATGAGGGGCAATGATATTTTACCTAACATGACCTGAAACATTTGCATACCCTGGAACTTCCAGATAATTGTACCCTGAAACCTAAAGTGAGATCCCACTCCAATAAAACTGTATGTTTACCCTGGAGGTTTGTCTTTTTGTTGTATAAACCATGTTTACGCAAAAATGCTTTACTTTGATCATATCATTAACTTATGAAAAGATTTCCTTAGATGATAGTGTTAGGTTCCTCATAAAGAAAATACATCCGTAATATTAGTCATATCCTTTTCTTACTATAATCAGCAATTAATCAGAGATTTAAATTTTGCTTTACAGAAAAAGTTAGCTGCTATGCCTGACCATACAGATGTTTCCCTAAGCCCAGAAGAGCGAGTCCGTGCCCTAAGCAAACTTGGTTGTAATATCACCATCAGTGAAGACATCACTCCACGACGTTACTTTAGGTCTGGAGTAGAGATGGAGAGGATGGCGTCTGTGTATTTGGAAGAAGGAAATTTGGAAAATGCCTTTGTTCTTTATAATAAATTTATAACGTAAGTTTTTTAAAGGCCTCTGAAGTGAGAAAATTGGAAAAATATTTACATAGTTATTTTGATGTGGCAGTTTGGGTATCAGTAATGTTTTCATGTTCAGACCAATTGCACAGTCTCTAGGAGCTTTAAATGTTCAGGTTTTTAAATTACCAACTAATGTACTCACAGGCATCCCAACACCATCTCTGATGCTTAGGGTCAGGGAAGGCAGGAGGCTCCAAGGCCAGCACAATAATCTATTTAATACATGCTTCACTCTTCATAAATGTAATTTATTTTTTCATGCGATTTTCCCCAACAGAAACTGAAGCTTTATGAGAGCAGGAACTACAGTGTAGCTCCACTTAAAGCACCTAGAACATGTCATCAACATTAAAAAAGTTTGATTTGGTGGTTTGAGTCTGGGGGACAAGTTGGGAGACACAGGAAAGATCTGATTCAGGTTCAGGGATAGGTTCAGGAAACTCATTCAAGTTTCATATAGCATTTATTATTTCTTTTTTAAAAACATTTTATTTGGCTATGAAGAGCACTATGTACAAAAGAGCTGTCAAAATGTTGAGTAAAAGTGGCTACATCAAAACAGCCATATCAAACTATCAAATTTCCTATTAGACAGATATTTGCTAGTGGCATATCCTAGTTGAAGAGTTAACAGAAGTGGGACTTGGACTTGCCTTACTATAAATCTGGTAACTTACTAGTTGAAAGGATGTCCTGTTATCAATAATTATATCTTCTAAGCTGAACCTTCTATTTTTTTATTTTAATTGAAAGTCACGTGTCGATTACTTTTGCTAGCTTATTATTAATTTGATTTAAATTGACAAAAATTATATATATATTGTGGGTGTGCAACATGTTTTGATACATATATGCTTATATTGTAGAATGACCAAGTCAAGCCAATTAACATATTTATTACCCCACAGACCTTTTACTGAGACAGGGCCTCCCTGTTGCACAGGCTGAGTGCAGCGGCACAATCATAGCTCACTGCAGCCTCGACCTCCCAGGCTCAAGTGATCCTCCCACCTCAGCCTCCCAAGTAGCTGGGAGTACAGGCATGTGTCACCATGCTCGTCTAATCTTTTATTTTTGTAGAGACGGGATCTTACTATGTTGCCCAGGCTGATCTCCAGCTCCTGGATACAAGTGATCCTCCTGCTTTGGCCTCCCAAAGTCCTGGGATTATAGGCATGAGCTACTGTGCCAGACCCAAGCTGCATAATTATGCAATGCATTGTTATTAACTATAATCATCATATACACTGGACCTCCTGAACTTATTCCTCCTGTCTAACTGAAGTTTTGTATCCTTTGACCAACATCTCACCCCTTATCCTCACCCACTGGAACTCTAATAGCCACCTTACTACTGTCTGCCCTGCTATAAATTCAACTATTTTAGATTCCTTCTAAATTATAAGTGAGATCATGCAGTGTTTGTGTTTCTGTGCCTGGCTTATTTCACATATAATTTCACTAGCTTAGTCAGGGGCTTAGCCTGAGAACATTTAAGTTGAAAGATACAATATTTTAAAAATTGCCTTCCATGGCTCAGCGCGGTGGCTCAAGCCTGTAATCCTAGCACTTTGGGAGGCCGAGATGGGCGGATCACAAGGTCAGGAGATCGAAACCATCCTGGCTAACATGGTGAAACCCCGTCTATACTAAAAAATATGAAAAATTAGCTGGGTGAGGTGGCGAGCGCCGGTAGTCCCAGCTACTCGGGAGGCTGAGGCAGGAGAATGGCGTGAACCCGGGAGGCGGAGCTTGCAGTGAGCCGAGATTGCGCCACTGCACTCCAGCCTGGGTGACAGAGCGAGACTCCGTCTCAGGAAAAAAAAAAAAAAAAAATTGCCTTCCATGATTCTACCAAGGGCAAAATTAAAGGTGATTTACATGGTATACAAATTGAGATCTGCGTTTTATCCAAGTTACTGAACTTGAAAATTTAGAGAATGGTTGGCAGTATTTACCCTACCTGGGAAAACCACTTGTTTTTAGAAAGTTAAGTAATAAATATGAAATTGGAAGTTATTCTCCACCATTGATAGCCAAGCTTTTCTAATAAATTTTGTTTCTGAATAAGTTACCAATTAATAATATTTCTTTTTCACCTTCTGCTCTGATCTTGCGTATGCTCCTATGTAATTGTGAGCCTGGTGAAAGGGAAAAGGCCCCTATATCTCAGAATTATTGTGTAATCAAAATATTTGAATTCTCTTGTGTGATAATTTGTAATTCACTCATTCTTCCTGGGCCTTAGTTCATCATCTACGAATGAAAGATTTATGGGAGAAAATCTCTGAGGTCCCCTCTGCTCTAAATGTCTTTGAATTTATTCTATTTATAAAGGCTTAGATAGCTAACAACTTTTAAAGCTTCTTTAAGCCTTAATTTTCTCATTTAAAATGGGAATTACTCTAACATTTCTGTCTAACCTATAGCCTGTCGTCAGAAGAAATTAAATGATGAGTATATGTGTGTATTATTTGGTTTACAGAATCAGTAAGTATAAGGCATATTATTTGATCAGAAACAGCATTTACAGCTCATTATGATTTTTCAAGGAAGGGTTATTCATTCATTTTGCAAATATTTATTGAGCACTTATTATGAGCTGGATTCTATTCTTCAGGCTGAGGATACATCGGTGCATAAAAAAGAGAATTCCCTGCCCTTGTGGTAGCAGTTTCTTCACTTTACCTGGAAGCGATGCACTGGGTTTCCTGTAGGAATTTCCTTTCACTGCTGCTGTCTCTTGTTCCTCAAATGGTGATGAAAAATAATGAATTCCTAATTAGCACCTCCTAATTCACTAGGGATTCTGGTTGTCACTTTTCTTAGTTACAAGTTTTCAGTTAAGAGTTTTTTGATACACACACGATGGCGCTGCTGGTTCATCAGTGGTCATTTGAGTTTTTTTCAAGAGTGAGAAGGAATTTACATCACTCTTTCCATGCTCTGATATTTTTATGTGATTCTCTGTGTTGCCAGCAGTACACAAAAGTAAGATGGTGCTCTTTTGGGGTTAAGCATGCAGTACCTGAGAAAGATCAAACGACTTGATCTGTTTAGAGAGTACCCTGACCTTAACCTTGTTAGCTCTGGTGCTTAGTTTGTTGAGTTTAACCGTTAATACCAAAATAATACTCATGCCAGACTTTAGTGAAAAGGCAGATAGAAAGACTGTAGGTAAATAAGTTATTAAACATGTGATTTTTGAAAAAAGATGCTCATTCCCTTATTAGAAACCATGATTGAGCTTTTGCTGTTACATAATGCTAAGAACATGTTTTCTCTTTCTTAGCTTGTTTGTAGAAAAGCTTCCTAACCATCGAGATTACCAGCAATGTGCAGTACCTGAAAAGCAGGATATTATGAAGGTATTGTGGGTTTGCTTATCCACTGTGGAATCAAATGCTCTATAAGTATCCATTATTGATTCATTCTTCCCCTTCCTCCGCTTTCTCTTTCTCTTGAGAGTTTGAGCACGAGAAATTCATTCCATTAACCATGATGTTTCGATTTTTTTCTTAGACGTTTAATGATCATCATTGAGCCAGTGTGGTTTGTCTAATTGATGCTGGGGGAAAAGAAAGAAAGAAAAACGTTACCTAATGGTGTGAAGAAGGAATTATTTTACAATAATCTCTCCCGGAGATTAAGAGAATGTTGTGTATTTCTCCAAACTTTTTTCAGACATTTTGGCTGCTTTTGATTATTTTATACAGCCCTGAACTCAATAACTGTTTGAAAATTAGTGTTAGTTATTAAGGCAACCACAAAGTTCTAGCTATTTACATCTTATAGAACTGTAACTATAGATTATAAAGTATTGTGGGGGAAGCAGGAGGTGGAAGGCTAAAATACTATCAAGGAAAAAGAGTGTTGCAATTTATCATCATTTTTTAAGTGATTTGTTTATCACCAATAATTGCTATATCTATAATTTTGGTTATGTCTAGCTGTGAATATATTCTTTTAAATAAACATTTACAATATTTCCCATTTATTTGTCTTTAATAGCTTGTGTTGGTCTTATATGAAGGAAGATAAAATCATGTACACAAAGCCAATTGTAGCATGCAATTTTAAATAACTTTTGAAAAACACTTTACCAAATAATGAAATAAAGGCTTTCCTATGAGTCTTTTCAGACCTGAGAATGCATAAGCAAAATGCAGATTTTGTCAGATGGTCATCTACATTATTTATTTATTTATTTGTTTGTTTTGAGTCAGAGTCTTGCTCTGTCACCTAGGCTGGAGTGAAGTGGCGCAATCTCAGCTCACTGCAACGTCCGCCTCCCGGGTTCAAGCAATTCTCCTGCCTCAGCCTACTGAGTGGTTGGGATTACAGGCACCTGCCACCATGCCCAGCTAATTTTTTTTTTTTTTTTTAAACAGAGTCTCACTCTGTCATCCAGGCTGGAGTGCAGTGGTGTGATCTCGGCTCACTGCAAGCACCACCTCCCAGGTTCACGCCATTCTCCTGCCTCAGCCTCCCCGGCAGCTGGGACTACAGTTGCACGCCACCATGCCTGGCTAATTTTTTTATATTTTTAGTACAGACGGGGTTTCACCATGTTAGCCAGGATAGTCTCGAACTTCTGACCTAGTGATCCGCCCGCCTCGGCCTCCCAAAGTGCTGGGATTACAGGCGTGAGCCACCGCGCCCAGCCTGATTTTTGTATTTTTAATAGAGATGGAGTTTCACCATGTTGGCTAGGCTGGTCTCGAACTCCTTACCTCAGGTGATCTGCCTGCCTCTGCCTCCTGAAGTGTTAGGATTACAGGCATGAGCCACCACGCCCAGTCAACTTTTTAAATGTCTACAGTCACTTACCTGAAGTATCATTTATTATCATGTCTTTGTGTAGCACTCCCCCTCAATTCTCTTGTTCATTCAACCTCAGAGAGTTCTGTTTGGAAACTAAAGGTGCCAGGCTGTCAAGGTGACTTTCAATTTAGGGTTATGCTTATTATTATTTTTTTTTTTTGTAGGAGAAAAATTCTGCAAAACCATATACATTTCTCTTGTTTATGCTTATTGAATAGATATATGAATAAATACATAAATGAATGACAAAGGATTAAGAGAATCGAAATTTGGTGAAAGAGCTAGAGAGTCAGGAGACTTGAGTTCCAGTCCTAAATGGGCTGCTGGCTGGTTGCATGATACCGAACAGGAATTTCAATCTCTTCAGGCCTTTGCTCTCTCACCTCTAAAAAGGAAGAGGTAGTTGGCCTTTATAAGAATTCCCAGATATTCTTGCCATTAAGAATCTCTGAGGAAGCTGTTTGAGATCCAGATTCCCAGACCGCTTCTCTAGGTGTTAATTCAGTAGATCTGGATTAGGCTTGGGAATCTGTATTTTTATAAAAAGTGCCCCAGCTATTCTTTTTACAGTCTAGCATGTGTAGAAATCCCTATCCACCATATATTCTCTCACATCCCTTCTAATTCGGATGCTACATGATTTATGTACTGTAGAACGAATGATTGATCTCAAACTCACTGTCTAAAAATGGGGTACCACAAAGGTAGCCATGAAGTTCTAGCTATTTACTTTTTATAGCATTGGGCTATAACGAAATGCTTATCTAATCAGTGGGGCCAATAAAGTTCTTACAAAAGGGATAATAGTGTTTCTTTTCTGCTGGAAAGTTATATTTTGGACCCATAAAAAAGAGTTACTTTTCTGCCATCATCTTTGGTTACTCATGACTTTATTTGCAACACACCTACCAGCTGTTTTTCTTTCTCACCTGAGGATCTGAGTGTATTGAAAATCCCACTAATCAATATGTATATATATTTTTAAAAGAAACTGAAGGAAATTGCATTCCCAAGGACAGATGAATTGAAAAACGACCTTTTAAAGAAATATAACGTAGAATACCAAGAATATTTGCAAAGCAAAGTAAGTTCATTTGGTACACTTATTTCATGACTATTTTATGTACAAGTGGTTTTTGAATTTCATTTTTATGTGATGAGTTTTTGAAATGTTCTGTGCATTTAAATTAAAAATTAAAGATGCAGTGATGTGAAACCAATACAAAATTTATGCTGATATCCAGGTTAAGCAGTTGCACCAACAATGTGGTATTTCTATTTCCCTACAACATCTAACAAAGCAATGTGTTAGAAAAGAGATTTCCTACAGCGATTTAAGTAGAACTTTTTGATCGACTCTTGCCAATATAACCTTGAGCCAGATGGCTGCTCTTTTGCCAGAAGAACAGCCAGTAGGAGGTAGGGAGAACAGAATATGGTTTTTGATGTGCCTAATGATGTAGGCCTTAGAAATGTGAATTTGATTCTTAGAATGTTATAGTCAGGATTGCATTGAGATGGAATAACAGCTAACCATGTGGTTGAAATGTAATTGTATCACCCAAAAGTGGTGGCTTCTGGGTTGTTATTAATAAACAGTGACCATCATGATAATGTCTGAGAGGCAGAAAGGCATTGGAAGAAGAAATTGGCCAGTCAGTGTATCGGATACTCACATTCAACATAGCATTATTATAAAGCTATTTTGCTTTTTTGTTTGTGTTTTATTTGCTTTGGAAGTTACCACCTTCACTGACTCCCACTTCAGTTCAATCTCATCAGCTCTGAGAATGCTCATTGAGCTTTTTGACTTTCTATGGGCAAAGGTGGAAGGCTAGTTTGAGTGGTAAGTTTTAACGAAGTGGTAGAGGGAATGTTGAAATTGGAAATGTCCCTGAAGTGTGTATATTAATAATGTGACTTGAAATATGAAAGACAGAAATGATCTTGGAGGGTAAGACAAAGCAACAGCAAGGCAGACGAAAGCCCAGTCCAAGTCTCCCTTCCACAGTCGGCAATGTGTATGATCTTCCTCTTCATGATCTTCCTGGGAGGAACAGGCTCTGCAGCTGTTGCATGTTCTGCCTTTGATACCAGTCACTTCATAGCCTACGGTAGTGTCCCATGTAGAAATCTCTGTGGGGTTAGAATAGCAGGACTGAGCCTAGGAGAGATGAACAGCGATGCCTGTGAGCCCTCGCTTCAGCCAGCATTAGCATCATTTGGAAGACTGTTAGACATGCAGAATCTCCGGCCCCATCCCAGACCTTCTGAATCAGGATTTGCAACTGCAGTTAGCCCCAGGGTGATTTGTATGCACCTGAATGTGCAGCTATCAACTGTGTCCCCTATGCTACCGCCATCTTACGGTAGCTCCCAAATCTAGCTTCTATCAAAATCACTTGAAAGGCTCATTAATACTTCATATTATCTGACCTAATAAGCCTGAATATTTTGTTAGGACTGGAGAGCTTGGGACTCCTCATTTTTAGCAAAACTCTTCGTTAGTGGTGACAGAGAAGGTTGGAACACATTTTAATAACCTTTTTTTTTTTTTTTTTTTGAGATGGAGTCTCGCTCTGTCCCCCTGGCTGGAGTGCAGTGGCGCCATCTCGGCTCACTGCAAGCTCCATCTCCCGGGATCATGCCATTCTCCTGCCTCAGCCTCCTGAGTAGCTGGGACTACAGGCGCCTGCCACCGCGCCCAGCTAATTTTTTGTATTTTTAGTAGAGACGGGGTTTCACCGTGGTCTCCATCTCCTGACCTTGTGATCCGCCCGCCTCGGCCTCCCAAAGTGCTGGGATTACAAGCGTGAGCCACCACGCCTGGCCTTAATAACCATTCTTTTTAGTGATTCCTTCTTATCCATAAATTTCCAGCAGAGTATGAGTCCTAGAGTCAAATGCAAAAGGTTCTAGGGCAGCACTGT
The DNA here is from genome assembly GCF_024542745.1 of Macaca thibetana thibetana. Classification (NCBI taxonomy): domain Eukaryota; kingdom Metazoa; phylum Chordata; class Mammalia; order Primates; family Cercopithecidae; genus Macaca; species Macaca thibetana. Next base: position 84,854,581 of record NC_065586.1, read on the forward strand.
TCAATAGAACTCCCTGTGATGATGGAAATATTCTGTTTGACACTTTCCAATATGGTACCCACTAGCCACATGTGGCTACTGGGTACTTAAATGTGACTAGTGTGCCTGAGATGCTGAATTTCTAATTTTGTTTAATTTTAATCAAGTTCAAATAATCACACGTGGCCAGTGGTCACTATATTGAAAGTGCAGTAGGGGTGAGGTATTTTGTTTCATATGGTCTTGTCGGTCTGACTGAGCAAACAACCTTAACGTTGATTTTTCAGTATTTACAAGCATAAGGGAATGGAGGGATCCTGATTGTCATGGCCTGTCTCTGGTAAAATATCAGTGGATTTAGAACTGCTGCATTAATCAGATCAAGGGGCTTTTGCCCTGATGTTATGTATTTCTCTCACTGTTCCCTGAGTGTCCCTGTGGGTATATCACAGTATCTAGCCTTTTCTCTGTCTGCTTGAAGACTGAAAATGTCTAATTCCAGTTCAGTGTTTTTCCTTGGACACTAACCTTCTCTTCTGGCTGCCACACTTTATAGAACAAATATAAAGCTGAAATTCTCAAAAAACTGGAGCATCAGAGATTGATAGAGGCAGAAAGGAAGCGGATTGCTCAGATGCGCCAGCAGCAGCTAGAATCGGAGCAGTTTCTGTTTTTCGAAGATCAACTCAAGAAGCAAGAGTTAGCCCGAGGTCAGATGCGAAGTCAGCAAACCTCGGGGCTGTCGGAGCAGATTGATGGGAGCGCTTTGTCCTGCTTTTCCACACACCAGAACAATTCCTTGCTGAATGTATTTGCAGATCAACCTAATAAAAGTGATGCAACCAATTATGCTAGCCACTCTCCTCCTGTAAACAGGGCCTTAACGCCAGCTGCTACTCTAAGTGCTGTTCAGAGTAAGTGATGAAATACACCCCCGTGAGACACTGAGGCTCATCGGATGGAACCATATTTCTATAGCATCTGGGAGGGTCCTCCTCATTTCATTACTAATTATAGTAGGACCCCTGCATAATATGGTATGCATGACAGAACTAACCTTTCAATACTCTCTGGCTTTTACTATATATAACCTTAAAATTCAGGAAATATGATGCCCCCGATAGAGCAGAGACTCTGTCATAAATGGGAAGTATTTTGTCATTGAACAGAGATTTTAAATGAGAAGAATTTCAAGTCCTTTTGTCTTCTATGTATTTTAACTAAGAAATACATACATCTTAAATACATCCATCTTTCTGGAGAGAAAAGGTGTTGAGAAAATTGTTTATCCAGACCTTTGCTCAGCAATAAATGTTTATACTCGGTATGCTTAGCATCATCCTTGGACTGAGAGAATCTCATACACATAGATAATTAACCTCCAAATGGCCTGTGTGTTTCTGCAAGAATTAGTGCTGCTCCATACTGCCAGATCGGTGCTGGCAGGTTTCCAAAATACAGAATTCTTCTTCACAGACACTGTCAGATGGAATTTGTGTTCCCATTTATTTGAAATGAGTGATAATAGGCGACCATTCTTAAAGTTACTTTACTGCTAATTGTTTACCAAAACGTTGTGCTTTGACTTGCTGATCACCAACTTTCATAAAGATATAAGTAACATGGTAAACACAATATTTATCATATGTCTTATGGGGTATGAGATGCATTCTACACAGCCTATGCATTTAACCCTATATTTACTTCATGCCAAAAGATAAAATAACATGTAAGTAGTTGACCCAAGGTACAAACATGTAAAAGTGCTGGTACCTCCTCACTTTGCTTATAAAATAATTTATATACATAATTTAATTTTACTTCTAGTTAATGTTTACTTCTAAGAGTTTTAAAATAAAATATGGAAAGTGGAACACCTGATACTTTTATTTTTGAAATTTATGTCCAACTGCGACTGCTTGCCAATAGCAATTTTGAAAGATGGGACATACAGTTTGTTTTTTTAGCCTTTTCTCCCTTTTTTGTTTCTTAGATTTAGTGGTTGAAGGACTGCGATGTGCAGTTTTGCCAAAAGATCTTTGCCACAAATTTCTGCAGCTGGCAGAATCTAATACAGTGAGAGGAATAGAAACCTGTGGAATACTCTGTGGAAAACTGGTATGATCCTTATATTTATATCTATGTATCTGCATAGGATACTTTTAATAGTACTAGATTTCTTCCGATAAGTGGAACAGAATAAAAGCATGCTAAGAGTTATAAGTATTATGAAATTAACATTACACAAATTAACTTTATAAAACTACTGTCATTATTAATGGAATGATCCTTCTAGAAAATAGATTGTAAAATTTCAGAGACTCTATAAAAACTTGTCCTAAAGATCAACCTATAAATCAAATCTTTGATTAGAAAAATGGTATGAAATATAGGTCTTCAGATTTCCAAATCTATCTGGTTGCCAAATCAAATTTTCATTGCAATTGTTAGCTTCACATACATTCGTATAATTAACTTAATCTGTGGCATGTATTATCTTGCTGTCCTTTTTGAGAAACACATGGAATAAAACTAGGATTTTGTTGTTTCCTTTAGTTTAAGGCAGTAGTTTCAACAAAAGCCTATAGGCACAGGACATATTTAATTATGGAAGATATCATAAGTATGTGATGAAAGACAATGTCATAATAGAAGGAGATGAAAGAAAGGAGATGCATTCAATTTCCTATCTACAACAAAGATAAATAATGTTTCTTTGGGCGTGTCCTTTCATAGTCTGTTTTGAGTGCTAGTTTATATATCTGGGTCCAGGTATATTTTCAGTCCTCAAAATTTAGCTTAGGAACCTCTGCTTTATTGAATAATACTACATTGTATTCAATACACAATCTCCTCCTGCATTCCAGTATTCTGTCATCTCTTTCCCTCCAAGATAGAGGAAGCCATTGGTGGCAAGCACAGGAGAATGGGCATCTACAGTCACCTCTGTTGCACTTAAGGAGACAGTGTGCTATAGAAACATCCACCCCCACATCCTGTGTTGTATTCAGATTGATTTATTGATTCATTTGTGATTCATTCACTCCGTTGTCAGACAAACATTTACCGAATATCTAAATGTGCCAGGCAGTGTGCTGGGTATTAGCAGTGGGTGTCCAGCAACAGCCTGACTCACGATACTTATGATGCTGTGAAGACCCAGACAGATGACTAATGATAAGTGGGGCTGAGTGCTGTCTGTGCAAGTGCAGGGAATCATGGGAGTGTGTAACTGGTAAATCTAACCTTGAGGTTGGATGGAGGGAAGAGTTGAAATCAGGGCGAAGGAGCAGTGCATAGTGTGCAGGAAAGCCCTAAGGCTAGAGAGAGGATGGTCCTCTGGACAGAGAAAGGCCAGCCTGCCTGGGGGAAGACAGCCTCTCACTGCACAAACATCGCTTCCTTCAGGATCCCATGGCACTTCACAACCCTCTTCCTCTCAACTCTTACCTTTTGCCTAAGAGGAATAATTTGTTTTTTCTTTCTCTTTATCTGATTGCAAATCCAAAACATTATCTTAATTACAGAAGATCCTAGTGAGTCCTCGCAACATTCGAAGAATGTCGTAAATCTTGAAGTGACATTCAATATAATTAGTAATATAAAAACAAAACCATCAACCTTCACAACCCTAAGAAATGCCTTTTGGTAACACCACAAAATTATTTAACTAGTATCTCCCCCTCCAAACAAATCTGTCCTTGTTTTGTTCAGTTTTTCCATTACAGCTATATCAAGACATCATTTATTAACTAAACTTCCACAGAAGCCTGGCATGCAAATTCCTATTTATGTTATGTTTTCTATTGTGAAAGTGGGTTTCAAGCTACAAACAACTGAGTCTCAAACTTTTGGCAAAGAATCCATTTTTACTGTTGGGACTTGTTTTTGAATTGGGAACGGTTGTGTGTCTCGGTACAGGGAGGGATAATGTAAGTGGTCCCTGTACCTAGACACACACCCCTATTGGCGGACTCTTTAGTCTTAAACATTGCACTTCCTGTTCCGTTGTTTGTTTTTTGTGTGTGTGTGTGTGTGTGTGTGTGTGTGTCAGATGCATGTCATTCTTTCTGCTACTTGTTTTTTAGACACATAATGAATTTACTATTACTCATGTAATTGTGCCAAAGCAGTCTGCGGGACCAGACTATTGTGACGTGGAGAATGTAGAGGAATTATTCAATGTGCAGGATCAACACGATCTCCTCACTCTAGGATGGATTCATGTACGTTTGACCTTTTGGGTTTCAGTTTATTTTTGTGTGGCATGCTATTTTCCTCCTTGAAAAAGTTTAGCTTCATTTAAATAGCTTCTTCTTTTTAAATTTTTCAAATGTAATAAAGGTCATCATTTAAGTAGTGGTTCTCAAGCAAAAAGAAAAGAATAACAGATATTTAAAAAAATAAAGTTCATCATATTATGGCATGTTTTTCAGTGTTAGATTGTGTCTAAATCTGTCAAATCTGGATTTGGAGAACGTGTATCTTTTGCTTTTTCGTATCATCTAAAGTTAAAAGAAGTAGGAAGAAAGAGAGTTAACATTTGGAAATCAGGTGATTTGTTTTAGATGATTTTACATAGCCTAGTGAAGGCTTAGCCAAATTGTTAACTGATTTGGCTACACAACTATTAATGTGGGTCTAAATTAGATTATTTTAAGAAAATATCTGAAAATGTTTCTTTTAAACGTGTTTGTATATATCAGCTACACTCCCTGACACCCCTCAGATAGGCAAACGATGTATGCATTACTGTATAAACAGCCACAGAGTAAGGCAAGAGGATAGGGCCCAAAACATTGAATTCCAACATCCACCAGGCCATCATAGGAGCAAGTCAAATAGACATGAGGTTAAATCTTGGCTGTGCTAAGAATTTACTGTAGGGGCATTGGCAAGTTATTAAGCAATCTGAGCATCAGTTTTATCATCCATAAAATGGAGATCATAATACTTGACTTCACAGGATATTTCATATTAAATGAGATACTATTGGTGAATTTCACAGCACATTTTTTGAGGGACTCAGAAAATTGTACCTGTTATAATTGGTGATAATAATCTATCCTTTCTAGCCATAGTGCAATCCAGCTGAGGGAAATTTTTTCCATTCAGTCTCACATAAGCTGGATCTGGGATAACGTCTTGGTGTGTTTTTGCTGCTATAACAAAATGCCTGATATAGGGTGATTTAAAAAGAACAGAAATTTGTTTTGTCTGGTCCTAGAGGCTGGGAAGTCCAAGATCAAGGCACCAGCATTGGTGTCTAGTGAGGGCTGCTCTCAGCTTCCACAAGAAGCCTTCACTAGACACCAATGGCACCTTGTTGCTGTGTCCTCACAGGGTGGAAGGCAGAAGGGCAAGAGAGCACTCCCTTCAACCTTAAGCGCTTTCACAAGGGTCTTAATACCATTCATTAGAGTGGAGCCTTTGTGATTACTCACCTCCCAAAGACCACACTTCTTAATACTGTTGCATTGAGGATTAAGTTTCATCATGAATAGTGGTGGAGACCCCACCATTCAAACCATAGCAGGCTGGGATAAGCCATCCCTCTAAGATGGGATACTGGCCAAGAAAATTTCCAGGACACATTCTGGGGACCTCCAAGTGCCCTTGAGGAATGATACATGATCATTTTTACTTGCTTTATATAGAAGCACTGGGGAGGGGCAGCATCCACACACACACACACACACTTCCTAAGCATTTGGTATTATGCAGTTCTGGAGGGTACAGGAGACTTTAGTCCCAACTCCACCTGTAAATTATTATGTTCTATCAGTCAGGACTTCTTGCCTAGTTTCCAGATTCCCTCATTGGCTGAGTGAGGCTCATGAATGCCTTCTCTCCTCACTGGATTTCTGTGAACAGGAAACAAGATACCAGGTGTGAAAACTCTTTGAAAAGTATAAACTGCCTCTCAAATGCAAGAAATTATTTATAATGAAGAGTTTGTAAAACTCTACAGATGTGTATTTGCTTTACTTAACAGTAAGTAATATGCATTACAGTTTGCCTGGAAATTGCTATATTATTTAGCTTAACATGATTTCTGTAAAAAGAATGCCTTATTTAGCTTAACATGATTTCTGTAACAAGAATGCATTTTAAAGCAAAACAAATTCTAGCAAGAATGACAGTCCATTAAATTATGCATTTACATTGACAAGTCAATGTTAGCTTAGCTAACAAAACATTTTCCAAATTAGAAACAAAAATTTTCCCCTTATGAGGTACTGTGAACATAATGCATGCAATTATGAAAGTGAGTTGTTTAATAAGTTTAGCATAATTCTTGAATTCTAGGACTTTTTGTTAAACTCATTTCACCATATCAAATTATTGTGGTTGGATGAAAATACAAAAATGTTACATTTCTAAACCTCAGTGATTGTAATGACTTTTTATGATGTTTTTTATCAAGTGTAATAATAGCAACAAATTCCAGAGCTGGCTTTTTTCAAATACAAATTAGTCATCAGGAAAAAAGGTCTGAAATATAATCAGACAGACATGTATTTGAATTTGGACTTTTTGGTTCAACTAGCTTTATGAGCATCCACAAGTTACTCACTTTCTTGCTTACCTCAGTTTCCTCACCTGCAAAATGGAGATAATAATAGCACTTGTTGCTGTGATAATTCAATGATATGACTCATGGAAAGTGATTAGTTCACATTATACAGTTGCAATAAATGGCATCTGCTGCCATTGTTATCATTGTCATCATCATTTTCATTTCCGTAGAGTGAGGGAATGGGAGCCTCATTCTCCCATGGGAAAACTGTTCTCATTGGAATAGACATAATTCCTTTTGGCAGAAATGAAGGACTCAGGTCATGTGGTGTGCATTCCGTGTGGAAATAAATTGACAAGCAGAGTGATTTGTCTGTATGATAACCTGCTTGCCGCCTCCACAGCACTATAGTTTCTTTGAACAATTTTTAATTTCTCACAAAGTCATAGAAGCCTCTATTTTACAAAGAGAAGGTGTTCCTTGTAAGATAACAGGCTGTCAGATACTCCCACTCGTACCCCCTACTGAGGATTTGCATTTTAAAAGTTAGGATAATTTCCATTCCTTTGTCGATCTAAGTTTTTATAGGCCAAGTGTTATTTTTTCCTTGCAAAACATGTAGCTTTCTGTAAATAATCATCTGATTTTGCCTTCATTCTATTAAAGCAGAAAAAAACTTTTTCTTGCTTTTTTTTTTTTTTTTCCAAGACAGAGTCTTGCTCTGTTGTCCAGGCTGGAGTGCAGTAGAGTGATCACAGCTCACTATAGCCTCAACCTCCCTGGCTCAAGTGCTCCTCTCACCTCAGCCCCCTCAAGTAGTTGAGACTACAGGCACATGCCACCATGTCTAGCTAATTAAAACAACTTTTTGGGTTTTTTTTGGTAGAGATGGAGTCTACCTATAGTGTCCAGGCTGGTCTTGAACCCTTGGGCTCAACTGATCCTCTCACCTTGGCCACTCAAAGTGGGGATTACAGGCATGAGCCACTATGCCTGGCCTAAAAATTGTTTTAAAATCTTACATTTCTTTAATAGAATATAGTTTTGTGTAAAGACATTTAGCTACTACTATGGATCTGTGCCTTTTAGTTAATAAAGACATTAGAATAACAACAGCAATAACAACAGCCAATGACTTTTATTTCTATGTGCTAAGCACTGTTCCAAGAATTTTAATGGACTGTCATATTTCATCTTCATAACAATCCCATGCAGAAAATATTATCCCAATTTTACAGATGATGAAATGGGCAAGAGAAGGCTAAGTAATCTTCACAGTGTCATATGGCTAGCGAGTAATGGAGTCAGGACCTAGACAGTGGTGCCAAGAATCTTTGTTTCATGATTAAAATAGTCACATTCTTTTTTTCAAGAGTAATTAGGGTTTAATATGAATTTTTAAAATAACTAGATGTGCATTTATTTTTTATATTCAAATATGAACCTCTGATTGACCATGCATAAACACATTTGCATGTAGCCAGAAACTTGGCAGATTTCTTTTAATTTATAATCCCCCTTTTTTCCTCCCCATATATTTAGTTGCTATGCAAGATTAGTCCCAAATACTTTTAACAACTTGGAGTCTCCCATTCTCCCATTTATAGGAAATGGCAATCCACAAAACGATACACAGCAACATGTGGTCTATTTAGTGAAAACTTCCTTTTAATGTTCCTAATGTTGTATATACATATCTTGTGTCCAGGGTTTCCAATCACAGCTCTGCTCCTTACCAGCTGTGTGACCACAGGCGCATTATGTAACCTCCCTTAGTTTTGGGATCCTTGTATGTAAAATTCAGATAATAAAATAAGTATCTCATAAATGAGTTGTGATAATTATATGAGAATCTATTTAAAGCCCCAAGCAAATTAATTTCCAGCTCGCTCTTTCCCCAAAAGAAGAAAGGACACCAACACTTCTAGGAGCCTCTTCTCAAAGTCATAGTTATTCCAAAATAGCAAATAATAGGAATGCATAAAGGGAAGGATTATGTCAGCAAAACCTTTTTAAAAATCCCTTATTTGATTGATGGTTAAAAATAATTTTTTATAAAACAGAATTTTCTATTAAAATAAGCTGTGGCCTTGCCTAAGACAGCTATCCTAGTAAGATTGTCTTCTTTTGTGTTTATAGACGCATCCCACTCAAACTGCATTCTTATCCAGCGTTGATCTTCACACTCACTGTTCCTATCAACTCATGTTACCAGAGGCCATTGCCATTGTTTGCTCACCAAAGCATAAAGAGTAAGTGTGACTCTTCAGGGGAGCCCAAAGAAGGCTTTGTCTAGGGCTGCTGGGTTCCTGTGTGTCCAGACACCAGGTTGTGGTACTTGGATTGACAAGCACACAACACCCTTGGGAAAAAGAGATGGGTGGCAGTCAGCTGCCATCGACCTGTAGCTCTGCAGTTTAAGGTCCATTCTGTGGCAGAATTACTGATTTTCTTTCTTCAGTTAGCGTGACTTTGAAGTGAATAACATTTAAGAAGGATGCTATCCCAGTTAGCCTTTTTAGGACTCATTTCTACTGTATTATGTTCTACCATAAGAAATGTTCTAGCCTTAGCTGAGAAAAAACCTTTCTAGCTTTGGGGACACTGATTATTGTAGAGTAGTTATGAGCATGGGAATCAAACAAACATATGGAAATCATGGCTTCACCCCTCAAGTGTTGTGTTAGGCAGGATACGTGACCACTGTAGGCCTCTGCCTCTTCATCCCTCATACCTGCCCATCAGGGATGGATGTAAAGATGAAATTAGATAATAGCCTATGTACAGTGCTTAGCATAGTGCCTGGTACCACAGCAGGCACTCAATACCTATTTGCTATTGCTATAATCTGTATTAACATTATTAGAAGAATTCAAAATATCTGCCACTTGTAATTTCCTCTCGTGGGACTCTCTGGTGGGGCCTTGGCCTTTCCTGTGAGGTCACACACAATAGCTTATTTGCCTTGTCCCCTTAACGATCATGCAGGCTCCTAGCAGCAGCATTGCCTCCTCCTGGGTTTCTCTCCTCTGGGCCAGTCATTGGTTAAAAAAAAAAAAAAATCCTTATGGAATTCCTAGTTTGTGAGTTCTCAATCCCATTTGAGGAATATGTATGTGTGTGCTGTTCAAATAAAGCATCTGGAATGCCCAAATGATCGTTAATTTTTCTACCTGTTTTCACTCTGAAATTTAGCACTGGCATCTTCAGGCTCACCAATGCTGGCATGCTTGAGGTTTCTGCTTGTAAAAAAAAGGGCTTTCATCCACACACCAAGGAGCCCAGGCTGTTCAGTGTGAGTACATCATATTAGTTATTTTTCCAGGTATTTCTTATTCACTGCCCCCGCAACCTGTTTTTAAATAAATAGTAGCAGTCTAATATAAGATAAAATACTGTACTGCTTAGTTTGGAGTTTTATCTCAGAAAATTAATCTATCGGCATACTTAATTTCTGATTTATTCTCAAAATAATTGTATTTACAAGGAAACATCAATATTTCTATAGCAGAATTAATGGTGCACAAAGTTACCTTTCCACTTATATATATGTATGATATTTAAAAGTTTTCTTCAGAGTCCAAATAAGTAAACAATTATCATAGAAAATGGCATTTAAAATGTTGCATGAATTCTTTCTGCTTGATATGGCCAAATTAGTTTTTTCATAGCAATTGTATGAAAACTACGATCATACTTCTTGATTACTTTTGCATAGTCCAAAAGAAACATTTGACTACGCCTTTTTTTTCCCCTAATTTTTTGGCGGTTCTGTGGCTGTAACATCAGAGAACATTATATTGAAATTAGCATTTACTTAAAATGAAAATTATTTGGCAACCCCTGTAAATATTTTTGTTTTTGTTGAAATTAATAAATGTGATTGTATTTGTTCTGATTGGAAATATTTTAAAAACCAGGAACAATTTAAAATTAGGAAATCTGTACTCCCTCCCTAAAGAAAATCATATGGTAAACATTATGCTAAAATCAAACATATAGTAAAACCAATTTTTTCTTTCCTAGATATGCAAACATGTGTTGGTAAAAGACATAAAAATAATTGTGTTGGATCTGAGGTGATATGTTCTGAATGTAAGCACCATCAACATCAGACACCTACTCACGGACATGTGGTTGCCGGATTTTCTTAAGATGTTTCCAGAAATGACTGATATTTTATATTTATACATTTTAGATCAGAAAGCTTGATATTTATTGCTGTTGCACATTTTGAAGTTTTCTTTTTGGGTTGCTCTGTGTCAAGAGAGGTTACATGGTGTTAAATCGGTACCTAATAATGTGCCCAAATACTATGACCAGATAATAAATTGTGCTGCAAACAACATGTCTGGTATTTATAGAGGTCTCTGCATACACTTTTAGAGCTTTAGATGATTTACTGTATTTTTTATTCATGTAAAATGTAATTCCAAATAAGAAATTCTGAGTGTATGTAGTCCCCAAAGCAGACCATCTATTTCTGAAACCTTCCCCTGAGGTAGGTGAGCAGCTTCGGTGTGTAGATGAAATATGGCTGCCATTTATAAAGCTCGTTCTATGTTTTCAGTGTCATGAAATCCCAGGCTCAGAGAGAGATCTCTGCAGTGAATCATTGTGTAAGATACAAGAACAACAGGCTTCTACTCAGGGGATCAGGTGTCAGAGGGCCTGAGATAGCAGACAATTCATTAACTTGATTTAGAAGACTAAAAGTAGAGAAACTTGAGAGAGGAATTTTTAAAAAAGGGCTCAGATAAAAGTACAAAGCCTGTTACTGTGAATATGGACAGAGGTGATAGGAAGAAGAAATGAGACATAAGAAATAACTGGTAATTCTTAGTCGAAAAGATTGAATCAGAAAATAGTTTGGAAAGTTTTGTCATTAAAGGTATCTCTATATAAATTAGTCCCCAGAGAAAGAGAATCAAATAAGTTTGAAACTGAATAGGGTGACATAAATGTAATGTTTTAGTAAGGTGTGAAATGGCATTTGTGGCTATTACCTAGATAGTACAAGCATTTACCTGGATAAAAAGAGACAGATTAAATAGAAGGAATGAGAAACTTGGGTACTCTGTTAGCAAGCTGAATTGGTGGGAAAAACCTGAGGATGGAAACAATGTGGAGAAATTTTAGCTGCAGATACACAGAGGGCAGAATGGAAGTGATATTGTTGAGTTCTTTGAGAATAGGTCCTTCAGGACACTGAAGACTAGTTTTGCAGGTGACATCTTTATCTTGGAAGACATTGCTCCCAGGCATGTTGGGAAATCCTGGGCTGACAACCCTTTCCTTGATCAAGAAACTTGTGATCACTTCTTAATCTCCCTTCTCATCCTTTAGGGCCTTACCTTACTCTAGTCCAGCTTTCTTTTTTCTTTTCAGCGCTTGAGTTTCCTTCTCCAGCCACCTCTTCCTGGATCTCCATGACTTTTCAACAGGGCCAAACTAACTATGTAAGCTTCTGTCTTCCCACTGTCTTCTGTGCCAGCCTCAGCTATCCCTTCCTTTGCTTTCCTCATGACATTGTATCTGAGTTGCCTAAACGACTCATGTTTCCATGTACTAGCTTCCACTGCTTAGTTCAATGATTTCCACATTCCAAAGAGTGGTATTTCCTGTACACTGTGCTTGGATGGGTTAACATCTGATATGGTTTGGCTATGTCCCAACCCAAATCTCATCTTAAATCGTAGTAGGAGGGACCTGGTGGGAGGTAATTGAATCATTGGGGTGGTTACTTCCATGCTGTTCTCATGATAGTGAGAGAGTTCTCAGGATATCTGATGGTTTCATAAGGGGCTTTTTCCCTTTTGCTCAGCACTTCTTCCTGCCATTATGTGAAGAAGGACGTGTTTTGCTTCCCTTTCTGCAATGATGGCAAGTTTCTTGAGGCCTCCCCAGCAATGCAGAACTGTGAGTCAATTAAACCTCTTTCCTTTAGAAATTACTCAGCCTTGGTCAGTTCTTTATAGTAGCATGAGAATGGACTAATACAACATCCCTCCCTGCTTGTCTAGTCCTCAATTCTGGTACCATGTCACCTGAATTCTGTTCCTGTTCTCATTTATACAGAATCACCTACTATGGGCAGGTGAATGGCTTTTTTCTGTTTCATGGCATCTTCTAGCTATGGAGAGCTTAGGTCTCAGACTTCAGAAGTAGAACTTGGCTTACCTTGTGCATGGACACTTTAGTCTATGGCCACCACTAGTTAAGAGCAGATGAACTCTGCAAGGCTAGCTCCATAGACACCTCACTTTTTCCTGAGTGGTGCTGTCCTCAGTGTCTTAACACTTAAACACACCATGATATTCTGATATACTTGATCAAAGGAAAATATTATATACTTTATTCAAGTAAAAATAATTGTTGGGACAATGGATAGTTGAGAAATGAGTGAGATCTTCTGTATAGAATTAAAAATTATAGTAATACACTAAGAGGATATAAAATGAGAGTTGTCCGATGAAAAAGCTGGGGACATTGAATGGTGCCTAAAGATAGAAAGGACTCAGTTGAGAGCCAAGAACATTTAGCATCTTAGATTTCCAGAAAGATTAGAAAGAGAAGCTATGAGTATGCAAAACCATTATGTCCCTTCTGAATAGCAAGTTAGAAGAGAACCCATTTTTCACTAAGAAAGTATATTGCATTTCATAAATAAGGGAGACATTCTTGGCACTTTTTTTGTAGTTTTTTTGTAGGTTTTTTTTTTGTTTTAAGTACAAACCAAATTAACCAGGATCTCACAGAGTGGGACTGTTGGAGGCGGCAAACCAGGGACCTGACTTTGGCTGCCAGAATGAGGCCCTGGGGCTGTGTCTGAAAGAAGAACCAACAGAAATGTGACCACATCACTAAGTAGTGAACTGGTCACGAGGCAGGTACCATGTTAACCAACCTGGAGATGCCAGTACACACACATGTGCATGAGCACCAGTGTTCATTGGATAAGCTATCTATGGAAGGTCTCTTTCACAACAGGCAAAGAGCACCTTCTCTTTTTTTGAGACAAGGTCTCACACTGTCGCCCAGGCTGGGGTGTAGTGGCACAATCATGGATCACCGCAGCCTTGATCTCCTAGGCTCAAGCTGTCCTCCCATCTCAGCCTCCCGAGTAACTGGGACTATAGGCACTCACCACCACACCTGGCTCTTTTTTTTCTATTTTGTAGAAATGGGGTCTTGCTGTGTTGCTAGGGCAGGAGATCCTTCTTTTGAATATGCATCAGTTCCAAAACTCCATTTGCCACATCCTAAGGCAAAGATGGTTCTTCATTTCTTTTCAGATTTGTGTTTCTGTAGAAAAAAATGAAACAGTTAAGAACTTCCTTTGATTTTTCAATGCTAATTGGTTTGCATACAGTGCCTGACACTGTATATGTATTTGTTATAGGCTGAATTTTGTCCCCCAAATTCATGTGTTGAGTTCGTTAACCCCCCAGTACCTCAGAATATGACCAAGTTTGGAGATAGGGTCTTTACATAAATAATTAAGTTAAAATGAGGCTAGTAGAGTGGGCACTAATCCAGTATGAGTTGTGTCCTTATAATCAGAGATTAGGACAGACATACACCGAAGGAAGACCATGGGAAAACATAGAAAGAAGACTGCCATCTACAAGCCAAAGAGAGGGATCTCAGAAACCAACCCTGCCAAAACCTAGATCTCAGACTTCCAGCCTCCGGGACTGTGAGAAAATAAGTTTCTGTTGTTTAAGCCATCCGGTCTGTGGTATTCTGTTTGGCAGCCCTCACAAACTAATGTGGTACCCGATAAATATTTGCTGAAGTTGTTTATTTCCTTTTTCCTTACAGACTGAATTGGAAATGGCTTTCTTTGTTGTCATGCCGGGCAGAAATCATGCTTTCCATAGACCTTGTCAGTTGTAGAAGAGCAAAGCAGAATGTTTGCAGATTATTTTCAGCTACTCAAATTGGTCCTAGTTTTTTTTTTAGTAGGATTTTGCTTGTGGAAATTTGACATTTTATTTGAGGCCACACTGGTTCACTTCTGTTTTCTCCCAATTCATTTCACATTGCAACCACATCAACTGTGCTGGAGACTGTGTTATTACAATGATTTGACCTTAGATTGAGGTTTCTGTTGCAAAACCAGCTGAAGAGGTCCTAAATGTGGAAAGCAGATGTTTCTCTTCTGGCATGTCTTGCAGAATTATCTGGCAAGAGAATATCTTCTGTGAAGAAAATGCTTGAGAAATGTCATGCATTTGGCAATGATTAAGAAAGAAAGGTAAACCTTCAACTCTTTGTTCTTAAAAGAATTTGGCTTGTTAGTTAGTGGGAAGACAACTAAGATGCAAAGAGCTTTTCTGCTCCTTTAAGAAATTTGTTTTCTTTTCTAGTCTTTTGCTTCTTCATAAGACCAGAATATACTTTCTCAAGGACAACTGACAAAAATACGATTTAGTGGCTGTTAGAGATTTAGCATACTGATGTCCAAGAAGACGTTGTTTTTAAAGTATCGAAAGACAGGTCTTCATTTGGACTGCTATACAAAAATGCCATAAACTGGATGACTTAAACAACACTGTATTTCTGTCTCCCAGTTCTGGTGGCTGGAAATTTGATATCTGGGTGCCAGCATGGCCCAGTTCTTGATGAGAACTCCCTTCCTTATTTGCAGCTGACTGCCTTCTTGCCCTACCCTCAAATGGGGGAGAGAGAAATCATCTCTCTCATGTCTCTGCTTATAAGGACACAAATCCTATCATGAGGGTATGACTCTACCTTCATGACCTAATTATCTCCCAATGACCCCACCTCCAAGTATCATCACAACGAGGATGAGGTTTCTGCATATTAATGGTGGGGGCACCAACATTCAGTCCATAACTAGGTGAGTGCCAACTAGTTAGTTTCTTGTCTTTTTTCTGTGCCATATGGAGGCTCTGCTGTACATCTTCTGAGATCCCATAGTTACTATATTAAAAAGTAACATTCCAATGAGAATGTGAATAGCTTTTATTATATTACCTCTGATCTAGTGTGAAGATGCTTTCAAATAGATTTAAGAAATTACTCATTAAAAGGATATTTTGCAAAAGGAATTGCCAGTTGATTAAATCATACTAGGTATTAAATTTTGCCTCATGGAAAAACAAATTTCTTTGACAAAAATAATTTCTTAATTAAAGCCATATCTTTTCATATTAATAATGTTGCTGTATAATTATAATGTTTTAATTTTACAATGTTTTTATAATTAAAGGACTTAGTAAAATCCATATTCCTATATATGTTTGAACAACCAGAGATACAGAAATGGAAAAGGGAAAGAAAATCCAGGGAAGGGAACATTATTTAGAAAGGAAACCTGTGATACTCTTAAGGTCTGTCACTACAGCTTACTAGATTTCAGGATGGGGATAGGAGATGCAGAAGATGAGAGAGGAGAAAACAGAGCAGGACCCTGGGGGAGGGAAGGTAGATTAAGAGCATTGCAAACTGTCTTTATTTAATTTGTTTGCTAGAAGTAAATGCCTTGACATTATCTGGACCACAAGACATTCTAAAACCAAATGGAGATAATTAGATTTTTTTTTCTCTATCAAGGAGGATTACCCGTGCATCTCTATCAGGTAAACAAGAGTTAGCAGTGAAAAATTACAGTTGTTTACATGAATTAGTCATTGTCTCACTGGGTCCCAGATGTACCAATGGAATGCATGGTTAATTCATATTCTTGAGTCTGAAGAGGATGTTTAAAAATTATCCTCTGTATTTTCTCCAAGAGAAAAAGGCATTTACAGATTGATTTAAAAAGAAAAAAAGCTCAATTATGTTTCCTCCTAATATAAAGGCTCACAGACAAGGAAAGCAAAGCAAACAACTAGAAGAGATTTGCTGTGCTCTTGACTTTGGGAAAGGCCATGGGCAAATTATATCATTTTTAGGGAATTTAATTTCCTTACCTACAGAAA
This sequence comes from Macaca thibetana thibetana, assembly GCF_024542745.1. Taxonomy (NCBI): domain Eukaryota; kingdom Metazoa; phylum Chordata; class Mammalia; order Primates; family Cercopithecidae; genus Macaca; species Macaca thibetana. Next base: position 84,871,030 of record NC_065586.1, read on the forward strand.
TAAGGCATGTGAATCAACTGATTCATCTGGCTCTCTTCAGCAATAAAATTTTGTACTTATCAAGGTTCTTCCCAAGGCAGTATGTTTTTTATTTTTAAAAAATAACTTATTGAAGCTCAATTCACGTAACTTAAAAGTAATCATTTTAATGTGAACAATTTAGTGGCATTTAGCACATTTGATGTTGTGCAACCACCATCCCTATCTAGTTCCAAAACATTTCTGTCACTCCAAAGTAAAACCCCTTGTCCACTGTATTAGTCTGTTTTCACCCTGCTGATAAAGACATACCTGAGACTGGGTAATTTATAAAGAAAAAGAGGTTTAATGGACTCACAGTTCCACTTGGCTGGGGAGGCTTCACAATCATGATGGAAGACAAAAGACATGTCTTACACGGCAGCAGAGAAGAGAGAATGAGAGACAAGTGAAAGGGATTTCCTCTTATAAAGCCATCAGATCTCGTGAGACTTATTCACTACCATGAGAACAATATGGGGGAACCACCCCCATGATTCAGTTATCTCCCACTGGGTCCCTCCCACAACAGGTGGGAATTATGGGAGCTACAATTCAAAATGAGATTTGGGTGGAGACACAGCCAAACCATATCACCCACTAAGCAGTTGCTCCCCTTCCCTCCCTCTCCCCCCAGCTCCTAGCAACTGCCAATCTGCATTCTATATGGATCCATCTATTTTGGATATTTCATACAAGTAGAATTGTACAATATGTTAGCTGTTGTGTCTGGCTTCTTTCACTTAGTGTATCATTTTGAAGGCTTATCCGTGTTGTAGTATGTATCAGTCCTTTATTCATCTTTATGGAATAACATTCCATTTAGGTATATACCACATTTTGTTTATTCATCCATTTATGGACATTGATGGACATCCATTGATGGATATTGATGACATTTTGTTTGTTCATCCATTAATGGACACAATAAACAAAAAGACATTTCCTTTTGGTTATTGTGAGTAGTAGTGCTCTAAACATGCTTGTACATGCATTTGTTTGAGCACCTGTTTCAATTATTTTGGATCTATACCTAGAAGTGGAATTGCAGGGTTATCTGGTAACTCTAGGCTTAGGTTTTTGAGAGACCTCCAAACTGTTTTTCACAACAGCTGTACCATGTTATATTCCCAACAGCAACATATAAAGTGTCTGATTAATCTACATCCTATTATAGCCATCCTAGTAAAAAGGTAGCATCTCATTCTCCTTTTGACAGAGCAATATGTGGTCAGCTTAATTCCTCTAAAGTCAAATTTTAATAGTAAAATAAAGTTGATGATGAAGATGTCTGAGGCCTCCAGAATTCACTCACTCCCATCACTCTCTTAGTGTTGTGGGACACCAGTCCCAAGTCCTTATCAAGGTCACTACCACCATGTTTAGAGGGAGAATTTATTTTTATCAAGGATGGTTAGGTCAGCTGTTTCAGCTGGGTAGGATTAGAAATACAAAAAGAGAGCAACCAACAAAAGGCACTAGTCATAGCACTTTAGAATACTACTCTTGCTTTCCATCAAAGTCAGTGGTTTAAGCATTCGTAAGGAAGAATACTATGTTGAGGCATCTCTCTGAAATCACAGACTTTTTTAAATTTTAAGAGCAAGGGCTCATTCTAAATTTGAAAAATATAATTTACCTGTTTAATATATTTTTGCCTGAGTAGGGGATGTTATTTTTTTTTAAAGGAAGGCCTGAAATTACATGATTTTAGGTCATTTTTTAGGGAATTTCAGGTTGTGGCATATGCAGAGAGGTCTTAAAGGAGGAAAAATAATTGATTCAATGAAAGGATAGGGGACTAAGTCTCAAAACTAAATGTGGAGGGGAAGAAACAGAAGGCAAGAACTAAGAAGAGTAGTTCTTTTGACGTGGTATGTCTGCAGTACCACATACTTTTCTCCTAGGATCAGGAAATCTCTTAAGGACCCCTGAGTTTTAGGCCTCTGGAAAACTGTCATTAACTTCATGATACGGAAGCCTGTTCCATCGTCAGTTTTCCTTGAGGACAGCATTGTTTCAAACCCAGACAAGTAGTAATCATTTTTATTCCCTTTAGCCCAGAAGGGGCTAGATATTGCTCTAAGGAGGACATTCTGGAAGAACTACAGCCTCCATGAGTTTGCATGTTCATTTCCCAGATATAAGATGATTAATTTAACCTGAAAGGTGAAATGCTCAGGAAAAGCAGGTGGTCCAGAGATGCCATACTTCTCATTCAACATTGCCTCCATTGCTTGAAATTGGTATCTGATTTTTTCATAGAAAAAATGTTATGAATATTACTTTGGAAAATCATAGTGAAGTCGTGGTCACACTTGTGTATGTGGTCCAGTTCTTTGGGGTTCCCTTTTTCCCAGCTGTGCAGCACTCTTACATCTCTGGGACTCTGCTGGGAACATGTCCCATGGAGGTCCTACTTCCTCTTCCCAAACCTCAACCCCCTCTAGCCCCCAGCCCTTTTTATGGTCTACTCAATTCTTACTCTTTAAGTCTCTGCTTAAGCACTATCTTCTCAGAGAGGCAGCCTCTCCTGAGCCCCTGGCTCAAGTTAGAGCCCATGGCTACAAAAGCCAGTACCCCATAAAATTCTTCTTTTGAACCCCTTACAACGTGCCCAAGTGCTTATTTAATGCCCATCTTCCTCACTCGACCAGTACCCCATATAGTTCTTCTTTTGAACCCCTTACAATGTGCCCAACTACTTATTTAATGCCCATCTTCCTCACTCGGCTGAGGGTTCCATCCGGGCAGAACCTTGCCTAGTTCTATTTCGTTGACACTGCTGTCTGTCCTAGCTCATAGTGTTCTTCAGACATTACTTAAGTTGACTCTGATCTCCCAGGAATAAGCATTACTTCATACTCTGATAAGGAAGAACCCTATCTCAGGCTGCCCCATTTTCTCTCTCTCTCTCTCTCTTTTTTTGGGGGCGCTATCTCTTTCTGAATAAGCTGAACTACAGCAATGGCTTCTGGTTGGACTGCAAGTGTATGTTGGTCCAGACAGCCTCCTCCCTAACTACAGTCAGATGTTCTGTGTTAGAAATTCTTCTAAAGAGAATTTCCTAGCTGCACAAAGGATACCACATTGACAACAGAGGATAATTAATATTATTATTATTATTATTTTGAGGCAGAGTTCCACTCCTTTTTGCCCAGACTGGAGTGCAATGGCACGCTTTTGGCTCACTGCAACCCCTGCCTCCGGGTTTCAAGCAATTCTCCTGCCTCAGACTCCTGAGTAGCTGGGATTACAGGTGTATGCCTCCACGGCCAGCTAATTATGTATTTTTAGTAGAGATGGGGTTTCACCGTGTTGGCCAGGCTGGTCTTGAACTCCTGATCTCAGGTGATCTGCCCGCCTCGGCCTCCTGAGACAACAGAGGATTATTTTTAAGTAAATAATGCCTCTTCCCACACATCTGCTCACAGTAATGGCTGCATGATGTGAATTAATGTCATTAGAAACCCATGCTGTCCTCCAGAGTTGCAGAAGCCTGTCATGGGAAAACTTGGTAGTCATAGAAGGATGTTCCTCTCCTTTGAGAGTGTGGTTTGCTATTGTTAGAGGAGAGAAGAGGATTCCGAAGGCTGTCAAACCTATATGTTTCTGGTTTTATCTCCTCTGGAGATTGGTGTGACACTCATGAAGGGGACTCAGCCACCTGTGCAAAGCCCAGCCTCTTAAGTCACTGGGCATCTAGTGGAATCAGGGGAGGAATTACTGATGGATAACTGGGAGGAGGGTGCTTAGGCACTGCAGTTGAGTGGCTCACAAGGACAGACCATTTCACTAATGCATATTCAGTGGGTGCTTCTGGTTTGCCTGATTTTTGCCTCTGGGCATGGCTGTTTCAGTCTGAGAGGCTGTTCCAAGAATGTTTCTTTACTAGAGCGCTCATGCTGCCTGGTGGTAAATATGAAGTACAGCAGTGCAACTGACCAGTTTTACTCCAAGGAAACCCTGTAGAGATGACAGCAATGGTTGGCAATTTCTGCTTCAGTTATGAAAGTGATCTGGTGGCAAGTATCTGCACAATAATCCTTAAGTTTAAATCTAGTGGCTATGAGGTGTCCTTGCCTGGGAAGCATGAATTTGCAGCTGAAAGATTTCCCTCGATCATATTCCAGTAGTTCTTAAATTTTGATGTGCATAAGAATCACCAGGGAAATCTGATTGAAGTTCAAGTTTCCAGCCTCAACTCCAGAGATTCTAGCTCAGCGGGTGTTAGATGTGACCCAGGACTCTACCCATTTAAAATGAGCTTCCAATGAGGTTGGTCCCTATAGCCTATTCTTTGGGAGATGCTGGCCTAATGGCTAAAAATATAAGTTGGAAACCAAGCACAAGAAGGAGCAAGCTGATATCTTTGCCAGCAGCATGACATTGGGCTGCTGCTAGCCTCAGTTACTCTTCTGTAAAAAGGCAGTAATGTTCAGGTGCTGTGCCTCATGCATGTAATCCCAGCACTTTAGGAGGCCAAAGCAGGGGGATTGTTTGAGCCTAGGAGTTCAAGACCAGCCTGGGCAACATGGCAAGACCCCATCTCTATTTTTTTTTAAAGGCAGACCAAAATAATAGGGCTGTTGTAGGAGAAAATAAGATCCTAATATAAAGAGCTTGATACAGGCTGTGGTCATGGCGGGCACCAGTACATCCTAGCTCTTATTATTTGTAGTATTAACCCTAATTATCTGCAAGTTACAGGGCCAGAGAATACTAGGGAAGTTTGGGTTTTCTGGACCAAACAGACACTCAGTCCTGGGCCTGGAGGTCTCTGCAGTGAGGTGCTGCCACGGACAGAGCCACCTTCGCTCCTCAGGACAACCAGTAGCTGCTGACACACACTGTATGCACTGGAGGGCAAGCAGCTCCCAGCTTGGGAGCAACTGAGGGTGGTGAACAGCCTGGGCAAGGAGTGGTCTGAGGCTAAGACCCTAAACGGCAGGGTTGGTATTTTTTTATATCCTTGTGCCTCAGGCCAGATGGGCAAAGGAACAGCTGAAGTTGGTAACTCTCCTATCCAGTTGCGTTTCTAGAGCAATCTCTGTCTCCTCATCTATAAAGTGGGCTGATAGTAATACTTCCCTAGATAGTTGTGAAGAACAGCTGAGAGATGCTATGTGTAAAACCCTTCGCCAGATGATTGATGCTAATAGTCCTTGGAAAGTATTGTTATCTCTCTCATTCCTTCTGGCATGAATATATCCATAGTATCCTTTTCAAAGACAGAGATCAGGAGAAGGGAAACAGATGGTCCAGATGTGTAGTGAGATTTTAAGGCAGTGTTTCTCAATGTTTTTTAAAAAATCCATGTTTCCCTCAATGAACATAGAAGTCAGACCTGTTTCTATATGTACATATATATGTGTGTGTGTATATATATGTTTAATACATAGTGTATGCATTAAAAGTCATATCTTGTATATTAAAAGTCACACACATACATGTGTATACATATGGGAAATGTATATGTGTGTGTGATTTTTAATATACAAGATATTACTTTTAAGATACATAGGCACAGTGGCTTATGCCTATAATTCCAGCATTTTGGGAGGCCAAGAGGAAAGAATTGCTTGAGCCGAGAAGTTCAAGGCTGCAATGAGCTATGATTACACCATTGCACTCCAGCGACAGAGTGAGACCTTATCTCTAATATATATAGTGTATATATATACATATACACACATATATATGTGTGTATGTGTATATATATATATACGTGTGTGTATGTGTAATTGTTTTCGCCCATCAGGTTACCAGTACTGGGGTTATGAGTGTAAAGTAATATAATCACTTTGCAAGTTATGAGGTACTGTAGATTATCCCATTGATACACTGTAGTCCATGTTATTTTTTAAAATCTCCAATGTATTCTCAAATTATTCCTCTTTACAGAACCGAAATGCAGCTCCCCACTTTAGGTAATGTGATTCTACCCTTTGCTTGAGAAACATATCCATCCTAATTGTCATGTGCTCAGCTGGACCACTAGAGGGAGCCATCCTGTAACGGGTGAGGTCAACCTAACGTGATCTCGGTCGGGTATTGATCGGAGGCCAACGCTAGAAGTTACCAGTAGCCTATTTCAGATTTATTAAAAAACACATAGGTAACGAGTCAGAACTTTGGCTAGGAATGACTTGGAAAAGAACTGAAGGCACAATTCCACAGAACATTCACAGTTGTGTGCTAGAGACAGAGAGGAGCGGGAAAGTGTTTTAGAAGCATTTGCGGTGGACAATGGAAGGCCCGGCTTCATCGTATTCCTGTTTGCTGATCCACATCTGCTGGAAGGTGGACAGAGAGGCCAGGATGGAGCCACCGATCCAGACAGAGTATTTGCGCTCCGGAGGGGCAATGATCTGTCAGTCAAGATGAAAAAGAAGGGTCATTAATGTCATCATGAGTGCAGTCGTTAGTGCGATAGGACAGAGCCTGGGTGTTCTACCATGGCGTAGTTTCTTGTTCAGCAGGGACACAGGCTTGTCTGTTAGATGCCAATTGTGTCCTAATTGTGTCATGTTCTTGGCAGGACCGCCAGAGGGAGCCACGGGTTTAGAAATTCTTCAGTAAGCACATTCGTTTTTCTCATGTGTAACTCCTCAACCACACTATTGAGCAAACAGAGTTGGCTGCAAATCTAGCCATGGCCCCCACTTAAGAACCCTGGCAATGCCTCTGATTTCCATGAACTCAGCCTCAGAATTCAACACGAAACACTTTCTGTAGAAACTCTAGGCTATTCAAAAGAGAAGTTGTAATTGTGCTAGGACTTACTATACAAATGTTTTTCGATGTGGTGAAGCGAACTACCACTTTTCACCCAGATGCTCTGTTTAACAATGGGGGATTCAGGGTCCCCTGCTGGGGACATTCCCTTGCAATAGGTGCCTCTTAAGCTGCACTGTTTGGCCTTTCCCAGTGCATAGGCCTAACATGCAAGGCATGCTCATGTTTCTTAAATAAATGAATGGTTTAGGCACAGAGAACAGTGAAAACTGGTTAACCAGTTTAATCTTTATCTTCTGAGCTCTGCTTGAGCATGTACTTCTTAATACAAAGTACTGATATTTACTGAACACGTAATTATATGTCAGACACTATGCTAAGCATTTTACATGTATTATCTCATTTGATTCTCATAAATATCTTGAAGAATAAGTCTTAAATTACTCCCATATTACATATGAGGAAACAGAGGCTGAGACAGTTTAAGTAACTGACCCAGGTAACACTGGTTATATCAGTGTCAGATCTAATATTCAAACCTGGGTTCTCCCAGGTGGTTTTTTGTTTTGTTTTGTTTTTAAAAATAACCTTTTTATTTTGAAATAATTTTAGATTTTCAGAAAAGTTGTAAAGAATTTAATATAGTTTGGATGTCTCCTCCGAATCTCATGTTGGGATGTAATCCCCAGTGTTGGAGGTGGGGTCTGGTGGGAGGTGTTTGGATCACAGGGGTGGATCTCTTATGAATGGCTTAGGCTATCTCCTTGGTGATAAGTGAGCTCTTCTTCCGAGTTCACATGAGAGATCTGGTCATTTCAAAGTGTGTGGCACCCTCCCCCCAACCCCTGTCCTCTCTGTTACCCCTGCTTTTGCCATGTGAGGTGTCTGCCCCTGCTTTGCCTTCCACCATGATTCGAAGCTTTCTGAGACTGAGGCCGTCCCAGAAGCTGATGCTAGAGCTATGTTTCCTGTACAGCCTGCTGAACTGTGAGCCAATTAAACCTCTTTTCTTTACAAATTACCCAAGTCTCAGGTATTTCTTTATAGCAATGCAAGAACAGCCTATGGCAAATTCTATGGGAGTTCCCATAGGTCCCTCATCCAGTTCCGTTTTCACCAAATGTTATCATCTTATTGTCCCAGGTTTTTCCTGGTGCTCTGTACTATCTCACTACATTGGGGCCCAGAGTTTCACATTCATTTCTATTCAAGAAACTAAGTTTAGAGAACTAGGAACTGCCCAACTCTAGCAATAGCCTCTTTCTGTTATCGACCCTCAACCAGATTAATTCTGTAGTGAGCCCAGCTGCTGGCTTCATTCTCCTCCCTCTGCTGTGAAAATAAGAGGGAGGTAAGAGCTGATCAGAACGGCATCCAAGAAACACAAACCCTGTTGGAAAACAGTCTCTCTTCTCTCACGCTGAAGTGTTTTAGGGCAGGACTAGTCAGAGCCTGTCATGGAGAGAGAAAGTGTGCGTGTTTCAGTCTAGCACACTCTCTAATGTTAGCTGCATACTCCTTCTAAAAAACAGAAGGGAGTGCAAAGAGGAGAGAATTTGTTTAAATACCCACATGTGTGAACTGCACTAGAATTGCCCCTCTGCTTCCTGTGACATGAGTCAGAAAGTCCCAAGTGTGGCCTTCTTACTTCAGAGAGTGATAATAGCCTTTGAGAAGTGACCAGCCACAGGTTAAGTTTGCCTCCAAAGAATTATCTCCATTTAATCCCTGAGTTCCCTTCACTAGGGCTCAACATTCACACCACATACAGGGGTCCTGGGTGGCTCAGGGACTGAGCTTGGTCATCCTGGAGTCATTCAGTGCTTCTGAGCGCCTGTATCAAAAGATGTGCTAGACAGAGGAATGAAGATAAAATTCGAATTCCTGGCCACGGGATTGAGGTTAGTAATGGAAGAAGAGTATAACGCTCCTGAATCTACAGTGTTTAAAGTTCTTCAGAAATAAGTCTAGGTCATCTGTATTTTTTTAAAATGTGTTACATGCACGATGCATTATTTTTTTGTGTCGAGTAAACAAAATGCATATTTTAAAGAGATATGAACATGTGGGGAGCTCTGCTGATCTTGATTGCAGCTGCTGAAAGTAGCTGATAAGGATAAACAGAGATCAAATTTTGTATAAAGTCACTCAATTTTTCTTATGAACTGGATTGACTTACATCCTGTAAAATATGGGATTTGTGTCCACTACCTACCCCTAAAACCCACAATTGCGTGTCACCAAAATACAGTCTCTGAAGAGTTCTAGTCTGTGGTTATAGGGCTGACACTGCTGGCATCATTGCCACTGAGTCTGTCACTGAACAGTACCTTGATCTTCATGGTGCTGGGCGCTAGGGCCGTGATCTCCTTCTGCATTCGGTCGGCAATGCCAGGGTACATAGTGGTGCCTCCTGATAGGACATTGTTAGCGTAGAGGTCCTTCCTGATGTCAATATCACACTTCATGATGCTGTTGTAGGTGGTTTCATGGATGCCTGCAGACTCCATCCCTGGAAAAGAGACACAGGCCATGGTCCTTAGGTGGAGAGTAAAACCCAGGCTAGACGTGGAAGACCAAACTTGAGCATCTGGATGATCTTGCAGTGGACTGAGGCTGGGATGACATAATAATCTAGGAACCACCTGTCTGAGAGGCTAAAGGGTCTTGTTACGCTCTATGTCTTCCTGACTCCCTTCTGATGAGGAAGGCCTGCTGCAGCATCCTGAGGCACAGGCTACAACAGGTATCACTGATTTTTTTTAACAGACTCACTACTCACTCCATGTGGTTTAAATCAGGGGTGAAGCCTTCCGATTCCCTGTAAAGCTTCCATGCTGAGCCAATGTTGCAGCCACTCTTCAGAGCTCTCCCAGGTCTCCATTTGACAGCTACCTTGCATCTACCCCAGCCCCCAAAGCTAATGGGGCTGGATTATCAGGAAAATTTTCTATCCTGTTCAGACAAAGGATCATTTTTTCCAATCTTGCTAAAATTTTTTTGGGGGGCGGGTCTGGACTTTTGTTAATTTCTGATGCAGGTGTTTTGAAAAAAATCTCTAGGTGCCCCTTCATCTTCTGCGGTGCTGTGATGTAATGATAACGTTAACAATAGCACTACCTGATTATTAATTACTAGTGATATCTGATAATTATTGAATGCTTGCTTTTGCCAGGCAGTGGGCTAAATGTTCTTTATCTATCTCATGTAATTCTCACAGCCATTCTAGGACATAAGTAATATTACAGTCTCCACTTTATATATGAGGAGACAAATTGGGAAGGTTGTGACTTTCCCAAGATCAAGACAACTAAGACTGAAACCCAGGCTCATCCCTCTCAGAGCCTGCCTATGTAAACAACTATACAAACCTGTCTCTCCAAGACAATGTGGATGTAGGAACAGACTCACTTTGAGTGCTCTTCTATTTTTCTCTCCCCCAGCATTCCCAAATTCTCAGCATTCAGCACACTCTCCCTACCCTTTCCACTGTCTCCAAAGCATAGGCATTATTTAATTCTTTCATCATACACCAAGAATGCTTTGGGCTTAACTGCAACGTATATATTGTTTTCTTCGAAAGAAAACCTCTTTCCTGGCCTCATTATGTCTTCTCACCTTGAATATGTGGCACTTTCCCTTTTTCTGGTTTAGAAATGCTTTTGGTCTTGGGGCAACCGTCACTTGTCTCCATGTTCTGGAGGCTGGCTTGATACGGGAGAAGACAATGACTCCCCTTCCCAGGAAAAGGGCGTTTGTTGCCTACCGATGAAGGATGGCTGGAACAGGGTCTCTGGGCAGCGGAAGCGTTCATTTCCGATGGTGATCACTTGCCCATCAGGCAGCTCGTAACTCTTCTCAAGGGAGGAGGAGGATGCGGCAGTGGCCATCTCATTTTCAAAGTCCAGAGCTACATAACACAGTTTCTCCTTGATGTCCCGGACAATCTCACGCTCAGCTGTCAACCAGATACAAACATTGTGGCAAACATTAGGGTCTGCACAGGTGGTAAAGATCTACCTACCCTACTTCAGTCTCTCCCTCAAGATATACGCCTTCAAAAAATGTGTCAGTTCAATATTCTTCAATCCAAAATCCATGATGACAATGACGTAGTAGGGCCACCAGGGAATCACCTCTGTTCCTAGCACACTGTCTCATGCATAGTAGGCCCTCAGTATGCGTTGTCTGGGAAATGTATAACAAGAATAAAATGAGCTAGCTAGAGAAAGGCTCACAGTAGGGGATCCTTTTTTACCATAACTTTTTTTTTTTTTTTTGCAGGATAACTATTCTCTATTATAATTATTTTATAACAGAAAGTTTGTTATATTGTATTTTCAGTTAACCAGGAAGTCTTAGGCTGAATCAGCTCCGCAGGGGCCCCAGAATTTTCTAAAAGTCTGAGATCATGTTGCTTGGGCCAGTAAATAGCAGCTCAACCCTTTGGCACATTTCTCACCCTCCAGGAAAGAGGTGGTGCTGTCTCAGGACCAGGCCTAGTCCGGAGGTTTTCAGCAGTGCATCCTGTACGAGATATGGAAGAGGTGGGCAGGCAGAGACCTTTCAGACTTCTGCTCTCTCAAGTTACAGGCTATTAATTCTATCTGAGGCTCTAGGAACCTTTTTGAGGCATCTTGAGATTCTTTGTAGGGAGCAGAGGAGGAATGCAATTATTCAACTTCATATTGCAAGTGGAGACTTTAACAGTGGCAGGGTTCAAGTTTCAAGCCTCAAATTTGGAGCATAAAGTAAGCCACAGGCACATTCAGAAACCTAAATGTGTGGACAATACCAAATTGCTAAGGGGAGGGCAGGTAGCTGGAGCCACCAGCACTGAGGACATACCATGTTTCTGGCAATGCTGACACTTTCCTCTTGTGAGGGAGGACTGGGTGCACCGGCTTAGAATCTGAATACATATGTGTCACTGTGTTAGCTATTAACACGTATCACTGGTAATAGCTAACAATTATTGAATACTTACTCTATGTCAAGTATTCCACATGCATTCTTCCATTTAATACTCCTAACAATCATGTGATACAGGATCTATTATTATCTGCATTTTACAAATAAAGAGACTGTGGTTGGTTAACTTGTTCAAGCTCACAGAGCTACTGAGTAGCAGAGTTGGGACTCAAGTCCTATCACAATGTCTCCTGCCAATCACCACACCGTGCCATCTTCAGTCTCTGCACAATCTTCTTCTATTTGCTAATGGAGGGGATTTAAAAAAGATCAAGTATGCAACACTGACTAATGCATAACACTGGGTGTCTATAACTGTTCTCCTCAAGGAAATAGTGTAATCATTTTGCAACTTCACATAGCAAAGAAAGATGTGCTTTGCTCTGTGCATTAGAGCCAGGCCTTGCCATTTGCAAATCTTCATCCCATCATCTCCTTGGATAGTGAGGATTGTCCTGGAAGTTGCTGAGCAACACACTGATCCCCTCTGCCCCTTATCTCCCACAGGCCTCACCGGTAGTAACGAAGGAATAGCCACGCTCAGTCAGGATCTTCATGAGGTAGTCAGTGAGATCTCGGCCAGCCAGATCCAGACGCATGATGGCATGGGGCAAGGCATAACCTTCATAGATGGGGACATTGTGGGTGACACCATCTCCAGAGTCCAGCACGATGCCTGGGAGACAGTTGGGCATGATAGAAGTGACCATGGCAGCTGGCATGTGGTTACTTGCTGGCCAAGTAGAGGGAAGCCTTGGGGAGAGGGAATTTCTGAGCTTCTTATTTAAGAAGAGAAAAGAGGGCATGTGATAGGAGAGGTGAGGTGGGACAGGGCTTGGGGAAGATGAAAAAAAGGGAAGAACAGGAAGAGGAAAACAGTAGAAAAAAGTTCTGCTAGAAATATGAGGTCGAGGGCTTATTTTGAACATGAGAAGGTGTTTTAGGGCTGGGTTCAGCCGTGTCCATTCTAACTCAGCCCCAGTCCATCACCCCCACGTGTTAATGACCATTCAGTCCCATCTCTGGTGGTGCGCTCCGACCAACTTCCTGCCCCTCCCAGTCACCTACCGGTTGTGCGTCCAGAGGCGTAGAGGGATAGCACCGCCTGGATAGCCACATACATGGCTGGAACATTGAAAGTCTCAAACATAATCTGCAAAGCAATCCAAAGAGCTGTTAGTGAAGGTGCCCATCTGACAAAGAATGGTCAGGAGAGCACACCTGGTTGATGGATGTAGAGGGGCCTGACCTGTTCTGGGCAGAGGAGGCCAAAGTAAGGAGGATCAGAACAGCCCTGGTCACATAAAGAGGAGAAATGAAGGTGTGAATGGGGAGCCATGACATCAGTGGCCTGACAGGGTGGGGAGGGGAAGAAGCAGTGTGCACACAAGGCTTGGCCAGGGGAAAGGAAAGTCTAGCTTCTGTCTGTGGTCTTGGCTTTGACTAATAGTCACCAAACTAATAGTTGACTACTAGTGGCTTCATTCCAGGTCTCTTAACTATAAACAGAGGAGGAGTTTGGACTAAATGAGATCTCCAGTTTTTCCAGTGCAGACAGTCTAGGGCTTATTAACTATGTCAAAGCCAGAAGAAAAAGAGAAGACAACATTCAGGTTTTGATTTCTCTGGTATAAAGAAAGAAAACTTTTAAATCTGAAGCTCAGGCTGGCTAGGATTAGCCCCATTTCTGTGATTTGCCTGAGGTTCCATTTAATCGATTCCACCTTTTTATGTAGTTGCTGGGTCAATGCTAACCCTAGAATCTGAGGCCATTCTGGCTGCAGTGGGAGAGGCCCTGATTCCTGGAAGACAGGACCTGCCCATGGGTAATAGAGGACCACATAGAATGTCAGTGTCCCAGTTGGTGCAGTCCAGGGACAAGATTAGAACCAAGCCCTTCCAGGTCACTTGTGAGAAGTTTGTGCATCAGGAGATGTCTGTGGGTCTTCATTTCTCCCTCTGTAAGACCCTTCCTACTCTATTAACCAAACTGTCTGACATCATTCACTAGCGAGCCATAATTTCCAACCTTTTTTTTTTTTTTTTGCCTTCACACCATTGACAGGAACAATAATTCATCAGAAGCAACATCTCTTGCGACATGCAGTGATTTTCAGGCCTACAGATGTTTCCCTGTGGAGAATAAGTGCTAGTGGGTTGGTGCAAGCACCAGGAGCTCTTCTGAGGAAAAGGCCTTGCAGTTATTTACATTTATGATTCTCCAATGCTGGAAGATCATGGATCAATCCCAGGCTCTGCCAGTTCTGGCTATGTGACCCTGGGAGAATCATTTAATGTATCTGAGCCTCAATTTCTTCATTTATATAAACAATATAATCATTGTTCCTGCTTCACATTGCTAGAACTTAAAGAGACAATGAATGTAAAATGCTGAGCCTAGTACCTGACCATAATGTTGTTATTTAATAGCTCATCCAAACTAGAAAACTCCTCTGTCTGGTGGACTGGATGGGATTCTATCATAAGGTCTTTAGCTTCAAACAAGTAATAATAATGACAATAATAACTATTATTTGTTGGATGTTTATTAGGAACCATGATATACATCTGTCGTTTCATCTTGTTGTTAATGTTCACATCAATCTTTTTGAAAAATAATAGTATTAATATTACTTCCAACTTATAGACAAGGAAACTAAGGCTCTGAGAAATTAACTGAATTCTTTAAGGTTACATAACTGATAAGTGGCAGATCCAGTTTTCAAACCTAGATATGTCTGACTCTCGAACCCAAATTCCTAATGTATGTGATGCTGCATTTTGAAGTGACTTCTCCTTAGACATTTTAACTTAAACGTGGCCTCTTCTCAATGAAATCTCTTAAATTTCCTATTGCTTTTGGAGGCAAAGGGCTGGTCCCTGCAGGAAGGATGCAAGTACCATCAAGCTGTTCCTGTCCTTTGGGATCCCTGAGTTCATTGAAGGTTATCAGTCTGTTGGTGGACTCCTAGCTCTGGCCTTCTCTCTGCTGTCCTGCATAGCCTCCTTCTAACAGAACTTTCCCCAGACCCCAAAGTGTTGTGTGCTGGGGTAGCATACTTACCTGGGTCATTTTTTCCCGATTGGCCTTGGGGTTCAGGGGCGCCTCCGTGAGCAGGGTGGGATGCTCTTCAGGGGCAACACGAAGCTCGTTGTAGAAAGAGTGGTGCCAGATCTAGTGAGTTGGGGGACAGAGAAGAAACACAATGATGTGCTGTCATGAAGCCCTGCATTTCCCAAAAAGGGACCAGAAGCTACTTGACACCAAGACCAAAGGAAATGCTACAAATACTCATCATGTGTCCATGGTTTTATAGATGCAGAGACTGAAGGTCAAAGTGTGTGAGTACTTTCCCAAATGATTCACATCTAGTAAGTGACTGAGCAGAATCCCTAACCCAGATCTGTGAGGCAGGATGGTATACTGGTTAAGGGCACAACCCTTGATCAAACCTTGGGTTCAAAGCCCAGCTCGGACACTTCTTGGTTGTGTGAGTTTAGGCAAGTTTTTAACCCTTCTCAGCATCAGTCTCATGATTGGTAATAGGGAGATGAAAATAATTAGTGTGTACCTCATTGGGTCTTTGTGCAAATGAATAAGGTAACCCTTGAGTTATTGTTCAGCCCAGTGTCTGGCCCAGAATCAATGTTATTATCATTCAACTCTATTTTCTTTGTTCTCTCTTTCCATTTTAATGTTCATGGGAAAATGATTTAATTTTGTAAATAAAAAGACAAATGAATGTGTATATGAATAAATGACGCTTACTTGGAAACCTAATTGACACTTTTAATGCTTCTAGAGAAGTTGCCCTTTGCAATGTTATATGAAGAAGAGAACAGGGCTCCCTGACTCTTGCCTCCATCACCCTTTTTGCTCTCGAGGGATGAGAAAAGCTTCCTCTATCAGCACACTCTGGATCTTTCACTCACAGTGAGACTTTTGGCCTTCAGCTGTTTCCAAAAGGCCCACACCTACGTATAGTGTGTCTATGTGAAGGTACTTTGGACATAACTACATTTGCTTTATGGTTGAGCACTTTCTTTAATTCCTAGATGCCGAAAAGAACAAACCATTGCAAAAAGGACTAAATTGATTAATCTTTAAAAGCTTGAAAATTCTCCACCAGAGCCATGAATATGAGATTCACCCAAAATCAAAACAGAGCAAAACAAGAACTGCTGATGAAAGCTTATAAATTAGCTAAAGCAAAATTAGCTTTCAAGACTATCTTATTCCACTTTCTTTTGTTTTGGATTTGTGGTTGATGGAAAGGAAATGAAACTTCTCAAAGTTTTGTTTCTTTAGTGGATTGAAAGCAGCAGACTGCTCAAAAAATCCTGCCAGTCTCAACAAGCAACCCTTCTCCTTCTCTCTCGCTTTCTCTTCACCCCCACCAGAAGATACTTTGAATTTAAATTTTAGAACTAAGGGAAGTTTTTTGTTCTTATAGTCTCTCTCTAGGAGGATACATTCTAAGATGTTGTCAGCTCCATGGAGAAATTCTAAAATAATATTTTCCTGTTGATATTGATATCTTTTTCTCTGTGCAAACTGCAATCTTACCAAATCTAGAATCCTCAATTAAGCAAACCTACTGATAGGAAATTTTTGCAGAAAGATGGAGCTTGGAGCATTACTGCTGATAAATTCTGACAACATTGTGTATTTTTTTTTAAGTGACAAATTGTGTGTGTGTAGTAGTAGTAGTAATAGTAGTAGTAGTAATGAGCTGATAGATAAATAAAAGGCCAGATGTTGTGATTCTGATATATCTTGCTGCATTTAAAATTTGTATGTCACTTTCTCATTATTTCTTCTGTTTTTTCTCTGATCACTGGTGTCTGTAATGTTTAATGAGCAAACATCAAAATCTTAGAATTTAGCTCTTCTTCTCATTAGCTCTTCTATAAGTGTCTGGGAGATAAGGCCTCATGTAATACAACACAGAGAAATAATTTTTAAAATATTTGTCATATAGCGTTTTTCAGTGGCTATTGTGCTTCGGTGTGTGGTGAGACATTCAGAAATGTAACAAATCTGCAATGTTACAGTCCTGTTTACTATAGTGAAAACAAAAACATTTTTAATTTAGATGTTTAGAGTGAGTTAATGAACACCTTTCAAGAATGGGCTGTTTAAGGTCCAGCATTTCAAGCATTTCAAGCCCTCTTTAGCTGTATTGCACTGAGAGGGATAGCCATACAGCCCCTGATGAGAAAGAAAGGAGCGTTATTCTCTGAGCTGCTGCTCATGCACTGCTTGTCCTAGGAGGGCAACCGAGTTGACATGAGCAACAGATGATTAATTCCCTGCAGTGGCAAAGGGCTACTCTTCTCATCTACAGAACTGTCATCCACTAATTAGTTAATAAACCCTAATAGGCAAGGACATTGTTTTTCCTTTTCTTTAGAGACAGAGTCTTGCTCTGTTGCCCAGGCTGGAGTGCAGTGGTATGATCAACTCACTGCAGCTTCGATCTCCTGGGCCTGAATGATCCTACCA
This sequence comes from Macaca thibetana thibetana, assembly GCF_024542745.1. Lineage (NCBI taxonomy): Eukaryota > Metazoa > Chordata > Mammalia > Primates > Cercopithecidae > Macaca > Macaca thibetana. The sequence continues at coordinate 84,888,263 of NC_065586.1, forward strand.
CCTCAGCCTCCTGAGTAGCTGGGGCTACAGTTGCATGCTACCACACACTGTTAATTAAACATTTTTTTTTTCTTCTTAGTAGAGACAGGGTTTTGCTATGTTGCCCAGGCTGGTCTCGAACTCCTGGCTTCAAGTGATCCAAAGTGTTGGGATTACAGGTGTGAGTCACTGTGCCCTGCAGGATTTTTTTCTTCTTTTTTTTGAGATAGAGTCTCACTCCCTCACCTAGGCTGGAGTAGGATCTTGGCCCACTGCAGCCTCCATCTCCCAGGCTCAAGTGATCCTCCCACCTCAATCTCTCAAGTAGCTTGGACTGAGGTGTGTGCCACCATGCCTGGCTAATTTCATTTATTTTTTGTAGAGATAGGATCTCACTATGTTACCCAGCCTGGTCTCAAACTCCTGGGCTAAGCGATCCTCCCACCTTGGCTTCCCAAAGTATTGGGATTACAGGTATGAGCAACTGTGCCTGGCAAGGGAATTTTTTTTAAAGAGACATTTCAGGAATTTTTTTTCAATGGGTAATAACCCACAATGAACATTAACAAGTAAAAGTAAAGTTGAACAATGTGAGCCAGTTATTTCCCCAGCAGTAGCGTGGTGTTCTGTATCAGGTAACACAGGGATTATGTATCCTGAGGGCCCAAGCTGCAGCAAACCTCCCATACCTTTTCCATGTCGTCCCAGTTGGTAATGATGCCGTGTTCTATCGGGTACTTCAGGGTCAAGATTCCTCTTTTGCTCTGTGCTTCGTCACCCACGTAGCTGTCTTTTTGTCCCATTCCCACCATCACCCCCTAAAAAGGTTCAACACATTATGAGTCAGCATCTTCTAGAACTTGTGAATTAATTACAGTCAAGCCACAAAAGGTTAAATCATTGAGATGGAAAGTTTCTCTTCTGATTATCAGCAACAATAAACATATTGAGTCTCATTGCCACTATGCTCTTAAGCAACATTCTGTAGTTGATTGGAAAAAGACCAGAATTGCCTTCAAATAAAAGGAGATGTTGGGGGAAAGTCAACTTTACTTTGTATTTTTATCTCCTATGTTCCTTGATGAGCTTTTTTAGGGCAGAGATCATGTCTGTCTTGTCCATCACTATAGCAAATTGCATGGCATATTTGTGGCACTCAATAATTATTTGTTGAGAGAAGGATTAAAGTTTTACATATTTGTTAAATTGCATTTTGTGTCTTATAAATCCTTTAAACTGTACTTTTAAAGTCATCACCTACCCAAAAGAATATGAGTATTATTTTCTAACTATTATAAGCAAAAGCATTGCATCTACAACCACTTGAGGCTTGATTTCTAATGGATAAGTTCATACCAATCAACTGTGAAGACATTTGCCTAAATTAGTCAGCTGCATTTTTTTAAAAATCATTATGGTGAAGCTCTTAAAAACTTACTAGATTTTAAATTGCACTGGAGTGACTATTTCAGAACTACAAAACAGCCGTGGCTACTAGGGACCCTTAAAAGAGCAACTTGTGCAGAATATCTCCACTGCATAAAGATCAACGAATTCAGACAGACTGCATTCATTGGGAGAGGTTTCTATTATTTATTCTCATGAGTATATCCCAAGCAGAGAGGCATAAACATCAATCAGATAGCCCCAATGCACAAAATACATTTCTGATGTGAAGGAGATTTTCTGAGATGAAATTACTGAGTTTTTACCATGTGATGCCACCAATGCTTTGTTTACACATAATATGTAGAATTACCATGTGGCTGTCCAAATATATTTTGTTGACAGCTAATATTATGTAAAATTGCATTTGGTATCCATCTAACATCAACTCTGTATGGTTAAGTGACCTGGACTTTTATTGTAGTTTCTTTCCAAACAGTAGCTTTGGTATGCATCAGGATAATGTATAAGCATTTCTGATGGTGAAGAAATGATTTTGATGATGATGATGACTATATTTAGACAAAAAGGACACATGAAAAAGGGGCAGATTTTGTATCTGATAGACACCCATCAGATAATCTGTCTACGTTGTATGTGAAATTGGCATTTACTCCTGGACCTTAATCATGAGAGGTATATTTTTAACAAGGATACATAACTTCTGGGCAGAAAGAGATAGACAATCTGTGGATAAACATGGGCACAGAGGAACCTGCTCTGTGCCCTGTTATGTTCCAATCATAATTTTCCTCACCTGATGTCTGGGACGTCCCACAATGGATGGGAAAACAGCCCTGGGAGCATCGTCCCCAGCAAAGCCGGCCTTACAGAGCCCAGAGCCATTGTCACACACCAAGGCAGTGCTGTCCTCTTCTTCACACATAGCTGGAGCTGCTTCACAGGATTCTATTGAAAACAGGGAGGAAGCAACCTCAGCTGTAATTGGGCATTTGTGGCACTTACCTGACAACTCCCACCTCCAAGGCTGGGTTTGGGGGCCCTCCTCTGTTCTCCTAGTGCTCTCCCGTCACCCTTATCTAATACAGCACTTATCTGGAAGTACTTTAGTTAGACTGTAAGGTTTCAGTAAGGTGAAACTCTGACTTCCAAAACTGACTTCTGTGTTTATACAACTTTATGTAGTGACCGGCATCTCATGTGTTCTCGTGAGCACTTTAAAGGTGGACCGAGCCAGTGAATGAATAAATAAACTGCAGAGCACAGATGGGAACTCCAGACTCTGAGACCAGATCTTTGCAGGTAGTTGCTTACCTTACGTTAAACAAGCATCTCGATTGTCCTGTCTGTATCAACCCAAATATACATTTTTCTAGATATGCTTTACCTTTTTGAAATTTTTTCAAACAGCTAGATTTTTGAGGGAGAGGCAGCATGTAAAAATTTAAAAATGTTAAAATGTCAAGTGTTTAATGGAGAAAGCTTTTTGAATCATAAGGACTTTTACTTTACCCTCAGAGAAGCTTTGAAATAAAATTTTCGGAGAAGGTGCTTTAAATTTTAGGGGCTGCAATTATCCACCATTAATAAAAGTCACTGTTAAACTAAAAGTTCAACAAGTGAGGGTGAGCCTGATGGATTATATATCATATGGTAGAATACTTTACTGCCATTAAAAAGGTAGAGTAAGAGGATAAGCAAAAGGTAGTTCTTATGTAAGTCATCGGTTAGAAAAAGTAACATTGTACATCTCATTAAAAATGTATTTTTTATGCATTGCAAAAAGATTAATCATATTTAGCAAGATGTTGACTGGGGTTGTGATGAAGTGGTGGGTTTCGTAGGTGTTTTTAATTATCTTCCCTTGGTTCTGTCATATTTTTAAAATTTTCTATATTGAATGTGTATTTCTTTGGTAATAAAACAAAATTTTAAATAACCCACTTTATACTTGGATCCTTTTGTAAAATTAGAAGGGCTGCAGCAGCATATCAACTTATAAATTTGAGAAATTGAAGGCATTTTAGAGGACATTTTCATCCAATGCTCTCATTTTCACAAATAAGGAAATCAGGAATTGATTGCTCAAGGGCACACAGGGCATTAGAGGCAGAGCTCCAACCAGACATCAGGTACCCTTTAGCCACCCTTGGTTTCCAGTTCAAGCTCTCTTCCAGTTTTCTAATCACAATTAGGTTGAAATGTTCCGTTAAGAGAAGGACACCCAGAGTTTTCTGCCTGGCACTGAGATCTCAATTAGGATTTCAAATTGAGAAAATTTCTTCTTTTAAATGGGTGAACTGATTGCACCTCCAAATTCATATATAAAAAAGGCAGTTCTTTAAGGATACGTCTGAGAAGTAGGGAAATAAAATAGCTATTACAGAGTTGGAGTTCTGCCAAAACATTCCCACAAAATCAAACCTGCGTCTTGCCAAAGGCCTAAAACTTCCTTAGCAGTGCTTCATGTAAAATAATTCTTTGCAAAGAACATAAAACTGCAATTGAGATGACATATTTTAAAGTCAAGGCGTGTAATATTGTATTCAACTGACAGGGAAACCAAGCCTTAAGGTTTGGTTTAAATTACTTGTCCAAGAACCTTGAACTGATACATTTAGGACAACGAAGATTTCAGATCACAGTGACAGACTGCCTGGATTTGAGTCCAGGCTCCAACACTTAGATGCTGTGTGATTTTAGTTATTTAACATCTCTAAACCACAATTTCCTTGCTATAAAACAGTAATGATATCGAGACATACCTCATGGAGTTCTTATGGAGATTGGATTTTTAAAGTATTTAAAATAATTTATAGCAGCAGAGATGCTCTAAGTTTTCAGTAAATACTAATTTTATCATATTATTATTACTATCACTGTGTGATTATTTTCATTATCCAGATCTCTTTGTTTCTAACCTTTGCTTTCTTTCCACACTGCTCCAGGCTTAGAATACAAATAATCAACATGTGGATTCCACTTGCAAGAATGGAAATGGGACTTAGGAATGGCTTGCCCTTTCCTTTCCCACCCTTCTTTTCCCTTTCCAGATGCTGAATTATGTTTGACATTCCTGTGATTTGACTTCCCCCATAGCAGATTAAGAAGCTTTAGAAAAGAGGCGAGAACTGTAAAGGAGACAAAAGGGAAGAAGCTTAAGAGCCTGGGGTATCTGTCAGAAGCAGCCAGCCCCAGGGGATAAGCAGGCGCTCTATGGATGTGCTGAGTGCACTTTCCAAACCAAAAGTAAGGGCTGAAAAGAGGACAAAACATTTCAAATTAGGATGGTCTCTGAAAATGGGAAGGTATGGTGACCATGAATGCCGGGATATTTTTAATAACTGTTTTGTTGGGCAGTGATGGCTTGGGAGGAGGGGTTGACTATACTCAGAAAAAGTAGGCTGACTCTCAGCATCAGCAAGAATGCAGAAAAATAAATCTCAAAATTCAGCAAATTTTTTTTACTTGGCCAAAAGAAAAAAAAAAAAAGAAAAGAAAAAGAAAATCCAGGAAGAATGTTATAATGTCCAAAAGGAGCACTGTCATTGAAGAAGTCACTGTGTCCCTGGAAAGAGTCCGCTCAGTGGTTTGGAACTCTTCTCTAACCTGAATGAGCAGCTCGGTTTGGAGCAAAGCATTTCCTAATTAGGTAAAACACGCTTGAGTGTCTGGTTTTGGAACTGCACCCAGGTCAGGGGGTTTGCTCCAACTGACTAGAGTTCATCTTGTGCCAAAAATGAGTCGTTGATGGGAGGGGAAAGAAGATTACAGTTCCCAGCTCATTCGTCTTGAAACGCAAACCATATTTAGTCATGAATCACAAAATGCTAGGAAAATCTCGGCATGAAAACTCCAGTCTGAGCTGAAGCTGCCAAGCCTTGATTTGCAGCGAAGCTCAGCCTGGGGTGGCAGGGCTGGCTCCACAGTCACACTTGCCTCACCAGGCTGAGGGAAGCTTTAAGCTGAGAGAGATGCAAACCAGATATCCCGCCGGGAGGCACACACAGCTGTCAGATGCAGACTCTGCTCCCTCCCTCTTTCTTTCCAGAGAAAAATTCAGTTGGTCACCTGCTGTGCTCTGCTGCAAATGACCAATGATGCAGATCCGAACATGTAAGGTCACACATACACATTTCCAACAAAAAAGAGATATACATTTCCAACAGAAGACACTACCAGTTAGAGCCAGGGAAACCCAGAAGTGAATACACAAATTCAGGCGCAAAGACTAGGCAACTATTCTCTGTTCACTTCCGAAATCCACTTCCAGACACCTTAGCTGCACCAAAAATACAGCCCAGTGAAAAAAATCCCTACACCAAATCAGAACCAAAAACAAATCTCAGAGTTTCCAGTGCCTAAATACAAATAAATGTATAACTTACTGCACACAGCTAACCTGCATACCTGTGTTGTGCTGCAAGATCTGGGCTGCTTGTTTAGTATGAACATTTTGTAAGTGACATGCATTAATAAAATTTTCATATTCTTCTCCACCCCTTCCATCATACCAAACTACATATTAGCCTTGTCTTTAATGTTAGATCATTGAAGCCAAAAGCTACAATCATTTTAGTAGAACAATCTTCATTCAGAAATATCAGTGCATGAACCCAGCCAAATCCCTGCAGATGATGTCTTGTTATTCTGGGTAATTAAAAGAGCCACTGGAATCTATAAGTCATATCCCTGGGCTGGCGCCACTTACCCTGACAGTGCTTGGCTGGGCTTCTCCACACTGGGTGGTGTTCAGGGAAGCTGAACGCTGAAGGGTTATATAGCCCCTTGGCCTGCTCTCCTCCCACTTGCTTCCCAAACAAGGAACAAAGACAGACTTGAGCCTGTCGTCAGTCTAACACAGCCATATAGGGACCTCAGCACAAAACTCTCTAATCTGGGTGGCCGGAGGCCTGGGTCTCTTCCACTGCATTCCACTGCTCTGTTCATGAAACGGGAGGCGGCTCAGCTGCCTGTGGGAGATAAACACGCCAAGCCTTCAGAACAACTGCAGAAATGCCCAGAGACACTGAGTTAGGGTAATGGGCAGATGCAGGCATGGTTTGCACATTCCACGGAGGATCCAGCTTGCCGTCATGCTGGAATTTCAGGCCATTTTCTAATAAACTGAGAACAGAAAGGGGCAGAAAGGGCTGCCTCTGCCTAGCACGGACTTTTAAAACTCTTATACCATGGTAGCATGCAAGGAAGAAAGATATTCCTTCAGTCGTCTATAAATACATAGAGGGAGTGATGATTTTATGGTAGGCACACTGTTTATAAATCAAGTTCTTGAGGGATGTGAGTGGAAGTAGGAATTGAAGTTAGAGACAAGGTTGACAGGTCTATGTTTTACAAAGAGGAATTTGGTTGTTAGCTTTATTATAACTACATTCATTTTGTTGTTGTTGTTGTTGTTTGTTTTTTGGTGCATTAGCTTTGTCTACTAATTTGTCACTGAGCAAATTAGCAACATAAGTAGGGACCATCCTTTGACGAAAGAGTCTACCCAGCAGCCGGTCAAAGAAGTAGTTTGGAAAAGAAAGGAGATTGTTCAAAGGAAGCCTCTCTAGCCCTCCTCTTTGCCCACTAACCTACTTGACAGGAAGTAGAGAGACCAAGTGATATGGTTTGGTTCGATGTCCCCACCCAAATCTCATCTCGAATTCTAATCTCCATAATCCCCACATGTCCAGAGAAAGGCTAGGTGGGAGGTGCCTGGATCATGGGGGCGTTTTCTCCCACGCTGTTCTCATGAAAGTGAGTGAGTTCTCACGAGATCTGATGGTTTTATAAGGCAGTTTTCCCTGCTCTTGCTTGCTCTCTCGTGCCTGCTGCCATGTAAGGCACACCTCTTCCCCTTTTGCCATGAGTTTAGTTTCTTGAGGCCTCCCCAGCCATGCAGAACTGTGAGTAAATTAAACCTCTTTTCTTTATAAATTACCCAATCTTGGGTATGTCTTTATAGCAGTGTGAAAATGGACTAAGATACTAGGTGATCCTGTCATTTCTCAAAGATATAAGCCCTCATCTCAAGCATCAATGAATAGCTTCGATGATTTTGTATTTGTCTACTAGGTTCTCACTAAACTCATAAAGAAATATTTTTGTGGGCACTATGAGTGTATCTGGACTGTGGACATGTGAGAAAAATCCCAGAATGAGTGGCTTTATTTTACAGCCATGACCAGCTGCTCACTCATATTACTATGTCAGATCTGTTTGATTAATGGTGCCCACACATATACATACATATATATCTTTGAAGATTGCACTATTGATTATTAGAAAATTTTAAACAGCATAAGACTAGATCATAACAGGATTTCTCTATACTGCTTGGGATTTGTCTAACTTTTACCAACCAGAAAACACAGCCATTGAATGTTAAAATATAAAATCTACACAGTATAACATAAAGTTGGCCATTTGGGGTTAATCCATTAGTTTTCATCCCAGGAATCATGTGAAGCAAAATTTCCATATTTTCTTGAGTAGGAGAGCAATTTGAATGGAGGAAGGATTCCCCTTCCTCATGTTTCTGACTCACGCAGTGTCTGTGTAGTCCTTGGGATCTTTATGAAGTGACTGTTCATCTAAACACCAAAGAGAAGAGTTTTTGCATTCACCTTTATGATTCTTACATCATTTCTTCCTTGATTATGGTAGTGTATATCCAAAGCACTGATAATAATCAGACTATGATGAAATAAAGAGACATACTAAAAGAGGACTCAAGGTTTAGTTTTTCTTGCAAGTTTTTTTTTTTTTTTTTTTTTTTTTTTTTCAAATAATCTATGATGCTAACCAGGAAAGACTTATAATTGAAAATAAATTTCTGAGTAAGTGATTAAATGATCTTATTGCCTGGGTTTGAGATTTATAGTTTCACATCCCACCCAAATCTCTTCAGTGAGAGAAACCAACACTGTATGGGTATGAGTGTGTGTGTGCAAAGATATCTCCAGTCAAGCGGCCAGATAATTCCTGGGGCCAGCAGCCATGTATCCAGGGAGTTATGGAACAGTTAGAAAAACAGTAGTGTCAAAAAAAAAAAAAAAAAAAAAAAGAAGAAGAAGAAGGAAAGAAAGAAAAACAGTGGTGTCTGGTAACTTGGTTGCAGTTCAGGGACACTATAAAATAAATTCCAAGCTAAAGCACATATCCAAGAATAATTTCCAGACACGTTGTTCTACAAACATCATGCACCATCTTAGTAAGATTATTTCATTATGATTTATTGTAAATTGCTTGAGCACTGGTGCAGCACTGTGTAGATTTAGATTAGGCCATGTAAATACTGACAAATATCCACAAAATATTGATGTCTGGTAAGAAAAATGATTTTCTGCTGGTGCTGAAAAATTGGGCTGTAGAAATTGTTTTTTTCTAGACTGATCATCCTCATTGACTATTTTCTTCAGCTCATAAAATTCATTTTTCTGAGAAGACACAATGAGAGCAAGGCACCCTTTCCGTTTCCCACCTTTGAAATTCTCCAGGAGAGTCACAAACAGTTCTCCTAAGACAGCCCACAAAAACAAAGGCATGGAGTCTATGCTGACACAATGGCCATCCCGCCACATTTGCAGGGATTTACCAGGCTCTGCTCTGTCCCTCATTTGAGCATAATTAATATTCTTTATGGGAAATTTGATTGGACACTTTCTATGAGGGTGTAAAGGCTGGTATTTCAGGGTTTTATTTTCATGTTTTCATTTATTTCAAAATGTGAGAGGATCAGAGAGAAGATACATGGTATATTAAATGTGAGAAGAACCATGCAACATGAGGATGTGAGGAAGGAATGCAGTGACAATTGGCCCTCAGACCTTGACTTTGTGTAAAGGCAAACATTTTGGATCAGTACACGGGGGTTATGATTCAGAGTTGAAATTCCAAAGCTATCATTTACTACCACTGTATCCCCTCTGTGCCTTAGCTTTCTTATAAGAAAAATAAGGTTAATATTCATGCCTTATCACAAGGTGGCAATGAGATATGAGGAGTTAATGGGAAGCACCTAGAACACTGCCTGGCCCATGGTGAGCACGATGTAATTATTAGCTATTATTATCGTCGGGTGCTCAGTAATGAGGAAGTTAGTTCTAGAGGTGACACAGACACTTTTTCAGACAACAAAAGTGCAGAGGTAAACTCTTACCCAGAAGACTGTGACACCCTGTGCTGGTTTCCTATTGCTGCTCTAACAAATTATGACAAACTTACTGGCTTCAAACAGCACAAAAGTATTCTGTTATAGTTCTTGAGGTCAGAAGTCCAAAACAAATTTTCAATGGGATAAAATCAAGGCATTCCTTCTGGAAGCTCTTGTGGGGGTCTATGTCTTTGTATTTTCTAGTCTCTAGAGTCCACTTGGCTCATGGCTGCTTCCTCTTTCTTCAAAGCCTGCAGCAGAGCGTCTTCAAACTCTCTTTCTGACATTAATCCTCCTGTTAGAAGGACCTTTGTGAATATATTGGACTCTGATGGATAATCCAGGATAGTTCATTGTAATCTTCCCATTTTAAGAGTTTGATTTAATCATATCTGCAAAGTCACCATTTTGTGTGTAAGGTAACATATCCACAGGTTTAAGGGATTAGTAGTTGAACATCTTGTGGGAAGGGTTCATTATCCCACTTATTACATACTCCCATCTCACCACTCAATGTGTTTGCCATTACATGTCAAGGCATTTATACCAGTTTCTCAGTTTCCAAAAAGTATTTCTACCAATGGTGTTAGCATCAGATGTACTTACTACACTTAATAAACACTACCTTAGACTGTTTATTCTGCTGTAACTAAATAGCTGAGACTGGATAGTTTATTTAAAAATGAAATTTATTCCTCACATTTCTGGAAGCTGGGAAGTCCAAGATCAAGGAGCCAGCATCTGGTGAGGGCCTTCTTGATGTGCCATCCCATGGTGGAAGAAAGGGATGGACCTGCTCCCACAAGTCCTATTTATAGTGGCATTAATCTGTTCATGGAGGTGGAGCTCTTATCAATTAAACACCTTCCATTAGGCCTCATCTCCCAACACTGTTGCCCTAGGGTTTAAGTTTCCAATACATGAATTTTGGGAGACATATTAAGATCATAGCAGACACTTAAGACATGGTACATAAGTCTTATCTTAGGAAAGGGATCAGAAAACTGTAAAGCTACAGGCCCATAATCCTGTAATGGCCAACTAGGAAAGTGGAATAAACTTGTATCCCTCCTTTATGCTTTTCAGAGTGTCTAGATAATGTAATGCATTTATAAGATTCACAAGGCACTTTCAAGAGCTTTACTGTATTTTATTTTTGTTTATGAAAGAACAAAATTACATGTCAGATTGCAGAATAGCACCTGTTAGATTTGAGAAACAGAACAACTTTTAACATCCTCTTTGTCACCAAAGATAACTTGAGAAATTAGGTTTAACCATGAAGAACAGAGAGCTTTAAAATATGTTTTAAATTCCTGGAAAAGAAGGATAATACCTATTTTTCCTTTGTCAATTGCACTTACATTTTTTTCCTGCCTCACCTACCTTATCTACTCCAACTCAGAACTCATATGTGCCAACATTGCCCCAGTGATATGGAACAATGGACTTTCCCATTAACAAGTCAGACAAGCTCATAACCGAGGACCTCTGCTCATGCTGATCCTCTGCCTGAAACAATATTTCCCCCATTCACTCCTCTAACTCCTTTCCTAATGCCATCTCTTCTTTTAGCATACTCTACATATCCTCCTAAACTCAGTTTAAGTGTCCCCTTCCCCTAGGAAGCCCTCCCTACCCACTTCCTTTTTTTTTTTTTTTTTTTTTTTTTTTTTTTGAGCTGGAGTCTTGCTCTGTCACCCAGGCTGGAGTGCAGTGGTGCAATCTCGGCTCACTGCAACCACCACCTCCTGGGTTGAAGCAATGCTCCTGCCTCAGCCTCCCGAGTAGCTGGAATTACAGGTGCCTGCCACCATGCCTGGCTAATTTTTGTATTTTTAGCAGAGACAGGGTTTCACCATCAGGCTGATCTCGAACTCCTGACCTCATGATCTGCCTGCCTCGGCCTCCCAAAGTGCTGGGATTACAGACGTGACTCCCTACCCACTTCTACCCCACTCATTTTGGTTAAGGGTGCCTCCTATATTTATCCATGCTACTTTGTGTTTGCCTCTCTCATAGCACTCACTATATTGTTCTATAATAATATGTCCAACTTTTATGCTAGACTATAATGTGTTTGAAGGCAGACTAAATTGATTTCATCTTTGCATTCCTAGAGCCTGGAACATTCAGTAAATGTTTCTTGAACTGAACTGAATTAAGCGCAGAAAATGCTTAGCAAATAGTCTAGGATGTTCTGAAAAGAGGGCAAATAAAAATAAATCAACTAACAGTTATCAGACAATGCTATGAGCTATTTGCTCTAAATACATAAACTCATTTAATCTTCAGAGCAGCCATAAGGAATACTATTTTTCCCATTTACAGATGAGGAAATGGAGGCTCAAATAAGCCAAATAACTTGCATGGCCCCGGAACTGGTAAGTGGTAGAGCAGGGATTCAAGCCCAGACCCATCTGACACCAGAGATTGAGTTCAAGCACATGCACAGAGGTGTGGGTAGTGGCCTGTGTGTCAGGCTCCACCAAGGTGGTAGGGAGCATGAGGTTAAATCATCAAGCCAAAGCCGATTACCTCACTATTCAACATCCCAGCCTCATGAAAGCCTGGGCACACAAGACAATATTAGCACCAGCTAGCTCAAGTGAACCTAATATTAGCTCTTTTCTCTCAAGCTGACTAGACCAAACTGCCCCAGCTTCCTACTGATTGAAGCTCTCCTTCACAAAAGACCTTGAATCTACAGGATGACCAAGGTTGCTGGTGTACCCAAGGGGTTTCCTTGGTCCTGGCGGGGAAGGTAGGATATGGGACTTGCAGTGCCTTAAAAAATCCCAGGAAATCCAGGACAAATTGATTATTTGAATAATTACCAATGATTAGAGCAGCCTGTCTTGTATATTACTCATAGGGACTCTTCCTTTCAGAAGCCTTTGAAGAGGACCACAAACAGCCATTTATACCAATGGTATTGACCAGTGTTGTCTAACAGAACTTACTGCAATGATGGAAAATTCAATATCACACCGTCCAATACATATGACTATTGATCATTGAAATGTCTATAGGAATTTTTAAATTTTATTTAATCTTAATTAAATTTTAATTTGAATAGCCACATATGGCTACTGACTTCCATATTGGACAGCACAGGAGTAATAAGTTTTAAATTTGGCTGCAACTGAAATTGCCTAAGGGGCTTTAAAAAAATCCCAGTGCAGAGGCTACACTCTAGATCAATTAAATCAGGGCATCTTAGATGGGACACAGATGTCTAATGTGTATCCAAGAATAAGAACCTTCGGAATAGACCAGGGATCCCAAAATATGGCCTATGAATTGACTGCATCAGAATCAACAGAAGAGTATATTAATAATATGCAGAGCTGACTCTCTTTCCCCTTAAACACACCTCCTAAATTATAATTATAATCCCTGGAGAAGACCCTAGAGTCAATTTTCCAAAATAAACTTTTCATCTTAGAATAGAAAAGTTGTGAAGATAGTACAGAGAGTTCTCATTTACCCTACACCTAGTTTCCCCTAATATTAACATCTCACATTACTGTGGTACATTTTCCATAATTAGTGAACCGATATTTACACATTATTAAGGAATCTTCAGAATTCATTCCGATTTCCTCAGCTTTTACTTAATGTTCCTTTTTGTTCAAGGATACCACATTGCATTTAAGTCAAGTCTCTTTAGCCATGTCCTCTTAGCTGTGACAGTTTCTCAGACTTTTCTTATGTTTAATGACCTTGACAGTTTTGAGGAGTATTGGTCAGATGTTTTGTAAACTGTCTCTCAGTTTGGATTTGTCTGATGTTTTTCTCATGATTGGACTGAGATCACATGTTTTTGGGAAGAAAACCCTAGAGGTAAGTTGCTATTCTCATCCCTTGATATCAAGACAAGATGCTACCAGAATGACTCATCACTGTAGATGTTCATCTTAATCACTGGACTAATGTTTGCCAGGTTTCTCTACTGTAAAATTATTTTTCTGTCAGCATCTTCCATACTATACTCTTTGGATAGAAGTTACAAGTACAGTACACACTTAAAGAACGGGGAGTTACACTTCACCCCCTTGAAGACAGAGTATTTATATAAATTATCCAAAATAAAAATCTATTTTTGATACAATCCTCAATGATTCTTATTCATAACAAAATTTGGGAATCACTCAGACAAACAGCTGAAGGAGGCAGAACCACATGACATCCAGTTTGACCCTGATTCTCTGGGTGTGGATGACATGGTGAACTGGCGGATTTGCTAGACTTCTGTGAAGACTAGCTGATAGTTACTTATTTAGTCTAGAAACCAGATCACTGCTCATCTAAACACAAAACAGTGAATAAATATAGAATTGTTGATATTACCACCAAGGAGTGTTTTGGAGTTGGAATCCAGCATATTGGAGGAGAAAAAAAGCCATACCAAGAAGGATACATATAGTGCTTTGGACCAAAATCACAGCAACCAAGAGGCATTCCCTAAAAAAGAAAAAAAAATATCAGTAGTATCAGGTAGAGAACTAGGCAACTGGTGGCCCAAAGGATCTTGGGATATATATGGCCATGTGAAGAGGACCACCATGACCCATTGGCATGTACAGGACACTTCAGAGCTACAATACCATTATTGACAACAATGACAAACATTCACTAAGTCGTTAGCAGAGTTAGTTTATAGTGTAAAGGGTGATTCAGAAACTCATTTGTCACTAGTGGATTCCTTGAACCAGTAACAAAGCTATCTTACCAAGGGGAAAGTGTTTTACTATTGCTGTTTATAAGCCGCAGAAAGTCTCTGTTCTCTGGATCCCTGCTTGGCTTTGGTAAAGCTACAGTTAGAGACTCAACCTCTTGGTTTCTCAGAACATTAATTAGTGCATTGTTCAATTTTAATACTCAAGGAGTGTGTGTTGAGAATTGTGGGAGGTTCAGAAGCTTGGCCACACACAGTAGCAGCTCTGAGTAACTGAGAATGCTTCGTCAGAAGTGACAACTTCCAGGAGACACGAAGGCTGCCTTAATGCACTGAAGCGATGTGAGGTAGAAAAGTGAGCATCTTTCATGTTCCCTGTGAAAATATAAGTAGCACACATGGGTTATGTCTACAAAGAAATAGATTTCCTTCACCTTCACCTTCACCTAGAAACGTAAGTTAAAGTTTCTAACAACCTAGCAGCACAGAGGACAGATTGCCTTATGGGATAGTGAGTGTTTTGTCTATTGAATTAAGTAAGTGGATGCAAGATGACCTCAGGGCTATTGTTGAAAAGGTTTGTGTATTATGTAGAAAATGTGAAGAGACTTTTAAGGATCTTTCAATTCTTTCACTTTCCATCCTGTTGATATAGGATGAGTGACACCATGCCAACTGTCTGGGATGTCACTGCTCATCTCTGTTTCTTCATCAATGTCAGCTGTTACACATATGCAATGTGCAGTTAGAAGAGTGTGATGCTTTTCTTAAACTGGCTGATTTATACACATCAAGGAAGACATAATTTAGGCAAGAATAGCCACAGAGTAAGAGAGAGACCCTCAGTGTAGAGATCCACAGTCCTGACTTTGCCATGAAGATGCTATTATGAAAGAGGACAAGATCTTTACATCTCTGAATCTCAATAATCTTTCCAAAAATGAAGACTTTGTGCTAATTCATCTCTCAGTTTTCTTCTAGTTCTGACATTCTATGCAGTCTTTCCTTTGTCCTTATTCTTAAATGGTGTTTGCTAGGTTTCAGTGAAAAGGCACTAGTCTTTATTATTCAATGAAAATCACAAACCTTAGTGTTTACTGATGGTGCCTTAGAAAATATAAATGACAGGATTATTATGGCTGCATTGATTTGCCTTTCTACTTCTTAACTTCTCTAAGTGTGTACACCCTTTATATGATATTTTTGCCATGCATCAGTAATCTATATTCCAAAATCTAAGACAAGTTTTACAAATTCAGATGCCTATTGGGGCAGGGATAACTGAAAAGGCCAAGTGGTACTTCTGATAAACAGAGGACCTAGGTCTCCTGCAAGGGATGGGTCACC
This sequence comes from Macaca thibetana thibetana, assembly GCF_024542745.1. NCBI lineage: Eukaryota > Metazoa > Chordata > Mammalia > Primates > Cercopithecidae > Macaca > Macaca thibetana. Next base: position 84,903,835 of record NC_065586.1, read on the forward strand.
ACTCAACCCCATCTGGTGTTGTAATGCTAGTTCAGAGTTGCCAGATCTTCCACTTTTTATGAGAAGGTAGAAATTGTAACTTTTATGCAAAAATCCCTTCATTTAAAATGATGGCAATTAGCTAACATTTTAAAAAGAGGACAACAGGCTAAATCAATGTTTTTTGGGGTCTTCAGTTTGTAAACTCTGATCTACAAACAACAATAACATCCAATCCAATCACAGCTCCAGTGCTCCCTGACACCCCAACCTACAGTATTTCAATAGGTAATTAAAAAACAAGAAAACAAAAGTATGAAATGTCATCAAGGACATTGATGAGAGGAGATAGTCTCAGTTAGAATATTTCAGACAGGTATCTTCCTGCCTTACTTTGTTATCAGCTTCTTAGATGTGGTTCTGTAACTTTCGCTTAGGAAGGAAGTAGTAACAAAAGCTCTTGGCTAATTGTCTTTGGTGACAAATACCACAGATGGTGTTATATCCCAAGTGTATTAACATAAGAGTGCCACACACTATTTCAGTGTCTAAAAAAGAAATGACCATTTTATCAGCACGTGATTACCATGATGTGGAATAAACTTTGTAAGTGTATTACTCTGTTCTCACGCTGCTAATAAAGACATACCTGAGACTGGGTAATTTTTAAAGGAAAGAGGTTTAATGGACTCACAGTTCCACATGGCTGAGGAGGCCTCACAATCATGGTGGAAGGCAAAGGAAGAGCAAAGGGACTTCTTACATGGCAGCAAGCAAGAGAATGTGTGCAGGGGAACGCCCCTTTACAAAACCATCAGATCTCGTGAGACTTATTCACTGTCAGGAGAACAGCTCAGGAAAGACCCACCCCCATGATTCAATTACCTCCCACCAGGTCACTTCCATGACATGGGCATTATGGGAACTACAATTCAAGATGAGACTTAGGTGGGGACACAGCCAAACCATATCAATACGAAAATCTGGGGAAATTTCCAGGATGCAAATTTTCTGGGAAGCTTTTGAGGATCATAGGTTTGGAGCAAATGCCTACTAATGTCTTAGTGTAAATTTATTTCCAGAGATTCTCAGAGGGGAATGGAACTTACATTTATTTAATGCCTACCATGTCCCCAAGTATAGTACTTATTACATAGATAATAAGATGAATAAAGTAGTTTATTTCTTACTCTTCAGGAGTAAGGGATTAAACAGTAAGTCTGACTTACTAGGAAAAGAATGACTAGAATCTCATGAAAATTTTAAATTTTTGCACTCACCTTATTTTATTTAGTCAAGATATTTTTGTCCCTCTCCTAAAGGTCACTCTGGGAAGTTAAGCAGTTTCAGCAATGCTTACCAATGCTTGGATCTCTGGACCTATTTAAACCAATAGCAAATACTTTCAGATCACTGTAGTGTTGGCACGTCTCTGTCCCTGGAGGGTGAATTTGATTTTTGTCTGCAGACAAATGCCATTCTCATTGGAGGCTAGTGAAGAAGGTGAGTTGACAAGCTTGGGCATTACAATTTTGGGTCAAAAAAGAAGTAGGTTCTGGAGTAATCAAACTGATATCCGTGTTTGACTTTCAAGGAACCAGGATGTACAGTCTCCATTTAGCTATACATTCTGGCAGGTTGTCTTAAACTTCTCTTTTTTTCTGCATGTCCACACTTTATTACAATGCTACAGTTTCTAATCATCTTTTAGCTAGAACTAAAAGGCTCTTTCCTACTTTGGCATCTAATTTTGTATTCCTAGTTTTCCTAACAGGCCCTGTCTAAGTTTAGTTCTATGTATTTTAGTTAAGTTTACTTTGGTTTAGTTTCATATGTTTTTATATTATTTTTACTTTATTTTATAATTTCTATTTTTTGTTATATTTTTTATTTTAGTTAAGTTTCATATATTTACTTTAGTTTAGTATATTTTAGTTTAGTTTCATCTATTTTGCATTGTATGGGAGGAAAAAATAATTCTCAGTCTATTCTTCTGAATTATTATCTGGAACCCCTGCAAAAAAAGGCAGATTAAAAAGAAAAGAGCTAACAGAAGTTTATTAACAAATAGGCTTCATATATATATATGGGAAGTACCCAGGGAATGAGCAATTCTCAAAGAGGTGACTTAGAACTCTGCTTTATATGGCATTGTCAACAAAGAACAACAGATTGGTTGGGAAGTGACAAGACAAGGGGAAAGGATATTGAGTTTTCTAGGGGTGGCAAATTGTGGGAAAACAAATACATGGGAAACTAATGGTAGACAAAAGGTTATATAGTAAAGTCTGTTCCTCTTGCCATATTCAGGCAAGCAAGGGCCTAAGGTCATCCCTGGTGATCAACCTTTGTCCTTCTTGGTAGAGAGGGAAGGAGGGACACCGTTGTAAGTGCACGTCCTGCTTTTAAGCAAATAGGGGTAGGGCAGAGAGATTTTTTGTATCTACTTCTCGATTGCTTTCAGCTCAAAATAATCCTTATGCCAGAAAGGCATATTTTGGGGTGACATATTCAGCTACCCCTTCAGCATATAGTATACATATCTTGTACCAACTGGTCTCTTTCCCTGTCTGCAGCTATACAAATTAAACTATTAGGAAAGCATGAACATTCAAAGGAGGCATCCTTTTTGCTGCTCCTTTGCAACTTTCTTTTGCTCGCCTGTTTTTCCTTTGCCCTCCTGTTTTGCTCCTTGGCAGCCTTCACTCCAAGCTTTACAAACATTTTTAGTGTCTTAAGTTTCCTCCTTCCCCACAACACACAAATTCATGTAGTCCAGCCCTTGTGTATTCTATTTCCAGAGCTGGGGATAGCTTCCCTCTTCTTCTTCTGCCAGATCATGTTTCTGCCTTATCTTAAAAGCCTACTCAAAATTCATCTACGGCAAACCTTCTTAGATGCATTTTTTCCACAGGGAGAATTCTCCAATCGCTCCAGTGATTTCATCAGCACACTTACTTGATGTAAGCTCTTATATTCTCTCACATTTGCAGTATATTCACCACTAGGCTGTAAACTTTTGGAGGCAGCCAGTGTGTTCATTTTTCCCTTAGGGCACCCTGCCCTTCTGCATATAGTAGAAACTCAGGAATTTAGTTAAACAACTTTCTATTTTCCCCAAACCTTAAATGAGCTGTCTGCAATGACCATCTCAGACGTTGTTATTTTCAGAAAGTTTCCCTAATCTATTTTAAGGAAAGAACAGATAAGATGCATAAGAAAAGGGACGTTCTCTGGCTGTAGACTTTCTTTAGCACATTTCAGGATTATTACAACAGAAAAACCTTGCCCTATTTTCCTTAAGCAGCATGCAGCTGCCTAGTGTACTTGCTTTAGGAGGTCAAACACATTAGGTATATCAACATATCGACCACCAAAAGCCAATGCACAGAACAGAGGTCCTCAGGCAAGCAGGTGGAACCATAGTTGCAAGGTCAAGTCATTAAGCAAAGGATCCAAGGGTGACCATCATGCTTCCTCCTGGTTTTTTGGAAAAGCACAGATTTTCCGAGGAATTGCTGAGCAAAGAGCCCCTTACTAAAGAAACAGCAGACTCCATGGAAGTGTCAACTTTATGATCCACTGCTGGTTTGGGCTGATTTGCTTTTAACTAATTATTGATCACTATAATGACTAACTTTTGAGAGAGCCCTGCCAAAAATAAATATTCCTTAAATGAGGTACACCAATGTTTTTTCCACTCCAGTCCTTGAAAATAGTGAGTTAGGGCAGAGTTTCCTAAAGCATGGCCTGAATTTACAGAACCATAGTCATCAGAATCACTTGGGCAATTTGTTAACATTTATTAGGTTGGTGCAAAAGTAATCACGGTTTTTGCCATTGAAAGTAATAGTCCTAATACATTCCTGGGACTCACCTGAGCCAGGCTCTCTGGGATGGGGCCTAGAGATCTGCATTTGTTTTTTTGTGTGAATTTATTTGTATGTGGTTTACAGTATTGGTACTCACGCACCATGCACAGTTGTTTTAAATGTAGTTTTTAATGTTTGGTAAAATAATACATGCACATAATAAATAAAAATGGTATAGTTAATAAAAAATAACAGAGGGGTTAGGATGCAAAGCAATCCTGTTGCCTCCTCCCTCCCTTCCCCAGTCCTGATCCTCAGAGACGGCTGCTTCTAGCCCTTCTGGTCTTTTCTTCTGGTGGTTATGACTTTCTGTATTTTGCACCTGACATGGGTTTGCCACCATTTCCTGCTTATCAGTGTTGGACCTTATCCACTAGACTTCCTGCTCTCATGATAGGCTTCTCTATCCCCGCCTCCCAAAAGGTTATAATTCCTTTATTGGTTACTTTTTGTAGTAAGCTAAGCAATAAACATTTATCTTTTTAATCTTGTTCTATCAACTCTACAATTATTTTGACCCTTGCATCCCCTTCTTCACCTAGCCCCAGGTGACTACTATTTTTGTCTGTTCCAGAATTTTATTTTATTTTAAAATTTTTTTATTATACTTTAAGTTCTAGGGTACATGTGCACAACGTACAGGTTTGTTACATATGTATACATGTTCCATGTTAGTGTGCCACACCCATTAACTCATCATTTACATCAGGTATATCTCCTAATGGTATCTCTCCCCCCTCCCCCCACCCCACAACAGGCCCCGGTGTGTGATGTTCTTCCTGTGTCCAAGTGTTCTCATTGTTCAGTTCCCACCTACAGAACATGAGGTCTTTGATTTTTTGTCCTTGTGATAGTTTGCTGAGAATGATGATTTGCAGCTTCATCCATATCTCTACAAAAGACATGAACTCATCCTTTTTTATGGCTGCATACTACTCCATAGTGTATATGTGCCACATTTTCTTAATCTAGTCTGTCACTGATGGACGTTTGGGTTGGTTCCAAGTCTTTGCTATTGTGAACAGTGCTGCAATAAACATACGTGTGCATGTGTCTTTATAGCAGCATGATTTATAATCCTTTGGATATATACCCAGTAATGGGATGGCTGGGTCAAGTGGTATTTCTAGTTCTAGATCCTTGAGGAATCGCCACACTGTCTTCCGCAATGGTTAAACTAGTTTATAGTCCCACCAACGGTGTAAAAGTGTTCCTATTTCTTGACATCCTCTCCAGTACTTGTTGTTTCCTGACTTTTTAATGATCGCCATTCTAACTGGAGTGAGATGGTATCTCATTGTGGTTTTGATTTGCATTTCTCTGATGGCCAGTGATGATGAGCATTTTTTCATGTGTCTGTTGGCTGCATAAATGTCTTCTTTTGAGAAGTGTCTGTTCACATCCTTTGCCCACTTTTTGATGGGGCTGTTTGTTTTTTTCTTGTAAATTTGATTGAGTTCTTTGTAGATTCTGGATATTAGCACTTTGTCAGATGAGTAGATTGCAAAAATTTTCTCCCATTCTGTAGGTTGCCTGTTCACTCTGATGGTAGTTTCTTTTGCTGTGCGGAAGTTCTTCAGTTTAATTAGATCCCATTTGTCAATTTTGGCTTTTGTTGCCATTGCTTTTGGTGTTTTAGACATGAAGTCCTTGCCCATGCCTATGTCCTGAATGGTATTGCCTAAGTTTTCTTCTAGAGTTTTTATGGTTTTACGTCTAACATTTAAGTCTTTAATCCATCTTGAATTAATTTTTGTATAAGGTGTAAAGAAGGGATCCAGTTTCAGCTTTCTACATATGGCTAGGCAGTTTTCCCAGCACCATTTATTAAATAGGGAATCCTTTCCCCATTTCTTGTTTTTGTCAGGTTTGTCAAAGATCGGATGGTTGTAGATGTGTGGTATTATTTCTGAGGCCTCTGTTCTGTTCTATTGGTCTATATCTCTGTTTTGGTACCAGTACCATGCTGTTTTGGTTACTGCAGCCTTGTAGTATAGTTTGAAGTCAGGAAGCGTGATGCAGCTTTGTTCTTTTTGGCTTAGGATTGACTTGGCAATACGGGCTCTTTTTCAGTTCCATATGAACTTTTAAGTAGTTTTTTCCAATTCTGTGAAGAAACTCATTGGTAGCTTGATGGGGATGGCATTGAATCTGTAAATTGCCTTGGGCAGTATGGCCATTTTCACCATTTTCACGATATTGATTCTTCCTATCCATGAGTGTGGAATGTTCTTCCATTTGTTTGTGTCCTCTTTTATTTCGTTGAGCAGTGGTTTGTAGTTCTCCTTGAAGAGGTCCTTCACATCCCTTGTAAGTTGGATTCCTCGGTATTTTATTGTCTTTGAAGCAATTGTGAATGGGAGTTCACTCACGATTTGTCTCTCTGTTTGTCTGTTATTGGTGTATAAGAATACTTGTGATTTTTGCACATTGATTTTGTATCCTGAGACTTTGCTGAAGTTGCTTATTAGCTTAAGGAGATTTTGGGCTGAGACGATAGGGTTTTCTAAATATACAATCATGTCATCTGCCAACAGGGACAATTTGACTTCCTGTTTTCCTAAAGTCCAGGACCAGACGGATTTACAGCCGAATTCTACCAGAGGTAAAAAGAGGAGCTGGTACCATTCCTTCTTAAACTATTCCTATCAAGAGAGAATCCTCCCTAACTCGTTTTATGAGACCAGCATCATCCTGATACCAAAGCCTGGCAGAGACACAACAAAAAAAGAGAATTTTAGACCAATATCCCTGATGAATATTGATGCAAAAATCCTCAATAAAATACTGGCAAACCAAATTCAGCAGCACATCAAAAAGCTTATCCACCATGATCAAGTGGGCTTCATCCCTGGGATGCAAGGCTGGTTCAACATATGCAAATCAATAAACATAATCCAGCCTATAAACAGAGCCAAAGACAAAAACCACCTGATTATCTCAATGGATGCAGAAAAGGCCTTTGACAAAATTCAACAGCCCTTCATGCTAAAAACGCTCAATAAATTCGGTATTGATGGAACGTACCTCAAAATAATAAGAGCTATTTATGACAAACCCATAGCCAATATCTTACTGAATGGGCAAAAGCTGGAAGCATTCCCTTTGGAAACTGGCACAAGACAGGAATGTCCTCTTTCACCACTCCTATTCAACATAGTGTTGGAAGTTCTGGCCAGGACAATCAGGCAAAAGAAAGAAATAAAGAGATCTGCATTTAAACAAGAACCACACAGAAGCACTTGGACAGAGGGCAACAAAGGAGTGTGATATTGAACTCTTGAAAGTACAGAACAATAGTGAGGAGTGATCTTCATCAATATTATCATAGCTTTTTCTTGTTACATTATAGGATCCCAGGCTTATATCTCAGAGAACAGAATGGAGAGCAGATTTACAGACAGGGAAGTGGATTGGACAGGACTGTGGGTCTCCATTCTATTTTAGGCCCTGCCTCTGACTGTGTAGCTTTGAAGAGTTCACTAAGCCCTTTGGCCCTCGTTTTGTAATCTATAAGTGTGTGGGCCTATTATTTTAATATCCTGTCTACCTCTAATAATTTCTGATTGAATACTGAATTTGAAAATATAAATAGGCAGTATAAACTCTTCTATTTATCTGTGGTGTCTGTGAGGTAATAAGCAGAAGAGGTTGATAGCTTCACAAAAGGAAAGCATGACTTAGATAGAGTGCCTAAAATTGTGTCCCGGGAACCAGGGCCTCCTTACCTACTGACTGTCTGTGTTTGGCCAATCACCTGCATATCAGTTTCCTCATCTGCAAAATGACGATGGCACTTGCCAGCCACCACTTTTCAGGGCTCCTGAGCAGGTCAAAGACATAACCTGCTCAAATGTTTTGAAAACTACAAAGTGCCAATCAGATTATCAGTTGTCACTCAAACTTGGATTAATTAGGGCAAATATCAGGTGTCAGGTGGTGTTTAAATCCTTGTTGTCCAGAGTGACATGGGAAGCACTGGAAGCTTAGGATACCGTTAGGAGATCCTGAGGCTTGAGTGAGAAGATCCCATAAAGAACAACATGGCTTGAACAGCGCCGAGAGGGCAGGCTGTGTGCCAAGATCAGCCTGGGAGTTTACACAACAGTTATTTTAGCATCAGACATACTTTAGCCCCTAGAAAAGAAAGTGAACAGGAAGAGACCCTTGAGATATCTTTGGATGCGTCAAGAATTTTAAAAGCTGCAACTTGGAATTCAAAGCATTCACTTCCTTTTCCAACAAAATTGAGACCCTATAGGGTAATTTTATACTGAAGAGCTCCTACTTCTTTAAACCTGATTGGAATTTGAGATAGTTGGAACAGGACAAGACTCTTATTATCTATAATAAAAGGCATCGTCAGGTAGGGGCAAGAGTATGGACTCTGGAGGTAGGTTGGATTCAGATCCCAGTTTTCAACAATTTATTTTGAGTCCCTTGGCAAATCATCTGTCATCTCACCTTGGTTTTTTCAACTATAAAATGATAAGGATGTAACACCTTCTTCATCAGGTGGTGATGAGGACAGATGGGAAAATACAGTGGAATACTGGCTTTCAATATTCTATTACTCAGCACTGTCTCACGCTTACATGCATTTTATGACAATCCACATTACCTAAGCCCAAATTATTAAATGCAACACAGCTTGGCAACCTTCAAACACTAACCAAATCAGGTATCAGAGCACTTGTTTCTTGAACTTTCAAAGACAGAAGATAAACATATAAAACAGAATATTTTGTTTCATGATTTTGTTACTGTAAGCCCTGTCTGGTAAAGGCCAATACAAGGAAAATGGGCTGAATCTCTGTGAATTACATCAGTAGGTTCAGAAGCAATGATGGCTCACACACCTGAACTCATTTCAATCATCACTAAATTTAAAACAGGAAAATAGTTGGCAAAGCTGTTCCCTTTCTTCCTCTGGAGAAACTACTTGAAATACATACGAATTTGAATTTTACATGAATGATATCTCAAGAGTTTGTTAGTATGACTATCATACTGAACGTTCATGGCTTATCCAGAAATCAAGCAACTATAGTAACCAGATAAAACTCCTTTTTTTTTTTTTTCTGTAACATATAACAAAAATTGGAGTCTTCTGCTTGTGACCTTAAGGTGTGTTGTCATGGTCTTCACACTTCTGCAGAAACAAACTATTCAATTCAGCAGTTTCTGTGTTTGCAGTTATTTGTATTTAACTTGTGTTTTGCATATTTAATTCGTATTTAAATACTTAAAAACTGATAACTCATAAATGTTAGGTATAGACATCCTCATTTATCCAGAACATTTAACTAACCAGACACCTAATTATGTTTGGAGTGGTCCTAGCTACGCATTTAATGAATGCTCTTATTTTGTAGCCAGGATATGTAATACAGGTGATTCCTTTCAGCGATGGGAGCTGGACAAATCTATATGCAGGGTTTTTGATCATCTTGGGTTTAAAACTCATAATGGAACAATTAAAACCATGTTTGTTTTCCTGAATCCATGACAATAACTTTATCCCAAAACCAGCTGTGAATGTTGGTAACACGGGCGCTCTGCTGACCTGAAAGAATGCAGGCACGGCCTGCATTTTGCACACATATTTGTCGGTAGAGTACTTTTTTTGGTAGAGAGGAAGAGAAAATTCTGGCTTCTTTAGAGAAGTGGATGTAGGCAATCCCTCCTCCAAAAGTAGTCAAAATACCACTCCAGAGAACCTTGACTTTATAAGGGAAGGCAGCTTCTGAATCACTGAAAGGCTTTTCCGCCTTAATTCTCGCTGGCTGGCCTGGAATGACGCTCTGCTAAAAATGTTCTGGGCAGCTGTTGATATAGGCATTTCTGTCCTCTTTTCTAGTAACATAATGTGTGCATGTTAAGGAGATTATGCAGGTCTCTTATACATTACTTACCCCTTTTAAAGCCTTCTTCTTGGAAAGTAGATGTGGAGGAAGTCCTAGACTTGGAAAAGTTTCTGTCTTTCAGAACTTTGTGTAGGTTTGGTATTCATAAAACATTACATTATTTGATGTCTCCCCCCCCCATCCTCTGCCCCGCAATACTACACAGAGAAGAAAAATGTGTTTAGGTAGAAGATCCTCCTAAATAAGAAGGAAGGGTTTGGAAAGCTGTTTTCTGGGTTATATTACAACTTTGTGGGTTGTTTTTTTTTTTCTCTCTCTCTCTCTCATTAAATAATATTTAAGACAAGTATTATTTTATAATACTTTTATAAGTAGGATCTTGATTATTATTGATTATATTGAGGCAAGAAGTATAATCCTAAGCAGTGAGAATGGGGGAAGTTGGAGCACATTATTATTTCCATAGGATCAGCATAGAGTTTTGTAATGTCCAAATTACCTTGCCATTTCTTTCCTTTCCCGAAAAAGGTCTTTAGTATCAATTTTTTCCATTAAAAAAAAAAAAATCTTTGGAAGAAGTATTTTCACGTTCTGCTATGCCTTAGGGCATCAGCTGTGCCCAAATTCATGCTTGTAAGGCTGAATGGTCACTCTGCTTTTGATGTCTCCATTTGAAAAAGCCTATAAATCCAAAGAAAGCGTGCCCCCATTGGCATAGTCTCTGTTGTGCAAAGGAGACTTTCAGAGTTTTAGGCTCCATCTGTCATGATCATTTTTCAAGCAGACTATTTTTTTTTTAATCAGTTTTATGTTCACAGCATCAACCAAAAAAGCACCACTGTTTTTTGACTGGTTTACTCCTACTCAAATTGTTTCTGGCTCTCTGGGATAACCAGTTTCTCAAGGAAAGAAGCCTCCTCTGACCACCATACCATCCTCCCAACTGTATCTTTTCATATACGTTAATAGCACTCTATCTTTCCTTCATAGTACTTATTGTAGTTTGTAGTAATACATTTGATACAATTATTTCCTTTGTATACATCTTCCTCACCAGCCTAGGGCAGGGACTCTGATTGTTCACCATTGTATCCCCGTATCTAGCACAGTGCCTAGGGGATAGGAGGGGCTCGATAAATATCTCTTGAGAGGATGTTGTTTAATTGTAAACTCTGCCAAGGCCTTTATGTTGAATGAATGAATGAATGAATGAATGCCTCTAACACTTCATAAAATAAACACTTTTTGGAAAAAGTATGCTCATGGCAGACCTCAGATGTAATCACACCGATAACTGGAAAGAAAAATGAATTTAGATGGGTTTATAAAGATAGAACAATGTTTCTAATATATTCAGGCAGTCCATAAATCCCTTATACTTAATGTTAAAATTCAGGATATGATACCTAAAGAAAGGTTTTGCTGTACCTGGATCAAGGCACCTACCAACTTTTTTCTACTCATAGGCAAAGTCACTACCCTGTTTAAGTAGGTCTTGGGATGTTTCCATCCCAAGAAACATCTCTTCAATCTCTGCCTTGTATTCCACCTTCCAAAACCACCCAGAAATTCCAGTAAAGTCTTATTGACCTGATTGTCTGTCCTCTTCACTGAGTTCCTTTTGAATGCAGCAAATTGCTGTGCACTTTTCTGACTTCCATTTCACTGTTATCCAGCTTCATAGGAGCTTAGGCCCCTGCAGTTAGCAGTGCTGAGACTATGTGAATAGGTCTGATTCTAGCTACTCACAACTCAGAGAGGTAGTGAATGTTAGGAGGTAGGAAGAAGGACATTAGACCAGGATACTAAAATTGCATTTTAGATAGTACATAAATTAGACAGTTTGCATGGCATTAAAATTCCCCATTTAATATTTATACATCCAAAAACTAACAAAAAGAATGTCGGAGCTCATGTCTGGCATTCGGATTCCTCTGCCCAAAGGCAATAAATAAAATAATCCTAAAACGTAAAGACAAACCTTGTCTTCTCCTGTCACGATCTATAGAGGGCACAAATAATAGACATTTTCCCGAATAATGGAGTCTGATTTTCAAGCAATGCTTAGCCAACTGTAGATTTGGGCAGAAAAGGTTTGTGCCGAGCATCTGAGCTGGAAAAGACAGATACTTTTCTTGACCCCACTTTTCCTAAAGTTCACAACTTCTGCTACTTGAATGGGTATCTCATCTCCAAGTGTGTGAAGTAACAGGTGATGTATCTGTTTTCCATCCTCAAAGAGTTAACTTGATAAAATAAGTACAGCTAAGGACAAACACAGGCACAATATGAGAAAACTTCATGCAGTATGTTTTGTAAAGGGTGTCAATGGCATGGAGCCATCTGATTCTGTTGCAGTCTTTGGCCCATTTAAATTCAAGTTAGGATCTGAGTGTTTGGGTAAACAGAATAAGCTAAGAATGAGTGGCAGACATATTTCCTCAAATCCCATCTGATACAGGTTTAGATCCAGATTTTGTCATTGACTAACTCCTTCCTTTTTTTTAGATGATTTGGATTTTGCCTTTTTTTCTTATAATAAAAGTCATAATGCCAACCACTTTAAGAGTTCTTTTGCTGCTCTTTTTTGTTGCTACCTTTTTGTAATTAATAGGACATTTGTAAAAGTAAGACTATAGTACAAATAGGAGTCATAGCATGTAATGGCTTTAGTAATTTGTGCAATATCACTCTTTTTGTCCCTCCTGCATATTTTCCCCCTAGAAAGCAGCCAGGAATTGGTGTTCAGAGGGTGATGCTCTGATGGTGAGCAGAGCTACAGTTTGCCTAACAGTTTATTTAAGCCAAATTTATAGTTTCTGAAGCGCTAGAAGGCTGCTGTCCAAGCGGACTCCTTTTTTTTTCTTTTTTTTTTCTAGATGGAGTCTTGCTCTGTCACCAGGCTGGAGTGCAGTGGCTTGATCTCAGCTCACTGCAACCTCTGCCTCCTGGGTTCAAGCAATTCTCCTGCTTCAGCCTCCTGAGGAGCTGGGCTACAGGCTTGCCCCTCCACGCCCAGTTAATTTTTGTATTTTTAGTAGAGACAGGGTTTCACCATGTTGGCCAGGATAGTCTCGATCTCTTGACCTTGTGATCCACCGGCCTCATTCTCCCCAAGTGCTGAGATTACAGGTGTGAGCCACCGCGCCCAGCCAGGGACTACTTATTAACTGGCCATTTTAAATGAAATGAAACAAAGTCCTTCATTGCTAACGATTAAGGGGAGAGGAGTGTATTGTCTGCTCTTCAGGCAGCAGGAAATTAAGGGATTGGCAACTGTTATTTGTAATAGTAATTGATGTCACAGGAGTTTTGAGAACAGGGAGTTTAAGGGAAAAAATGATCTTTTATTTTTAGTCTGTTAATATTTAATGTAATATTTGATATCGTTTGATTTAGATTTACTGTTCTTTGATCTATTTTTATTTGTTGCCTTTTTTGTTGTTCTCTTTCTTCTCTCCTGCCTTCTTTTATACTGTTTAAATTTTTTTCTAAATTTCACTGTAATTTATCTATTAGCTTTTTAACTGTATCTTTTGGCATTATTTTTACAAAGTTGCTCTAGGGATTACAATATACATCCTTAAATACCATCTACTTCATGGAAATTACTGTAACTTTACAAATGTATAAATCGATTTTATCCCTGTTCATTCTGTTATAATGTATATTATAAGCCTCATACAATGGGATGATTTTTACTTTAATATTCTCTGCGTTGTTTCTAGTTAACAATATGTGCTATCAAAGTGAGACCCCATTTATCTTTTAATCTGATTCTGATTGTTTTTCCAGTGTCTACTTAACTGAGACTCTTACAGGTAATTTTGTAGGATACTAGGTGTTTTCGATGGCAAACACAAAGATTGTGTTTGTGTATGTGTATGTGTTTATATGTCGGGTCAATCTATTGAAAAGAAGCATTGCAGAATACTAAAGCAAAATTGAAACCATATGGAGTTTGTAGTTGTTTTATTTTAAAAGCTAACCTTGTCAGTACTTAGTCTTTCAAAAAATAATTTTAACTTCTATGTTTTATTTTTCTATTTTAATTTTTCCTGGGCCTTGCCTCCCAAACCTCCCACCCTCCCTTTCTTTTTTGTGACCCATAGAGTCAGAAATTTTTTGTTGGGATAATTTCTGGCACTGCTTTGAAGACAGAGCCCCTGAAAATTGGCTATGGACCAAATGTATTCACACTCTTGGGGATTTCTAGGTCATCATCACCATCTGAACAGCTCTGAGAGAGACAAGAAGTGGAATGGAGAAGGTGATTAGGTAATCCCAGAGTTACCAGGGGAAAAATTGTGAAATCCTTTCATAGAGTTCCCGATGAAACACTCTCTTTCTTGTTAGCCATTATCTTTGCCTTTCCTGTCTAAAGAAAAACACGTTGTTTCATCTTGATTATCAATTTCTCAAGTACTCATGGAAGTGAGGCCAGGTACCCTGTCACCTTGGCTCTGTTTGGGATGCAGTGTTGTGCTTGCCACCACTCCCCATTCCCCAAAAGTGTCTTTAACATAGACCATTCATTCTTCAGATTCAAAATGCTTAAGCTGAACTAACCTCAAAGGGCCCTCATTAATTTACAGACATTTGATTAACACCCATATTCATTTCTGCTACTGAACCAGTCTTTTCCCAAAAAATAATCTAGCAAACTAGTTTCTGCCAGGCCAAATATTAACAGGTATATATATTTACGTACATAAATATTTACCTCTATGTCTTGTGTGTTTTTGTTTTTGTTTTGAGACAGAGTCTCGCTCTGTTGCCCAGGCTGGAGTGCAGTGGCACAATCTCAGCTCACTGCAAGCTCCACCTCCCAGGTTCAAGTGATTCTTGTGCCTCAGCCTCCTGAGTAGCTGGGACTACAGGCATGCACCACCACACCCAGCTAATTTTTGTATTTTTAGTAGAGATGGGATTTTACCCTGTTGGCCAGGCTGGTCTCAAACTCCTGACTTCTGGTGATCCACCCGCCTGGGCCTCTCAATGTGCTGGGATTACAGACATGAGCCTCTGTGCCCTGCCCCTGTTCTGTGTATTTACATAAATACATGTCTCCAGAGCTTTAAATTCTTAAATTTTAAAACTAGGACTAACCTGGACATTGAGAGAACCCAGAAATATACCCTGACTAAAGTCGGTGGAATTTCATTTGGCTTGACTCTTTGGTGGGAAAAAAAAAAAAAAATCAGGTTCTTAAGGACTCAATTTAGTGAACCGATGACAAATAGAAAAATGTTCTTGACATTTTCCCCAAAATAGATGTCGAAAGATTTTGCACTTTAAATTGGTACTTTATTTACTAAAAGTGATATTGAAACTAAATACCTACCCAATAGTTGGAAAATATGAAAAAGCAATTGCCACAGAATGCAATTTATTAAATGTTGATGGTCTTTTTTTTTTTTAAATATACTTTAGTTCTAGGGTACATGTGCACAACGTGCAGGTTTGTTACATATGTATACATGTGCCATGTTGGTGTGCTGCACCCATTAACTCATCATTTACATTAGGTATATCTCCTAATGCTATCCCTCCCAGCTCCCACCTCCCCACAATAGGACCTGGTGTGTGATGTTCCCCTTCCTGTGTCCAAGTGATCTCATTGTTCAATTCCCACCTATGAGTGAGAACATGCGGTGTTTGGTTTTCTGTTCTTGCGATAGTTTGCTGAGAATGATAGTTTCCAGCTGCATCCATGTCCCTACAAAGGACACGAAATCATCCTTTTTTATGGCTGCATAGTATTCCGTGGTGTATATGTGCCACATTTTCTTAATCCAGTCTGTCACTGATGGACGTTTGGGTTGATTCCAAGTCTTTGCTATTGTGAATAGTGCCACAATAAACATACGTGTGCATGTGTCTTTATAGCAACATGACTTATAATCCTTTGGGTATATACCCAGTAATGGGATGGCTGGGTCAAGTGGTACTTCTAGTTCTAGATCCTTGAGGAATCGCCACACTGTCTTCCACAATGGTTGAACTAGTTCACAGTCCCACCAACAGTGTAAAAGTGTTCCTGTTTCTCCACATCCTCTCCAGCACCTGTTGTTTCCTCATTTTTTAATGATTGCCATTCTAACTGGTGTGAGATGGTATCTCATTGTGGTTTTGATTTGCATTTCTCTGATGGCCAGTGATGATGAGCATTTTTTCATGTGTCTGTTGGCTGTATGAATGTCTTTTTTTGAGAAGTGTCTGTTCATATCCTTTGCCCACTTTTTGATGGGGCTGTTTGTTTTTTTCTTGTAAATTTGATTGAGTTCTTTATAGGTTCTGGATATTAGGCCTTTGTCAGATGAGTAGTTTGCAAAAATTTTCTCCCATTCTGTAGGTTGCCTGTTCACTCTGATGGTAGTTTCTTTTTCTTTTGCTGTGCAGAAACTCTTTAGTTTAATTAGATCCCATTTGTCAATTTTGGCTTTTGTTGCCGTTGCTTTTGGTGTTTTAGACATGAAGTCCTTGCCCATGCCTATGTCCTGAATGGTAGTACCGAAGTTTTCTTCTAGGATTTTTATAGCTTTACATCTAACATTTAAGTATCTAATCCATCTTGAATTAATTTTCGTATAAGGAGTAAGGAAAGGATCCAGTTTCAGTTTTCTACTTATGGCTAGCCAGTTTTCCCAGCATCATTTATTAAATAGGGAATCCTTTCCCCATTTCTTGTTTTTGTCAGGTTTGTCAAAGATCAGATGGCTGTAGTTGTGTGGTATTATTTCTGAGGGCTCTGTTCTGTTCCATTGGTCTGTATCTCTGTTTTGGTACCAGTACCTTGCTGTTTTGGTTACTGTAGCCCTGTAGTATAGTTTGAAGTCAAGTAGCGTGATGCCTCCAGCTTTGTTCTTTTGGCTTAGGATTGTCTTGGCAATGCAGGGTCTTTTTTGGTTCCATATGAACTTCAAAGGAGTTTTTTCCAATTCTGTGAAGAAAGTCATTGGTAGCTTAATGGGGATGGCATTGAATCTATAAATTACCTTGGGCAGTATGGCCATTTTCATGGTATTGATTCTTGCTCTCCATGAGCATGGAATGTTCTTCCATTTGTTTGTGTCCTCTTTTATTTCACTGAGCAGTGGTTTGTAGTTCTCCTCGAGGAGGTCCTTTACATCCCTTGTAAGTTGGATTCCTTGGTATTTTATTCTCTTTGAAGCAATTGTGAATGGGAGTTCATTCATGATTTGGCTCTCTGTTTGTCTGTTACTGGTGTATAAGAATACTTGTGATTTTTGCACATTAATTTTGTATCCTGAGACTTTGCTGAAGTTTCTAATCAGCTTAAGGAGATTTGGGGCTGAGACAATGGGGTTTTCTAAATATACAATCATGTCATCTGCAAACAGGGACAATTTGACTTCTTCTTTTCCTAACTGAATACTTTTCATTTCTTTCTCTTGCCTGATTGCCCTGGCCAGAACTTCCAACACTATGTTGAATAGGAGTGGTGAGAGAGGGCATCCCTGTCTTGTGCCCGTTTTCAGAGGGAATGCTTCCAGTTTTTGCCCATTCAGTATGATATTGCCTGTGGGTTTGTCATAAATAGCTCTTATTATTTTCAGATACTTTCCATCAATACCGAATTTATTGAGAGTTTTTAGCATGAAGGGCTGTTGAATTTTGTCAAAGGCCTTTTCTGCATCTATTGAGATAATCATGTGGTTTTTGTCTTTGGTTCTGTTTATATGCTGGATTACATTTATTGATTTGTGTATGTTGAACCAGCCTTGCATCCCAGGGATGAAGCCCACTTGATCATGGTGGATAAGCTTTTTGATGTCCTGCTGGATTCAGTTTGCCAGTATTTTATTGAGGATTTTTGCATCGATGTTCATCAGGGATATTGATCTAAGTTGGTGGCCTTTTAAAAAATGAATTCCTGTTGCAGCCAGTGAGATCAGATATTTATTTATTTATTTATTTATTTATTTTAATAGAAACAAGATTAAAATTTATTTTGAGAGAAACAGCCTGGGCTATATTGCGGAGGCTGATATTGAACTCCTGGCCTCAAGCTATCCTCCCATCTCAGTTTCCCAAAGTGCTGAGATTATAGGCATGAGCCACCATGCCTGGCTAGTTACTGGTTATTAAGTAATAAAAACATTTCTGTGAATTCCACCAGATCATTGACTTTGGCATAGTTCATTTAAGACTTTGTTTGGCAAAATAAATCTCTTTCACATTAATTATGAAGCATTTTTGGGAACCTGATTAATACTCTAATGTTGTGGGGCCAAAAAATATGTGGAATGTGGCCCTGCAGTTAGATGAACTGAGATCATTATAGTACTATACAGAGCTCTAACTCCTAAATCCTAGATCCACTGTAATACTATACAGATCAGCCACTTGCTGACTTTGTGACTCTGGGTCATTTACTTCACCTCTCAAAAGGCATCTTTAAAGTGAGGAAAATAATAAGGTTATTTTGGGAATTCAATTAGATGATGCAAATGTTTATTGTAATTTCTAGCATGTAGTTCATGCTCCATGCATTTAACTGTTATTACAGGTTGTTTTAGTATCACATTAAATTACCAACTGAAGTGAAAGTAGAACCAGAATGCTGTCAACGATTAAAAAAAAAAAAAACTCTCAAGCAAGAGCAGACAATGACACTGCCTCTACATTTTTCAAATCTTTGAACACTTGGCTATTTTAAGGTTTGTGAAGAAAACATTGCTAAATTTATACAAAAGGAAGGAGATAAATTAAAGGTGGAAGAAACCATGTACAGAGCAGCATGTGCATTTGAATGAGGTATTAGCTCCACACAGAAAAATTAGTTGAGAAGGAAAATAGTAATGTCATACTTTTTAAAAACTGAAAGTACTGAAAGTGTTTGTTTTTTTCTTATTACAGACTAGACATAATAAAAATTTTCCTGTCATTCCTGCTTTCCCAGTGCTCCAATATGTAAAGAATCAGGTGGAGCAGGAGAGAGGGTATAGGAAGGGGCATTGAGGGCAAAGGGAGCTATTAGCAAATAAATGTGTGGGCTCTGGGCTTAGGAAAATGGGGCCCTGACTACTTTTCCACTGGATCGTAAGTTCCAAGGGAGTAGGATTTTTTTTTTTTCAATATTGGTCAATGCTGCACCTCCAGGTCATAAAACAGTGCCTGGCACATAGTGGCCTCTTAATAAATATTCGAGAATTAAAGTAAGGCCACAAACTAGGAGATACTTGACAGAGCAGGAGGTGCCTTGGTGACTTGAGCTTTTGAGGCTCATCTCCATTGAATCTGTCCTCTACGCTTAGATTTGGGGAGTTTTTAGTGCACTGTTAGGATATAGTACTACTCTCATTGTGTTATACCATAATGCTATGCAGTGAGATTAATAGAAGCCTCATTTTGTCCCTCTTCATTTGATTGACAAATTAATTATCACCAAAATCTGATGTATCTCTCAAGTTTGAGGTAAGATCAAATGACCCAGCCACTGAATCTTATGCCCCATCCAGATTAAGACCCAACCATAATTTCTATTATCAATTAATTATAGTGATAATATAATGTATAGTACAGGGGTGTCCAATCTTTTAGCTTCCCTGGACCACATTGGAAGACTAAGAATTGTCTTGGGCCACACATAAAATATGCTAACACTAACTACAGCTGGTGAGCTAAAAAAAAAAAAAAAAAAAAAAAAAAAAAATCGCCAAAAATCTCATAATGTTTTAAGAAAGTTTGCGAATTTGTGTTGGGCTATATTCAAAGCCATCCTGGGCTGCATGTGGCCCACGGGCCATGGGTTGGACAAGCTTGGGGTAATGGATAACATATAATTAATATATCGATATTATCACAAATGCCAGAGTAAACAAGGGGAAACTATTTAGTCTCTAACAAAAGGATTGATATGGCCAAGGAAAATATATTAGTTCATTATGAGGATCATGCAGAATGGAGAAAATCAGTACATTAATTACATTTGAAAAGTCCTTCCATTGTACTGAACTAATTCAAGTGTTTTGACCCTAAAATTTTGTAGTTTTACAGCAAAAACCCACTTCCTCTCCACTAAATTGAAAATGACTAATATATCTCTCACGTACCCTGAACATAATGAGCAGTAATTCAGTGATATTGTGTTATTTTAAAATATATGCCAAGTATTGAGACTGATTATAATTTTAAATTAACACAATTGTATTCATAATTAAGAAGCTATGATAGAAATAAAGTGTTGAACAGCATTTCTTGAAAATATTTTTACTAAATGAAACCAAATGTAAAGTGCCAGGTGTTGGGTAGAGTTGAAGTTTGAAAATTGAATAAAATAATTCTTTCATTAAATATTATTAGAACTTCTTAGAGGTTCAAACCAATGCTGATGTTTGTAGAGAAGTTGCATTGTGCTTGAGATCCTTATATCTGGTGGAGGTAATTTTTGCCCACATTCCCCAGATTCCTTTAGATTCGAAGTAAAATGTATACCTACATATCCCAAAGGAGAAGCTTATTTTCTGCTCTTTTGACATCTAATGAATTAATGGTTGTGTGGACTGAATTGTTAAAAAATCTAAAATAAGCTCTTGACTGTTCTTTTCACATAAGTGGGTGAAGTTGAGAAAACATAACTGTGAGTAAATTTGTTGTACTCTGCTAATCTGCTTGGGCTTTCATCACCCTTGCTCTGACCTGTCAGAAAATGGTAAGAGAGAGAAAAGATTCTGTTCTATTGAAAGCCAATCTCAACAGGAAGAAGTGACAACCAGTCAGGCTCATGCTGAGAGATGGGCCTACTCGTGGGCCAGGCTCAGTTCATTTGCACCAGGGCTCCAGCTCACTCTACTTCAGGGAACCGAAGATGTCTAGGTGTCTGGGTCACCTAGAGAGGGGGAGTTTATTAAAATGAGTCCTCTCTTCTACAAATTCATGCTAAATTGTTCCACGTCTAACAGTAATTTCTCCAAAAAGCCTTCTATAATACCTGAAGCTATTAGAAGCAACCTTCCTTATTCTTTCTGTCCTTGAATTTGATCTCTTCTCTATTATTATTATTAATAGGAATTAATATTCATCGAAAATTTACTGTTTCTGGCACTGCATAGCATCTTTTCTATGAATTACCTCCTTTAATCCTCCTAATAAGCATGTAAAGTTTATTCTGTTAACATTTGTTTTACAAATTAGAAAAATGAAAGCTCAGAAAACCTTTTTATGTTTAGAAACACTGTCCACTGCCTGAAACACTGAAAAAATGGATAAAAATTAAGTACAGTTAAAAGCATAGATTCTTTAGTTTCTACTAAGCTTTAAGTTTTAATGGGTTATGATGTTGTGTGTAAGTGTAGGGGTCTGGGGAGAAGAGATAAGGGAGGGAAGAAAGTGAGCGCTGAGGTAAAAATGCAGTAAAAAAAATGGGGTCAGTGAGTTTCCTGGCTCTGCAGCAGGGTGCCTTGCCAGCCTTGGCTCCTAGGAAGGGAAGGCTTGTGACTTACCACAGACCAGATTCTTGCTGCCTTCAAAGAGAGATGTTCACAAGCAGAAGATGCCAGCATTCGGGAGAGATGGGAGTCTGGCCAAATAATTGTCAAGAACCCTTAAAATGCAGGCTACTTATCTTGGGATTATTTTAAACAGTAATAAGCGTAGGCAGCAATAACCCTCATGAAGTATGGGAAAGAGAATGTGAGTCTCAAACTAGGGCTGTTCTCTCTCACTCTCCCTCTCTTTAATTGTTATTGATGACGTTGTTTTTCCTTAACAAGTCTATACATCCTGAGAGATGGGGTGAGGACAGCATAGATGCTATGGTTTTGATCTTTCTATCAAAAATCAGGACAAAATCCAAACTCAATTCAATCAGAAAAGGTTACATGTGCTTGACTGTATAATTTGCTAGCCATGTGTTTAGTCCTGACTCTCTAATCAAACGCCAGGAGGATCAAGAGAGCAACAGCAAAAGTCATTTCTAGTGCCTGTGTCCTCACCACACACCTCCTCACACGTGTGTAAAGCACGTACGAAGGCTTTGGGGTAGATCCTGGCAAAATGGAATAATAGAAGATATAGTTCTTACATTCAAAGAGCTTCCAAGCTATTTATGGAGCTTGACAGATGCAGAAAAAGGCAAAGCGAATTTGCAAAGTCTGTAGTTTCAGAAGATGGCCAGATGAGCCGAAAGATAAAGTGGACTTCTTTCCACTGGAAATTTTATTTCATTTATTAATTTTTAAGTTTTGTTCACCACTTCTACTTTTCTCACCCTTCTGGTCTGGATAGAAATGAAATAGTTGAGTTTTAGGCACGATAAGAATTCAAGGTGGTGAGTGGAACATGAGCAGAAATTAAACATAATGCACTTTAAATGTAAAACTAAGAAGTCAGGGCATGAGGTGTAGATTTGAAGAGCATCTGGGAAGAGGTGATGGTTGGCACTTCAGGCCATCTTTGAAGCTAGGAGACCTGAGGACTAAGGAGAGCACTTTAGGAAGCATCAGGACACTGAACATAACCACAGTGAAGGTGGCACGGAAGCAACAGCCAGGGATAAATGAGAGCCAGAACTGTGGTGTCTGGTGAGTCAAAAGAGAGATGCATTTCACAGGCAAAGAGAGGCCAGGCCTGATGCTTATAATTAATCTAATTTGTCATTCCCAGTAATCTGTAGAGTCCAGGAAGGCAAGGAATGTTCTTATCCTGCCTACTGCTATTCCCTGATGCCTAACACAGTCCATGGTACAAAGTAGGTACTCATAAGTATTCGTTTAGTTAAGGAAAATTGTTGGGATCTTAGACTTAAGCTCAAAGCCTCCATTCAAAGAAAGCGACCAGTATGTCCCCCCTCTGGAGCAAGTTGCATTCTGATTAGGAATGAGACTCAAGCCATATAAAGTCAAGTACAGTTACAATGCAATGATAAGAAAGAATGGGATAGCTCAATTCCAAATGCATCTGGATTTATCTGATGTGTAAATTTAAAAAGAGAGAGATAATTTTCCCAGACTCCAAATGCCAAATCAGTTTCACTCCCTCCTCAAAAGTGCTGAGAAAGTTCTAAATTTGGAAAGGTCACAAAGGAATAAAGTGAGTCAGAGGAGGCTTTGGTTTTGCCTAATATGAAAAGTGGGATTTGGACTATGGAGGAAGAGGGTCTTTCCAGAGGGGATGTTTGAATGACAGAGTAGGAACAGGGCATGGGGAGGCCAACTGCGAGGAAGTCAGCACAAGCAAAGGGCAGGCCCAGCAACATCCAAGAGAGAGCGGGGCCAGACCACCGGATGTTCGGTTTGGAGCCTCCAGACCTGTGTCCTAACCCAAGCTCTGCCACATACTAGCTGTGTGCAAATTACTTAAACTCACCCAACCTATGTTTCTTAATCTGTAAAATGAGGATAATATTAGATGTTAAGATTATGTGAGAATCACATGAGACATTGTATGCATAAAGCACTTTTCCAGTGCAGTTAAACCCTTGATAAATATTAGCTACTTATTAACCATGGGGTTAAGAGAGAAATGACTTTTTTTTTTTTTTTAAAGAACTGGCCATTGCTTTATCTTCCATCATTGTGATTTATACTTTTTAATTATATTCACACCAGGAAAAGTTGATAGTAAATTCATTTTGGGTGAGGTCTAGACTAGTATCCATGGAAAGGAAGGCAAATTGAAGAGGTGTGATCCTAGGACAGGTGAAAAACCAAGGTCAAAAGGGGGACAGTTCCCAATTCAATCCAACAGCTGCTTTGTTAACAGTGCCACAGGCAGTGGGGTGGGCAGGGTGGGAGATGCATCATGTCCTGGGAAAGGAACACTGTGGGGAGCGAGAGAGAGGCTGGATGGGGGAAACGGTGGATAAAAAGTTGGGCGAAGTAATTTAGTACCAGTCCCAGAAACTACGTGTTTCAGTCTGTGCTGGGTATGTAAATGTTTCAGATGGGCTTTCTATGAAAAACAGCAATGAGGCAAACTGTCCCATTCACTAAAAAGATAGGAATTATCATGATACTGTGCAAAGAGCCCAGGCTTTAGAGTCAGGCAAATCTTGATACCTTTACTTGACACATGAACTTGATCGAGTAACCTCTTTATGTGTATCAGGAAAGTTATTCTTTCCCTATAGGTGTGGGCATGAGAATTAGATAAGTTAGTATATATAAAAGGGTCTAACACATAGTGAATGCTCGATTAACTGGTATGTGTTGGTTCAAGAAGGCAGTATGTTATATGTGAGAAGCAATTGCTTTGGTTCAAATCCCAGCTCTACTGCTTACTGGTTGGGTGATTACTGCAAGATCCTTAAGCGTTTGGGCCCATGATTGTTTCATCTATATCATGCACACAATAAGAAGACCTACCTCCCAAGATTTTTATGAGCATTGAATGAAATCATATTTATAATACCCACTAAATGGTACCCAGCTCATATTAAGTGATCTAAATGGAGAGGTATTATCATTAAGAAGCAATTAAAAGCTGTATGTGTATGAAGTGAACAGCTTTTAACATAAAAGACAATGGATTATTTGATGAGAGATCTTACCGAGCTTAATTTTTTTTTTTTTTTTAAGAGGAAAGTAAGACATAAAAGGCAGAATATGTGGTACAGAACTGTAAAATACATGTCCCACGACAGAAATAAAAAAGGCAGAGATTCACTGAGGGGGGAAATTCATGGACATTTATGGTCACATTATCCTGATTGGCTGAGGAATTCAGCAGGCTTCTAGCCAGTTTTCTTGCTGTTCACAGAAATAAAAGCTCAGTGTCTTTGAAAATGAACTAAGTTTTTTTTTTTTTTTTTTTTTCTTGATAGGAAAATGTATTTATGTGGTCAAGTAAGACTTGTTTCTGCTAAGAAAAAATTCGGCCTAAGTAGTATAATATGAAGCTAAATTGAAACTGGATACAAATATGTTTATAATGAGATTATTGAATTTGTTGATTTCCCCACATTTCCCATCTACTACCACTAAAGAAGTGCTGTAATAATAATAAAACTGGCCAAAGTGGTAAAAGTGGGGTTGGTTTGTCCTTATCTGTTTGAGGTAAACAACTGAACTGACGGGTGGTTTCCCTGAGCAAAGACTCTTGCTACTTCATGTGTCCTTTCCAGAAGGTGGCATCAACGTCACATGGGAGCTGGTGAGAAATTCATAACCTCACGCTTCTTAGACCTACCAAATCAGAATATTAATCTTAATAATATTGACAGGTAGTTTATATCCATATTGAGGTTTGAAATGCACTGAGTTAGAGAGTGGAGTTATGGCCACACTATCTTAATTAGATTATCTTTATTTCAATCCAATTTGCATGGCTATGTGAGCTACGATTCTTAGATAGAGGAGTGAAAATTAACAGCAAAAATTCTTAACAGACTTACTCAGTGCAAGAAAGAGTTCCCTTAGCTCACTGTATTATGATCTTGGTCAATATGACCCAGAATTTAAGAAAATAATATGACAAGAGTATGGTGTTAATCAACCGGAAACCGTGTGTTCAACAGAACAACAAAGCAAGAAAGCTTTGTACTTACTTAGGGAGTTTACATCTTGATGATAAGGCCACTGAGGTAATTGAAGAGGAAGTGGATTCAGCACAGGCTTTGGAAGTTCACCTCTGTCACCTAGTAACTGTGTGACTTTGGGCAAGTCATTCCAAGTTTCTTTTCTGTAAAATAGGATGGTAACAGTTTCTTTTCTATAAAACAGTTTCTTTTCTATAAAATAGGATGGTAACAGTATCTGCTTTATGGGGAGTTGTAAGGTTCAGATAAGTTAACAGGTATGCCAAAACAAGCAAACAAACAAAAACCACACACACACACAAATGTTCTGGACATTATGTAAACATTAGATATTACTGATATCTTATTTTTGTTTATTTTTAAATATCTGTCCCTTTAAACCATTCTTCTCAACATTTATTTGATTTACTTGACTTAAATAAAAATAAATTTGAGGAAATTTCGGGAAGAACTTTGATAAACACATTGAATGACTTGGAAATTCTAAGAGGATGTCAAAGCCAGGTGGAGGAATGCCTGCTTAGTGTCTTTCCTCAGTGTAAAGCCTGGTAAAGGCCTCAATTTCTCCCTCAGTTTACTGTGATCAGAGAGTCAGGCTGCCTAGATATCCTTGTTGCCTGGACAAAAAACTCTTTAGAGGTAGGTTTGTGTAGAGTTTGTGGGGAGTTTTCAGACGGTAAAATGCCTCTTCCTACGTCAGGTGACGGGAGGGTTACTATCATTCCTTTTACAAGGAGCTATTCCGGTTCTGTTTATAAGTAGTGTTCTTTGTATAGTGGATGTTGAGCAAACACTTGTCAAACTATAGGAAGTTATAACATCGGGAGAATTTCTAACCACTGCAAAGTGTTCTGATATGTAATAAATTGCCTTGAGAAATAGTAGGAGCCAGTGCTGGAAGGAGTCAAGCTAAGGCTGGCATAGTCTCCTAGGGCTGTTGTAGAGAAGAGTCTGAAGTGGGAGGTGTTGATCTTATGGTCCCAGAGGTGTCTCCCACACTACTTTTCTGCCTGTATAGGTCAGAATCTATTAAGAGTGAGTAGGAATGGGTTACACCTCACATCCATGAAGGGCCTTAAATGATAGTAGCACACTAGTGTCATATGTCAAGTGGCAAACGACACTAGCACCAAATGTGATTCTGCATTTAAGTTCTAAGTATTAAATGCATCTATTTGCTCTATGAAAACACAAGATATCCCACAGTGTTTGCAAACTGGTTCAATATTGTGTTGATTTTTGTTTTGCTTTAATACACTAAGGGAACTTCAAAAGACTGACGTAGTCCATGCTCTCTGAGCCAGGCCTTTCTTGACTTCTTGTGTTTAGTTATTCATGAAACCATTGGGCCTGTCTAAATGGGCAAGTCATATAGGAAGAGACAGAGTGAAAGGGAGAACAAGAGCAAGAGCTAGAGTGAGAGAGAGAGAGAAAGACACCTTCTCACCTTCAGACCTGATCAGAGGCAATAACGGGAGACCATGGGAGGGGAGAGACTGATCCAATGATTCATTTTTAGTTATTTTCTGGAAAGTTTTAAAAATATGGTATTCTTCATGGAGAAGCCAAGATGTTAGGCGACAGGCAATGCTTATGCTGTCTAGCCTAGTGAGGAGGAAAGCAGTATGGGTAAATAAAAGGGCATTTAGTTGGCAATATAGGCAGGGACTATATCAGTTGTCACCTATGAAAGGTGTTGGTGATGGTCTTTAGGGGGCCATTGGCAAATTGCTACAACAAAATAATAAAATAAATAAAATAACAATATCCAAGTTTATTTTCCAGAATCTATCTGGGCATATCATTACTGTTGGAGAGACTTATATTTACCGGGTGAGAAAATTGAGGCTGAGAGATGTTAAATATTATGCACAGCTTCTGACATCTAGTGAAGTAACTGAACTAGGATTTATATCTAGAGATGCTATCCTTCATAGGACAAGTTGCTAATTCGGGGATGTTCTCAGGGAGAGGAAAATGTCTATATGCTCATATACACACATTATCCAAATAAAAACTCTTACTCCCCATTCTTCTTTCTAACTAGATATTAATACCACTATTGTATTAGTTGACTAAGGTTGCCTTCTGCAGAAAACCATCTATGTCTCCTTTCTACCCAAGTGCTCTGGGCTCCCCTGCCCTTTCTCCTCCAACATCCCATTCCACATTCTCTCTCTATTTCTGCAGGACTCCCTGTAGTCCTCCCTACCCATCCATTATCTCCCTCAAGCTGTCCCCTCAGCCTTTTCTAACAAGGAAAGGCTGGTGCCCTGGTAAAGAGTCCCCCACCCCTATCCCACTCCCCAGCACCAGAGGGGCTTGGGAGACAATGACTGCCCCTCCCTCATTCTGTTCCTTCCAGTCACCTCCCTTCCAGTCCCATGAGGAGGGCCTGAGGCCCACACTAGCTAGTCTTTTCTCTGGAGGTTGTTTGGGGGCAGGGAGGAAGTCTAAAGCAGAGAGAAGGCGCTGCCATGTCTTAAGCCAACCTTTCCAGAAGTATAATGCCCTTGCCACTAGTAGTTTGGGAAACAATTTTTATTGGCATGTAGGCAAATATTTTGTTTCAATAGTGGCATATTTATTTTTATGGATACCTTCTATTTTTGGCAAGGAATGCTGATTTTCCATTTATGGTTATAATGTAATGTTTTATTTTAAAAACAAAATGACTTAGGGAACAAAATAAGTTGATTTAAAAATACATAGTAGTTAAATATATATTTAGTATATACAAGTAGACTACAGAAATGGCAAAATAGACTGAAGTTGAAGAAACATTGCCTTAAGCTAAGCCCACTCAGGATTAAATTTTATCTGCCCCCAAATCAACACCTCTTGAAAAGTGGTCCCTATCTTTCCTTGTGTCAGTTCTTAACACCCAGGGCGTAGGCATGCTTCTCATGTTTGGTTTCATAGAATACTGTGTTTTCAGGGGACCACCATATGCAAAAATGTCAGGGGAGGGGTACTCAATTGGATTAAGAAGCCAGGGTCCACAGAACAGATGTTTTCACCCTACTAACCCAATTGCTCTCTGCTTCTTAGTTGCCACAGTCTAAACATTCTTTACTGCATTGCATTTTTCAGCCATTGCTCAACAGGTAGGTTCGTATACCAGTTTTCATAGTGGGAAAAATTAGGAGACTTAATAATTTGCTCCATATCTTGGTGGCCAAGCTTTCCAGCCCTGGTCAGTTAGGCTTTAGGACACTTTTACTAGACCTGTGCTGCCCTAGCCTTCAGGAATGTGAGCATGGAAGTAGTATAGAAAGGAAGTAGCACAGGAAGGAAGTAGTGTGGGAAGGAAGTAGTGAAGGAAGGAAGTGGTACAGGAAGGAAGTAGTGCAGGAAGGAAGAAGTATAGGAAGGAAGTAGTGGAGGAAGGAAGTAGTTCAGGAAAAGTGGTTGTAAGCCATTTAACTTACTTTTTTTTCCATCTGAACTGTGACCCCAAATTATCAATTTGTTTTGTGAAGGCACTTCATTTAGGAAAAGCAATGTAAAAGTAAAAATTAGATTTATTGTGTGTACTAGGTGCTTTGCATATGTCATTTCTTTAATCCTGTAGGAAAGAATATGTTCTCTGGGAAGTGAAAATGTCTATATGATTAGATTCACAGATTACCTATCCAAATCTAAGATCTCCCTCCTTTCTATTCCTTTCCCAAGAACCCATACACATTTCTGTTAATTGGTAGAAACAATTATTAATAGATTTTGTCACTTGGCTGCTGTGGGCTCTGACGCCCTCTAGTGACAGAAAAATTCTTTGGTAGGAGAAGTAATGTCCCTAGATACTCAGCCGTCTACAGGATTGTTTATGCAATTATCTTCACTTGAGCTTGAAACTAGGGTAGCTAATTTGTAACAATTAACTTTTATAACAAAAGAATTATTATACAGATCAAAGTTCTGATAATTTATCAGTTAAGATTTTTTTAGTTGTAAGAATCTAGCTTAAGCAAAAACTAAGAATTTGTAGAGTTGGGTAACTGGGTAGGGGGTGGGGGTGGCGGGGGGAGGGGAGGTGGTGGGTGGGGGGGGTCCAGAGTTCAATTTCAGAACCAAATGCACCCAGAACTTGGATGACTCTACCAACCTTGATCTTTCAGCATGGTTTCCTCTCAGTGTGGTTTCCTCTCAGCATGAGCTGACTGTTTTCAGCTCTGGCAGGACCACAAGCTCCCTTCACAACCAACCACATCAGTTTCACATCTCACATATTTCTACTTCAAATCCAGTGAAAAATAAAGGGTTTGTGTCCCAGTGTTTCCGTAACGGTCCCAAAATCTACTCCAACTGAATGCGATGTGCTGACTGACTTAAGCCAAGTCATGTCTCCCACCTACTACCTCCCTCCACCTATGTGTATACCCAAGCCCTGGGATTGGTACCAATGCCACTGTGATGGTTAATTTTATGTATCAAATTAGCTAGCCTATGGCACTCAGCTATTTAGTCAAACACTTTCTTAGATGTTTCTGTAAAGCTGTGTTTTGGATGGGATTAACATTTACATCTTTAAACTCTGAGTAAAACATTTGCCTTCTATAATGTCAACAGTCCTTATCCAATTAGTTGAAGACTTAAAAAAAAAAAAACCATACTTATATGGTATGGTTTGAAAAAGGATGATTGTCCAAAATCTCCAACATCTGGTAGAGTGCCTGAAATTCTATTATTAAGATTTTATTACTTTGCCCTTGAAGGACTCTCAGGAGTATGCTGGCAAAATAAAAATAACCTTTAGAGATGCCCAAACTGTTTTCCCTAGAAACACCAGCATTTATTAGGTGTTCATTCAATAGATTCTTCAAAGAGTTCCATAGACAAAGAAGTTTGGGGAACAGTATACATAATTACCCCACCCTTTAATATTAGCATGTTAAAGGCCCTGAGAAGTTTTGGATTAAGAAAGTTTTCAAATTAAATTAACCCAGAATTTTCTAAGATTATTTGACCATGAAACATATTTCTCCCCACACAGCACCTATTCCTATCTCCTTGAACTTGAGGATAATTAGATGTACAAGGGTAGGAGGTAGGGGAAGGGGGTATGGCATAGAAAGAGCAGGACCTTGGAAGCAAGAATAACCAAGTTTAATTCCTGACTCTGCTGTTTATTAACTAACCAACGTTGCCAATGTTGCTGAAGCTTTTTTTGGCTACTTTTTTTTAATTTGTAAAGTAAGTTTAATAATCACTCACCTCACTGGGCTATAATGATAAGTATTAAGTAAGGAAGATCCACATATGCGAGTTTCTGGCTTATAATTCACATTCAAGAGATACTGATTTTGTCAGTTGTCCTTTCCCCTTTTTTCTCTCTTCCCTCCTTCCATTCCTTCTTCCCTTACCTCTCCTTTTCTTCCTTCCCACCTCTTTTCCTTCCTTCTTTTTACATTTTTTATTTAAATGAACTTTTTATTTTGGAATAGTTTTGGGATTTCAGAAAAGTTGCAAAGATAATACAGAGAATGCCCATATACCATCCTCCCTGTCCCACTTGTTTCTGTGTCTATTAGATGCTCAGAGTGTGTGCACAAGGCTGGCACACCCAGGGTCTTCCTCATGGCACTAACAGTCTACTGAAGGGTGGAACAGAGACAAACTAGTCAACACCTACAAGACTGCTGGTAAGTGCAGTGACAGATGCAAAACACAGGATGATGGAAAGCACTCAGAAGGGTAACCTAACCTAGATTTGAGGGCCCGAACAGGCTCCAGAAGAAAATGTCAACTAAGAGGAAGCCTGAAGGATGAACAGTGAGCCAAGCAAAGGGTTATTAATGTGTTACTAATGGGTTGAATCTAACTGGGAAGGGAGAGAGGCGGCAGAGTGAGGTGCACAGCTTGGTGGATGATGCCAAAGGAATACTGAAACCTTCAGTGTGTCCAAATTCAGGTTCAGTAATGATGGTATTATCCAAACATACCTTCTGTAAAATTCATGCAAAACTACCTAAGAGCTATCTACTATTCCAAAAGAATAGTAACTTTGAACAGTGTTCACCAGAGCATGAAAGAATTAGAAGTTGTTTTTTTTTTTTTTCTTTAAAGAAAACTGGCCAGGAAATAATGAGTAACGAAGGACAGGAAGTAATTCTGAATGTTTAATATAGCTGGGGCTGTGCAATCTGCCTTAAGTTGTTAGCTTTGTTTTCCTCTTGAGAAATAAAAAGGGGCCCTCCCTTTTCAGAGCCCTATGGCGCAATATCTGTACTTTTTCATATGGCGACCTGTCCATTGCAGGAACGTCTGTGAGCCTCTGTTGCAGCCACAACATAGACAGCTCAGTCAAATGCCCCGCAAGTCTTCCTCTGACTGACTCCAGCTATTAGCCAAGGTTGTGCACCCAGGCAGGACCTGTGCACTCTGAGCTGCTTTCTCCTTCAAGACGTCCTCAACTTCCCAGGTTGAACTGCAGCGGAAGTCTTTAGAAGGGTCAGCAGGCAGGCTCTCGAGGTCCTCACCTGAAGTGAGCTTGCCAGCCACTGCAGGAACGCCCCGGGACGGGGAATGCCCATTTGTGCAACAAACCCTGACTCCTTCCTCACCCTGACTTCTCCCCCTCCCCATCCGCGCGCAGGCCAAGTTGCTGAATCAATGGAGCCCTCCCCAACCCGGGCGTTCCCCAGCGAGGCTTCCTTCCCATCCTCCTGACCACGGGGGCTTTTCGTGAGCTCGTCTCTGATCTCGCGCAAGAGTGACACACAGGTGTTCAAAGACGCTTCTGGGGAGTGAGGGAAGCGGTTTACGAGTGACTTGGCTGGAGCGCCAGGGGCGGGCACTGGCACGGAACACACCCTGAGGCCAGCCCTGGCTGCCCAGGCGGAGCTGCCGCTTCTCCCGCGGTTGGTGGACCCGCTCAGCGCGGAATTGGGGAGGCTCTTTCACTTCGGAGGATTGCTCAACAACCATGCTGGGCACCTGGACCCTCCTACCTCTGGTGAGCCCTCTCCTGCCCGGGTGGAGGCTTACTCGGTCTTAGTCCCGGGGATAGGCAAAGTGGGGTGGGCGCGGGACGCGTGCGGGACTGCTGCGGCAGCGGCGCACGAGGGCACCTGGGAGCGGCGGGCTGCTGCGGGAGGCGTTGGAGACTGGCTCCCGGGGGCTGTTGGGATCTTTTCTCGGGCCCGGGTGCTCAGAACGCTGGAGGACTCGCTTTTCTAGGGACTTGATGCAAAGTGCTGACCCCGCGGGGCAGGCGGGGCAGTTCCGGCACTCCTCGGAGACCACTGTGCTCCACGTAGAGGTGGGTGTGGGGGGCGGACAGGAATTGAAGCGGAAGTTTGGGAAGCTTTAGGGTCCCTGAAGGAGGACCCCGGTTGGAGAGAGGAGCGGAACTCCTGGACAAGCCCTGACAAGCCAAGCCAAAGGTCCTCTGCGGCGCTGGTGGGTGAGCGCGCGCCGCCCCGCGGGGGCGGGGAGAGAGCCTGTAGCCTTCAGAACAGATATTGCTCATTTTCTGGCAGTTCTCAGACGTAGGAAATAAGTCAGCCCCGAAGCAGTGGTTAAACCGGAGGGCTCGGAAGAACGGCACCGTTTCTTTCTCGAAAAAGTTATATGGGGGCTGAATGAGCTTCTGGAGGCTTGTTTACCTTTTTTTATTGTCATACAGAAAAAGAAACTGTCGTCTCCCTTCCGGGAATTCTCTCCTTAACACTGTAAGTCGCTGCCTGAGTGGTTTCATTTTGTTTTGTTTTTCTGCCCTTCTCTTTCTTCTTTTGCCCTTTCTTAGCTTGCACTCCCATGGTAGTTTCTGCTTGGTCTCCTGCTGGGGTGGTACCCGTTCCCACCACACAGAACCTGGCGCCTATTATTGGCCAAGAAACTTGAGTAGCCTGTTTTGAAAAGTCCCTCGCTCAGAAATGCCAGCTTGCGATGGCTGAACGAAGAGACGTGGATCCAGGAGGCTCATTGGAGTACCGGAGCCTCTGAGAGTCCATGGATTTTTTTTTTTTTTTTTTTTTTTTTTTTGGCCCCAACAAAGTGCCAAGCATAGCAAGAGAAATGTTTACAAATGTGCTCTCCGTGGATTCTCAGGAGAGCCATGTAGTAGGGAAGATGACCACATCCCCACTTTACAGAAGGCGAAATGAGGTTCAGAGAGCTTCAGTAATTCAACCAAGATCACACAGCTAGTAAATGGCAGATATGGGATTGAACTCAGATCTAACTCCAAAACTCAGGCTGTTCCCTGATTGCATCTGATATCCAGATTACTGATATCCAGATTACACCAAAAGGCTGAGATGTCTGGGTCCATTTTATGATTAGAAAAAAAAAAAAAAATCCTCCTGTGCCTTTCAGAAATAATGTGCACTATTTGGGCTTCTTTAGAAACTTCCTTGGAGAAAATTTATGATTCAAGATTGAGAAACCATTTATACAATCTCAGACCACACTCTTCTCTCCCTTGTTATTAACCATTGCACTAATGCAATGTTGGCTGCTTTGAAAATCTCTTAGTTCATGGACAGCAGTATTAGCAAAGTGTAAGAAAATTGCCAAAGCTTGGAGCTATGCTTATTGAACTATTGTACCAATAGCACCTTTACCAGAGGCTGCGTGTGTTTAAAGCCCGAAGAAAACTGCTTTTCTGAAAGAATACAGACACACACACACACACGCATATATAAATACACATACATTTATGTATATATACATATTATAATACCTATAAGTTAGGTGTAATTTATAATATTTGTATATGATATATGGCCTAGGAAATTAAGGCTTATTAAATAAAATTTATAAATGCAGATGAGTCAAATACAAAAATCAGACATAACCCTATCACCTAAGTAATCATTTTTTACGTTTTGCGGTATATCTTCCATTTATCCCCTTTAATAGAACTCTTTTAAATTTAGTTACACAGAAATTGGTTTTGCACTCAGGACATGCCTAACATCAGGCCTTTATCCTTAAAGAAGTTTCGACACTCTTGTGTCACCTCATGTGTCTCCAGAAAATGTTTGCTTTTATGCCTTCACAGTTAGTGCTTTCTTAGTAGTAGCAATAAATAAAATGGATGCAAAATGCTAATTACTTGGAATACAGAAGCAAATTTTAAATTCTATTAATGGGCTGGACGTAGATGGGTGGGGAGCTGTTTTCTGCTTTTCCCCTCTTTCCCTAGTCCTCTGACTCTGATGATAACTACAGTCAACAAATATCCCCATCCTTAACCCCTTTTGCTTCTCTTTCTCTTTCCTTCTCTCAACCTTCCTGGTATTAGTTTTCTCTTTCCTATTTCTCAGTGTTTTCACTTCGACACTTAACAATAACAAAGTTCGAAATCCCAAAATATTGGCAAATATCTAAAGGAGACAGAAAAAGAGTCAAACTTACTTTACAAATTTGTTTGAGAAATAGCTGTGTTTGCTTTTTTTTTTTTTTTTTTAATTGTGCATGACCCTGTTATTGGCCAAGAAACTTGAGCAGCCTGTTTTGGAAAGTCCCTCACTCAGAAATGCCAGCTTGCAGATGCCTAATCGAAGGGATGTGGATCCATGAGGCTCATTTGAATTCCGAAGCCTCTGAGAGTCCATGGATTTTTATTTAATTGGGCCCCAACAGGTTTTGTCTTGCATTATTTAGGACATTGGCCAGGCAATCACTGGACAGCCAGTTTTATCTCCTTTACATTTTTTAGAATGGTTATCTTATGGTCAAAGGAAGGGAGAGGGCCTTTGGAAAATAAAGCTGTATATTTACAAGTAGTCATACAGAATAGTTTTGTGGGGAAAATAAAGAAAGTTATTTAATTTGTAATTTAATCATTTTTCTTAAACCAACCCAATGAACATAAAACGGACTATTTAATCATTTTTGTAGTTTAATTTGTAATTTAATAATTTTTCTTAAGCCAACCTGATGAACATAAATTGGGCTATTTATTTTCATTTTTAATGGGCTGTACTTACATCGCAAAGGACTTGAGAAGTCTTATAAATACAATAAAATAATAAATGTGAATTAAGACATTAGCAACCAGGATGGAAAAACCCAAATTTATAAATGATGGCAAGGTTTGCAAGCAAAAATTAAATTGATAAATGGCATCACCCCCACTACCAGCTACAGTTAGGCTAATGAAAAATCCTCTAATGTTCGTGCCTGAAATACAGTTACCACCCTTAGTGGCAAATTAGACTTTAATTTAGAGAGAAAAAAAATTTCTTGCACTGACTTTAGAGAGGGGAAAAGATAAAATAATTAGAGGCAAAGAAGATCTGGAATTTAGACGTTGTCTCTGAGTAAGGTCTTTGAGACACTGGACAAGTAATTTCCTTCTGAATACTCTCAAATTAACACATAGAAGAAGTGACAATGTTTCAAAGGAACCTCTTTGAAGGCTACTAGAATGCTTTAGGGGTGCCAAATTACCAGAGTAAACCGCCAGTTTGAGAGAATAACTGTTTGTTAAGAGATGGTCTGAAACCTAAGTAAGGAAATCCCCCCACTTGAAAGCCCCTAGGAAGTTAATTGCTTTTGGCGAATTATCTTAGGCCCCAAAAGTCCCTTGGTGAGCACATGTTTTGTAATAGGGACTAAAGACTAATGACTTATGGTGAAAAATGAAATAACACCACTTAAAACTTGAAATTGACAAAAAGCAACTTGAAACCAAATTAAGGACAGTGAACCCATCCGTTTCTTCTTTTTAAATAGGTAAATGTAGAAAAAATGACCAGACAATGTAAAACAAAAAGCAAATATTTAAAAACTACATTTATACTTTATCTCACCCAACTAATGTAAAGAATTTTGATTTGACTTATAAATTCCTAGCCTTGTCTACACATATACATAATTGCATGTTTAATTTGAGCTATATATAGTCTGCTTTTTGTTCCTTTGAATGTTACACAAACCTTTTTCTATTTCTGCATAATTTTTATCTTGTGTTTTTTATTGGATACATTATAGAGAAAGCATTTATTAAATGAGCTGGGATTACTATAATTTTTATTACTTTTTAATTTATTTATTACTTATTTTTATAATTTACTATTAGAAAAAAGCATTTCTTGAATGTACTGATATATATATATGTGTGTGTGTGTATATATATGTATGTGTGTGTATATGTGTGTGTGTATATATATGTGTGTGTGTATATATATATATGACTTTTTCTTGTTACCCAAAAATTACTCATAGAACTTACATATGAAAATTGTAGTACTTATGATGAAAAATCATAAAATAAGACAATTTAAAACTTGATAAAAAGCAACATAATATTATATGTTGTACCTTGTACTTCCTTATAAGGTACAACACTGTAAGAACCTTAGTGTATAGTTTTCTTTTTGCTATATATGTATTCATAAAAGTGGAAAAATAGCATTTAACTAATAAATCCTCTTTATTTTCTGGAAAATCCTTGCTTTAAAAAAAGTCTTTAGCTTTTTATATAGTTAGACTTCTAACACCAATTAAATATCTTCAATTCAGTCTCAAGCAGGAACAAATCTTCAGTCCACTTGCCTACCTTTATTGTCTTTGAAACGACAGTGTGAGTAGTAAAGCCCAAATCAGAGAGAAGTTGACTTTTGTAAGATTGGTAACTTCACCTTCCCCGGAAGGAAATGAGGTGGTTCTTCCCTTTGATCAGAACTGCTTTCTTGATTTGAAATAAACTGTTGTACAGCCCAGTCACCCCATCTTTAGGCATTTAGAAATAGCAATCATAGTTATATAGGACAACTTGCCTGAGTCCCACTAAGTAGAAATGATAGTGAATTTAGTATAAGATTATACCTTTAGGCTGGGCGGTTGACTCACACCTGTCACTCAGCACTTTGGAAGGCCAAGGTGGTTGGATCATGGATCAATTGAGATTAGGAGTTTGAGACCAGCCTGGCCAACATGGTGAAAACTAGACTCTATTGAAAATACACAAGTTAGCTGGGTGTGGTAGCATGCCTGTCATCTCAGCTACTCGGGAGGTTGGGGCAGGAGAATTGCTGGAACCCGTGAGGCGGAAGTTGCAGTGAGCCAAGATCATGCCACTGCACTCCAGGCTGGGCGACAGAGTAAGACTCCATCTAAAAAGAAAACAAACAAACAAAAAATTGTATCTTTAGAGCAAGGCCAGCCTTGTAAATTAACAAATCTGACTACAAATTCAATCAGCAGATATACTCAGCCCAGCAAAGTGAGCAAGCTTACTGTAGGTTGTGTTAAGGCATGGACTGGGATAAACAGGCAAAATTAGAGTAAATTTGACAATTTGACATTGGATTCATTAATGACAGCCTGTCCTTCGATGAAGTCAGGCAGCATTGTGTTTCTATTCACCTCTGTGTTTTGTGAGGCTATAAAAATATAAGATGTGAGAAATGTGAATACTTTTTATTTGTGAGGGCAGAGATCTTGAAGAAGAGAGTGAGAGGAAGTCAGAGTATGAGGGTGAAGGCTCTTGTTTTCTGCTGAGGATTTAGCTTTGGTTTTTAGCCATTCTCACAAAGAGATCATTGGTCCTAATTAACTGGTTGTTGTTGTTTTTCACATGAATGTCTGTAAGGATTTAGGCTTGATTTTAAAAATTGGGCCTATACTCACAGAAAGACAAATACTGCATGATCTCACTTATATGTGGAATCTAAAAGATTCAAATCCATAAAAGTAAAGAGTAGAATAGTGGTTACCAGAGGCTGGTAGGGGGCAAAGTTGGGAGAGTTAGGGAGATATTGGTCAAAGGATACAAAAAGATACAAAATTTCAGTTAGGAGGAATAAGTTCAAGAGATCTAGTGTACAACTTGATGTCTATAGCTAATAACAATGTATTGTATACTTGAAAATTACTAAGAGTAGATTTTAAGTGTTCTCCTCACACACAAAAAAAGAAAATGAATAAGTATGTGAAGGAATGCCCAATGTTAATTAGCTCAGTTTAGCTAATTATCTTCCAAAATATGTACACAATTCAAGACATCATGTTACATACCATAAATATATACAATTTTTTATTTGTCAAATAAAAAACAATACAAAAAAACCCTGGACCTATACTGCCTACAGGCAGTCTTGTTAGCCTGCAGATAAAGCGTGTATGTGTATATGCACACGTGCATTTATTTATTTTTAGTATTAGTCACCACCGTCTAAGTGTTGGGGGATTTTGCTTTCACTTGAAAAATGGAAGATCTGGGCTCCCATACCACATGGCCCCTGTTCCCCTGGGGCTCAGCAATGGTTGCTCCTTTGCCCCTCCTCTCTCGGTAGTCTCTTATCCCAGGTTGCTTTATTCTTGTATGACCCAGGTGGCCCCTCTAGGCTTGTAAGGACTCTGGGGCTGTATTTTAGGGCTCTATAGCCCTCACATTACCCATTTCCTCTACCAAAGATCATTTCTTTTCTCTTACAGGCTTATTTTTGGAAGGGTCATTATTTCTTCATGAGAAGTCAAATTCTGATTTGCAAGTGCTGAACACAGATGCCTTTAGTCTGTAAAACTCATATTCTCACATGTAAATGTAGTAACCTGCTAACCTCAGATTTTGCTTCCTCTAACTTAGTTGCCCTGCAACTGTGATGAGCATCAGAATCACCAAGGGTACTTCCCCATTCTCAGAGATCCTGATTCCTTAGGTCTGTGTGGGGGCCTTAATAAATAATGCATCACTACAGGATTCTGATGTCTGTCGGGGTCTTGAGAACTATTTTTCTAACTCTAGCACTAAAATCAAAATGTAATTTCAGATGGAATTTCCTAGGCTCATTCGTTTTGTTTTATGTATGGCTTGGCCAGTCATGGATCTAATCAGTAACTTGCAACTGTTGCTTCAACTACCTCTGTCCTGGACTTTCCAGAGATTCGCTTTAAGAAAGAAAGAGGACATCCCTGGGATAAGACTACCATGTATATTTTTATGTACACATGTTAAAAAAACATATAAACAAATGGGATCTTTGCTTATCTCTTTCATGTAGAAAAATTTATTTCGCTTATATTTCAGGTTTTTGGTAATGTAGTAGGACAAGATGGCATCACTATATCCCTGTTTTTTACACAGATATATTAGAGATCTTATTGGAAATGTTAAACTATTCAATAATAAACTATTCGTCTTTTAGAATTTCTTTTTCCTCAAGTGTTGATAAGTACCTGAAAGTCTACAAGCAGACAAGAAGAATTAGTCAGTGGAACTTCATTTCTTGCTCCGTTTTTGTCCTCAGCAGTAGAGGGTGGTAAGATTTCAACCCAGCCTAGCAGGACCAATAAGTCTGGAAAGAAGTAGCTCCAGTTCATATTGGCACCTGCTAATTCTAGTTCCGAAGACCATGGGAAATCTCTTGCCTATTTAGCTCAGTGATCATCCAAGATGGAAAATTCTTGGGCTCAGCTGTGAGGGATCCCAAGTTTATAGGTACCACTAATGTCTCACAAATCAAGAATCCAAGAGAATCAAGAATCCAAGAGAATCAAGAGACTGTAGTTCATTCCTTATATTAAATTCTTAGACTGCTGACTGGGTCGGCAGTTTTGGAGGCTAGAAGCCTGATATCAAGGTGCCAGCTGGACTGGTTCCTTCTGAGGACCACGAGGGCAGGATCTGTTCCAGGCTTGTAAATGGGCTTCTTTTCCATGTGTCTTCACATTATCTTCCTCTGTTTGTATGTGTGTCCAAATTTCCTCGTCGTCATCTTCTTTTTTAAATTTAGAAGTGTATACTGTTTAATCTACAAGGTTTATATAGCTTTAGCTAAAAATAGAAAAAAAAGCAAAACAAAAACAGTAAAGCCAAGACACTCTTCCAAAGTCTGGACCCTTCCAGCCTTCCAAATACAAGAGCTCTGGAAGTTGTATATACCAAATTTCCTCTTCTTAAAAGGTCACCAGTCACATTGGATTAAGGCTCACCCTATTAACACCATTTTAACTTAATCACCTCTGTAAAGGCCCTATCTCCCGATACTGTCACATTCGGAGGCTCAGGAAGTTAGGGTATCAGTATCAATGTATGAATTTGGGAGTGGGGGGAGGACACGATTTAGCCCATGACAGTCCTGAATCTCCTTTGCTGGATGCATGACTGCGGGCCAGTCACTTCACCAGTTGGGACATTGCCATCTCTATCAGAAAAGGGGTTTGGGCTAGGTCATCTATAAAGTCCTTTCTGCTCTAAATTGTAAATACAATGAGATACCAACTTTTAGTTTAATTGTTTAAAATTTTAGAAGCTAACTGGATGTTTTGCTGGTGTCAACACCCCCCTTTAGAAAAAAAAATTCGGCCGGGCATGGTGGCTCATGCCTGTAATTCCAGCACTTTGGGATGCCGAGGCAGGCAGATCACGAGGTCAAGAGATCGAGACCATCTGGCCAACATGGTGAAACCCCGCCTCTACTAAAAATACAAAAATTAACTGGGTGTGGTGGTGAGCATCTGTAGTCCCAGCTGCTCGGGAGTCTGAGGCGGGAGAATCACTTGAACCCAGGAGGCGGAGGTTGCAGTGAGCTAAGATCACGCCCTGCACTCTAGCCTGGCAACAGAGGGAGACTCCATCTCAAAAAAAAAAAAAAAAAATTCTCACTTTTTGTTTCTATTGTCCTCTCAAGTACCCCTCTGCCTTCTGTTACTTCTTTGCTGCATTCTGAGAGGATTGGGGTGGGGAGCACTCTTTCCTGTAGAACCCCATAACCCATCTATTTTCATCAATCTATTTGAAATTCAAAGCCAGGGGTTAAAATGTCTGTTTTCAATTTGAGATGTCTAACTTTCAGATAAATCTATTAACATGCATTTCTAAGTGACTTTTAAGCTAAGCATTTTATTTTATTAAGCTTGTATAGAAGGGTAACCATTATACTTATATAATAAAGTGCACTTTCAAAAATAGTTCAAATATAAAATAATATTCATAATATTTTATGACAAACCTCCTAGAACTTATATGTGTCTTTCTCCCCAGAGTAGTCTCTATGGGTGCCTAAACAATACTGCATTATTAGATTTTTTTCAGTTTATAAGCCACACAAGAAAGTTAGCCCATGTCATCTCTAGAAGTATAAAAATAGGCAGTGTTCTGAGAGATATATCTGTTTATTCCTAGTTCAGTAACAGCACAATGAAATGCTAATTTATGAAGCACTTTTTGTTTATCTTATTGTCTCATTGGCAACCAGCAACTCCTGTTGCATTTTTGACATGGGAATCTATCAGGGTGTGGTTAATAAAGTACATTTCCATGGTAAGTATTCTCTAAGAAAAAATAAACCAAGATTTCATCAGAGACAAAAATTACTGCAAACTGTAGTTACCAGTTTCTGGTGATTTGTATAACTGAGCTTTTGATTTCAAAAATTAAAAAGTTCTCTTTAGTGTAACATATTTTTGTGTCCAATAATTTTACTTCAAAAACAAAAGAGAATTTTCTTTACCATCAAACAATGTTGCTATAATGAGTGGTGATATATTTAGTCCTAGTGGACCAAAGAGAAATAAAACGGCTTTGATTATGCTGGTTTAAGAAAATATATCCGATTAAACAAAGGTTAATATTTATGATGTTTGATTTAGTAAAATTATAAGACTACCAAAGAAAGCTAGAAGAGCAAAAGAACCCAAAATTTATATAAAGAATTAAATGTTAATAATTCAAAGGTTTAGAATTTTTTCCACCTTTCGAATACTAAGTTGCTGTTATAGATTTACTACCGTTATTACCCCTATTTTCCATTTTACTAAAAAATAATAACACAGGTGATTATGATAAATCAGTATAGATCTTTAGGCTCAACACAACCTTGCTAACTTTTAAATCTTTTTATTATACAACAAACACATATGCGTTATCAAGAAAAGATGAGTTAAGCAAAATGAAAAAAAAAATAGTCTTAGCAACTAGAAATAAGCACCATTAAAATTTCTGTGTATTAAAAGATAATATACTGCTGAATTTTTTTTTCTTGAAATGTCCCTCTTTTCTTTTGCTTTTCGTTTTCTTAATCCCTAACCTTCTAGTGTTGAATTTTCTGGACCACCGTTATACCCCCTCATCAAGAGGGCATTTTTTCCTGCAGTAGCTGAGCACAATGGTCATATTGAAGAAATTCTCTCGTGGGGCTTTGCCTAGAGGTAAAATCCTCTTGGCCGGGTGTGATGGCTCATGTCTGTAATCCCAGCACTTTGGGAAGCCGAGGCGGGAGGATCTTCTGAGGTCAGCAGTTTGAGAGCAGCCTAGCCAACATGGTGAAATGCCATCTATACTAAAAATACAAAAAATTAGCCATTATAATGGCGCATTCCTGTAATCCCACCTACTCCGGAGGCTGAGGCAGGAGAATCACTTGAATGCTGGAGGCAGAGGTTGCAGTGACCCGAGATCTAGATTGTGCCACTGCACTTCAGCCTGGGTGACAGAACAAGACTCTGTCTAAAAAAAAAAAAAACAAAAACAAAAAAAAACAAACCCACAAAAACAAAACAAAAACAAACAAACAAAAAACACCAAAGTAAAACCCTCTTCACGGTGATGACTATAAAGCTTGCTTTTGCCTCTCTCTGTCACAACAAACTGTTTGCAGTCTGATGCTGTGCTCAAAATTGAGAATTCTCACTGACTGTTCCAGGCATCTGTCTACTCATTCTTGCCATGCTGAGGGCTGTCATTTCTCACCGCTGAATGCCTTTTTTTTTTTCTGCTTTTTAAAAATCTTTTCCTGTTTGCTTTGAACTTCAGTAAGAACAGTTTTAAAAAAAAGTATATTAAGAAGGTAATATACTTTTATTTATTTATTTTTTGTTTTTTTTTCCTTCTTCTTCTTTTGGTTCCTTTTTAAATCCATTTGCCACACTGACACTGGAATAAGCCCTGAATGGGGGTCTGTATTTCTTCCAGTAGTTAAATTCAGTCACTGAGCTGTTGCTGTATTTGTAACTGCCATGCTAGATCCGGGGCTGACCATTCCTGAGAAAGTGTGGAGATCGTTTTAGACTGGCATGGTGCTGGGGCAGGGCGTCAGTCATTATCTTCTGTGTCTGCTAATTCTTGCATCATTTCTTCTACTCTGTAACCTGGTTGGCTATGAAAAGTAATTCTTCCTCACTGATGCTGCAGGCAATGGGTGAATATCCAATTGTTCTCTGAGTTTCTTGTCATGGGATACAAAGAACAAATCTCATGTGTCCCTGTTTCTGAGAGGTTCAAAGGGAATGCACAGATTCTGGCATAGGATGACTTCCAGCTTCTAACTATTTGTCTATGCATTCCATTTCCTCACCCCTGCCAGAGGTTACAATCATGGTCACGGCTGTTCTGAGAAATTCAGTGCCAAAACTGGAGGGAGGGAAATGCAAACTCAGCTTCTTCCCAAGCTTCTGGGCGCGGCTGGCAAGTTTTGCATTCCCTGCCAGCAAGAGCCCTGGCTTTAGGAGTCTTGCTACAGCTTTCCCAGACTGGAGGTCTTCCGGCTGACTTCTGGTTCTTAGCGAATTCCTGCCAAACACCTCCCCTTTCCCCAGTATCCATTTGTTTTGAAGGTTCTTTGCAGTCTTCTTGCCAATAATTGTCTATAAACAAATGGAGTTGTTTGCATGCCTAGGTGGAGTAAAATATTTAGGAAACTATTCTATAAATATGAAACAGCCCAGATTTGGGCCAGAAGTCCTGGCTCTGAGTCTCTTGTTAGCCACTCTTAACTGTGAGTTTTTGGACAAATCTTTTCTCGCCCTCAGAACCTGAGGTCTGAACTGCTATACAGGTGACCTTGCTGCCTTCTCGGAGAGAAATCTGAAAGACAACAGAGCCCTCACATTGGCTTTGCCTGTGCACAGCAGATACCACCAATTTTGGGCAGGTTACACTTGTTTACCATGTTACTTACTTCAGAAATCAATAAAACTTGTTTACCATGTTGCTTACTTCAGAAATCAATAAAATTCTCTTCATGCTTTTATTTTACAGGTTCTTACCTCTGTTGTTAGATTATTGTCCAAATGTGTTAATGCCCAAGTGACTGATATCAGCTCCAAGGGATTTGAATTGAGGAAGATCGTTACTACAATTGAGACTCAGAACTTGGAAGGCCTGCATCACGAGGGCCAATTCTGCCGTAACCCCTGTCCTCCAGGTATATTACACAAAACATCCAGAGATTACAGTGAAAGTCACAGTTAGGAATAGCACATAGTCATGGCTATAATAATTTTACAGATTTTGGTTCTCCTGTATTATATAGCATAACTGAGAGAAAAACAACTATGAAAT
Organism: Macaca thibetana thibetana; assembly: GCF_024542745.1. NCBI lineage: Eukaryota > Metazoa > Chordata > Mammalia > Primates > Cercopithecidae > Macaca > Macaca thibetana. Next base: position 84,948,292 of record NC_065586.1, read on the forward strand.
TATTTTCCAAAGATGAGTTTTATTTATATTTAGCATGCTTATTTGATGTGGTTATGGATAAATTTAATTTACAAGTGGTCTATTTGGCTCCATTTTTTTCCTAAGAGAAAATGACTCATTTGTGAATATGAAAGCTTATCATGTCAAAACTGATGCATCTATCATAACAATAGTGGAACTCTGAAAGCAAGAGACTTCTACTCTTAAGGGATATGTCTCAGCACTTCCCTTCAATCAGAAGGTCTCTAAGAAAGCTGTCCTGGCACTGAAGCCTGCAAAATATATTTGCATTTTGCAGCTGAATAACTAGATGAATAAGAAAAGCAACAGGCAGAAACCAACAGCTTTTTTTTTTTAAATCAATACTTTGAATGGCAAACTAATTTCAGATGAGAAATCCTTCAAACACTGGTAAATTAAAAGCTAAGCAAAATACAATTGTGCAAACATTTCTTCAACTTTGAGTAGAGTCGAAAAAAGGAAAATAGCACATGGGTTCATGTGATAGATTAGTAGAACAAAAAAAGGACTGTAGTATGTTTCATGGTTGGCCTCCCAGGCTTCCAGCACTCAAGCTGCAAAACATGATGGGTCCTGTTTGTGAAAAGATTCTACCAGTCTCCCTATGCTTCCTGTCCAGATTTTAATAACCCTTATGGAAATATCTCCTTTGTAACCCAACCCGTTTTACTTAAATCCATTTACACTTAAATCTTCTCCGACACAAATAAAAAATGGCTTCCTGGCTTTATTATGACCTGCTAAGCACAATCAATTTGCCCTATGAATCGAAATCTTTGTTCATAATTTTAAAACCTAAAATGCAAATTAAAATGAACAAAATATGCTTTGCACATCAAACTGTCAAGGATTTTTGTCTATTGCTTTTTTGGTTTTGCTTTGTTCTATTTTCATTTAAGAAGTGAAGTAAATTGTTATAAACTTTTAAGAAAGACATTTGAATATATGAGTCAAAAATTTAAAAATGTTTAGACTCGCTAAGATAGCAATTAAATTTTAAGAAAATACCTTGAGAAAGTAATCAAAAATAAAGGAAAATATTGTACACATGATATTTCATTATCAATATGATGTGGGATTCCTTAGGTAAATTTTGGAATATTTAAAGATTGAAATAGTATGTATCAAACAAAGTCATATTTTCTGATACATTTCTAACATAATCCTCAATTATATAAATCTTCTTAAGTGATTTCCAACTGATCTGGCTGGATTCACTGATTCTCCCTGATTCCTCTATAAAATATCCTGGATGGCATCCAACCATGTTAAATACTCTTCCCACTTCAATTCCCTTTTTTTGAATTTTAGGCTTATCAATATTTAAGTTGCTTCCAAATCTGTTTACGCTCATTGGTGTTGTGATATTCATATGTAATTTTATTGAATATTATATAAATTAATGAAATACAAATACAGAGAAAAGACAGATTTTATCTCTATGAAAATTAGGTTCAGTGCTTTGGAGAATTTAGTAAAGATGAGATGCTAAAATGTTGTTGATGAATTTTGTGAGAGAAAAATAAAAGTTAAGTGGTAAGAAAAATCACAAAAATCTCTAAAGCCATTCATACAGATTATTGGTATGTCTATGTTTTCATTTCATCAAAAAGGAAGGCAGGGAGGGAGGGAGGGAGGGAGGGAGGAGAATAAAAGAAACAAAGAAAGAAAGAGAAAAACAGACAAACAGGAAATTATAAGTGATGCGTTATGGATGTGACTTAAGTAAGAAAGAAACTGGGATTCTAATAACTTCTATATCACAAAATTGTCAAATGATTATAAAGTTATGTTTTATAAATTAAAATAAAATATTTACAGTATTTTTAAATTGTTTCCTATGTAAATTGACATTTTTGATTAAATGATCAAAGAAGTCTTCCCCACATCATCATATTCAATAGAAGGATTCTGTGGTATACTGCCTACATATTTCATATATACACGTTATACATATATATACACACACACCTGTTATGTGTATGCTCATGCATATACATGTATGTATGTATGTATATGCATAGGAATGCAACAAAATAACAGGCAGTATCTCAAAGTTGTTGATATATAGTCTTTTGTTTGTTTGTTTGTTTGAGATGGAGTCTCACTTTGTAGTCCAGGCTGAAGTGCAGTGGCATGATCTCGGCTCACTACAACCTCTGCCTTCTGGGTTCAAGCAATTCTGCAGCCTCAGCCTCCCAAGTAACTGGGACTACAGGAGCACACCACGACGCCAGGCTAATTTTTTGTATTTTTAATAGAGACGGGTTTTTGCCATGTTGGTCAGTCTGGTCTCAAACTCCTGACCTCATTTGATCTGCCTGCCTTGGCCTCCCAACCTGCTGGGATTACAGGCATGAGCCACTGTGCCCGGCCTGATACATAAGTTCTTATTATACTTTCCTGTCTTATCCAACATTTCTATAATAAGCGTATGTACCATTATACTTAAAAAAGTATTTTAAAATCTGATTTCAATAAAACAACTACTTATTTTCTTATTTTAATAAATTTTGTTTTCATACTTTGGCAGAACCAAAGAACTTGTGGTTTATTGTCTCTCCATTATACCAAGGATGTTGTGCTAGGCACATTCTGCAAGATAATTTATTAAAGAGACCAATTCATTCAGAGACCAGTATAATACCATTAGCAAAAAATAAAATTATACTTGGACTTGGGCTGTGTTTTCTTTAAATATTGCTATAATGTTATATAGCCCCATGCACTATTTTTGAATTTTGTTCTGGGAATCTCCAGTTTGTCTTTTTTCTATTGACAGACTATTGTCTTTATTTACTAAAATAGCATATATATTTACATGTCATAATTTGCTCATGTAGTAAATATTTTATTTTATCAAAAAGAATAAAAAAGAATATATGAAGTTATTAAGGAATTCATGTTCCTAGGAAACACAGCAGAAATTAATTTTGCTGTATGGGTGAGCAGAGCAGATTAAACTGCTTATTTTTTTTAAACTAGTTATACCATTAACAATTAGAGTCACTAGTAATGTTTTTCTCAGACACTTCTCTTGGTATTTTCTGTCACTTTCTTCTTCATTCTCTATTACCTTACCTTCATCTAGCTTTCTTTTTCTAGCATTTTTTAGCACTTGATATCAATATATTTATTTGTGTATTGTTTACCTCCATCCTGAGAAGGTGAAGTCTTTGGTGATGAAGGCTTTATCTTATTTCCTGCATAATATTAAACTTCTAAAAAGTTCCTAGCACTCAATAGGCATTTAATAAACACCTATCAGATAAATGAATTTTTTAAGAGAACACATTACATGATGCTTACTAATAGCAATACAGTGACTCACTTTATTTTTAAAGTAAATTAATGCAAATGTGTATATTATTTAAAATTGTTTGTTTTAAGATAGCAAGCCTGATAGATAATAAATTTTGGTATAAATATGTTAATGCTTGTCAAAACTCATCAGTACATACCCTGTCTTTTGATGAAAAAGTAATAGAAAGGGGAGAACAAAGAGAACTGTCATGCTCACTAGGCAGGCCGAGTGCAGTTCTGACAGCAATGCAAGAGAAATATTACTATCTCCATCATATGCAGGATGAAATTTAGGCTTGGCGAAAACAACACTGTTAAAGATTTTATTGCTCTTCAAGATTTGACCAAGGCCTTTAAAACTTCAAATGTTCTTTTCCTTATTACACTATTTCTTATCAGGGTTTGTGGACTTTGGAAAGTAAAATGAAAAGTCAGAGCAATGTGAGTCAGTTTGATAATCTCAGTGTCCAGTAACAGCTATCCCCACTCTGAATATATACCCACCAACCTCTCCCCTTTCTCCAAGGAAGTTGGTTGTTGGCAAAGGCATTTCGTGCAGTGCACTTTGTCATTCTAACCTTCCTTGGTTTTGTATGCTCCTGTTGCTAATCATCCTATTTCTATGGGCTTCCGTCACTCTTTTAGTTTTTGTCTTGGGAGACTTCCTGGCTCTTGACATGACTTTTACAATAATCTTCTCCCCCATTGTATTTATATATCATTAGCCTACTCCGCTCCCCTTGTGTTTTAGAAGAGTTTTATTGTCTATCATCCCTGCATACTTCCCACCCTGTTACCTGCCTATGTCCTGTTCATACACTTGCTCCTCTTTCCCTTGGGCAGGTGAAAGGAAAGCTAGGGACTGCACAGTCAATGAGGATGAACCAGACTGCGTGCCCTGCCAAGAAGGGAAGGAGTACACAGACAAAGGCCATTTTTCTTCCAAATGCAGAAGATGTAGATTGTGTGATGAAGGACATGGTAAGAGTCTTAAAAAGCAATTGAAAGAGATCAATCTTGGAATTCCATGTAGAACCATTTATAAGACAATTTGAAATTGGGGCCTACTGTGGTGCTGTGTTGACACACAGGAAAGGGAAGGACAGGTAACTAGGGTACCGCAGGACCAGGTACCGAGCTAATTACTGGTCTAGACCTTTATGAGTAAGTCTAGGCAATTCTTCCAGATATAGGAGAATGACTAAATATGAACCCTAGGAACAGGGTTCATCAGCTCAAATCAAAATCTCAGAAATTATTTTGTTTCTGGCCTTGACTTATGCTTGTATAATAGTGCTTGTTCACGACCAGAAAAAGCTCAGAAGCCTGCAGATACAAGGACACAGAAGTCCAACAGTTGGGTAGGAATGCTCCTCATTTCTTTGGAGATTTAGTTGTTCTGATAATTCCAGCTGGGGACCTGAATTTTCATGGATATCCCAATGTATTCTAAGGGCCCATATTAAAATATAACACAAGTATTTCTAGTTTTGTTTGACATGGAGAAACCCCTGGACATAAAGCTTTTCCCCTCCCTATTCAGCCTATAAAGCAGTGTTTCTCGTCCCTGGCAGTGCATTAGAATTGCTTTGGGAGCTACTAAAAATGTTTCATGTTTAGGTCCCACCTCAAGGCAATTACATCAGAGTCTCTGAGTGAGGGCCTTGGTATTGGCTTGATTGAGTAAATCTAGGGTAGAGCCTAACATTCTACATTTTTACAAGCTCCCAGGTGATGCTGATGCTGCCAGTCCCCAAGTCACCCATTGAGTGTTAAGGCTGGAGACTAGAGGAACAGGGGAGACATCTAAGCAATGGCGAGGTTTGTCTTGGTTTGTCTGCTAAATGATTGCTGGCCATTTCAACCTGGGGTTTCCTGTTCTGTGTTTAAACACCAACTGTATTACTGGTGTCATGCTGTGACTGTTGATATAAGCAGTGGATCTCAAAAATGCATGCAGCTCCTGCCCACCATTTTCATAGTCCACTTTTAATTAGCCACTATAACTAATAGTTTCCAAACTGATTTTCTAGGCTTAGAAGTGGAAATAAACTGCACCCGGACCCAGAATACCAAGTGCAGATGTAAACCAAACTTTTTTTGTAACTCTGCTGTATGTGAACACTGTGACCCTTGCACCAAGTAAGTTGTAGTCTTTTTCTGATTAAACCACTAGCTATAACATGAGAGTTATCATTTTCCTAGGGAAGTAACACTGACTGAGAGTTAAGAATTAGGGTTCTAGTCTTGCTTTGCCACCAAGCAACTAGATGACTGTTTGCTCATTTAAACATTAGTGAACACTTCCTGTGTAGGTGACACTTTGCTGGCCACTTAAGCTAAAGATGTGAGCCAGACACATGCCTGGTATCAAGCTGTCAGTCCAGAAGATTATGAAATATTTGGAACTACTATTATTGTAGTCAAGAAAAGCAATGGCTGTTGTATTTCAGCAGCATGAGAATAGCATCAGAAGAGACTTATGTTCCAGGTGTTACAAATTATGCAGGAAAACTTTTCAGCTCTGCCTGAGGAGATGGAGGTGAAATGTGTCTCATGGCTTGAGTCTTGAAGAAAGAAAAGAAAGAGCATTAACAGGTGCACACGGAAGGAATGCACATTATAGGCAGGGGAACAGCAGCTGCAAAGAGACAAAGGAAGCACAGGAAAACAGAGTACATGGCTGGAGTGTAGGAAAGACTAAGAAGGGGTCAGGGCTCAATCATGAAGGGCCTTGTCTTTCAGGTTAAAGAAGTTGGTTTTGACCCAAAATTAGAGAACCTGACTTGTAATTCATCTTGGGAAGCTAATAGGCTTAAGAATTAAGGGCATGATGCTTTATGTTTTATTTGCTAGGAAAATTTTATGTACAGTTGTCCCAGGCTCTCCCCTGGCCCCAAGTGTCTGAGAATGCCCCTATGATGACAGGCTAGGTAGGCACTTGGGAAGCAACTGACTTAGTAAAATAATAACAATAATAGTAGTTCCAAATATTTCATAATCTTGATTTAATTTTCTTCTCATCATAACCTTTTGAAATAGATAATATTACTTCCATGTTATTGATGAGATAATAGGCTCATGACAGTCTGACTTCCCAAGCTCACCTAGTCAGGTAACGGGCAGAGGCTGTGAACTCAGACAACCTGACTGTGAATGTCTGTCTGTCTGAAAGAAATCACATATGAACCTCTTGAGTCTCCTGATCACCACCATATGCTAAAAGTAGCAGCCTCTAAGGGCCAGCTGAGTACCCTCCCTGAGCTGCATCATGGGCATGGCTATCACCTGGCCATTTTCTCAGCTATGGGAATTTTTTGGAATTACTCTTGGCAGTTTAAGAGCTAGTTTAAGCTGTAGGATTTATGTGTTCAGTTTATTACCAGGTTTAAGTTTATTTTTGTGTCTACTTCATCTCTCTTGTGTGTCACTATTTTCCTATCTTTCTTTAACTCTTGAAATCTTAAAACAGAGTCATTCCTTATGATATTTTTCATCCAGCCATCCAAATTATATCAACTTGTGCCTGCTTTAGATACTACTCTAGAAATATTTGAGGGAATATGTTTGCCAGAGATGCAAAGACGAATAAAATAGCCCCTAATTTATAACGTGCCATTGAAAATGATCAAGGAATCATTCCTCCAGGCTTTTGAATTTCCCCTGTATTTTGTTTTCTAGGTGTAAACATGGAATCATTGAGGAATGCACACTCACCAGCAACACCAAGTGCAAAGAGGAAGGTAATTATTTTTCGACGGTTATATTCTCCTTTCCCTCATCCCCATGGAAAGATGTGAAGAAAAACCAATCACTCTTGATTATTTGAGAGTCCTTTGTTTAATCTTAAAGATTGCTTATTTTCATATAAATGTCCAATGTTCCAACCTTCAGATTCCAGATCTGATTTGCCGTGGTTATGTCTTCTTCTTCTCCTAATTCCACCAATTGTTTATGGTAAGTTCTTGCTTTGTTCAAACTGCAGATTGAAATAACTTGGGAAGTAGTTCACAAAGATTTGCCTTATTCTTACCTATAAAAAGCTACCAGTTTGGTAGATTTATGTATTGTTAACTTCTTGCCTCCGAATGCAGCCTTGAGAGCTGATAGATAAGAACAAATGAAATTATCCCTCAGCTAGTTTCTGAGCAACGGTTTTGGGGCATTGAGTGGTATTCTAATCCTTCCTATGAATAAGGGTTCTCTGCAGCAGTAGAGTTGGCCAAAAATCAGAAGTAATTATTCACTATTCACTGAGATCTCCCTATGCAAAAAGAGAACACAAGAAGCAAAGGCATTCCCAAGAAACACATTGCAGGGAACGGTTAAAAAACTTGTACTTCTCTGCCTCCTCTTCCTTGGCCTAATGGCTTGTTTTTAATTATTTCTCCTCATTAACTTAAAATACTGTGGGAACACATGTTATACAAAGGTGACTCAGTAGAGTCAGTAGAAAAGCCAAAATTAGGTATAATCATAATTAGTCTAGAAAAATCCCTTTAAGTCATTCATCAACTACAGGGTCACACCAACTTTCGGTAACTTAGAAATATCCAATTTTCCCTTCTCTGTCAGAACAATTCTCTGTTTCTTCGGTTCAGTTGAAGAAGAAAGTTTGCCTTGCCATTAGCAGTTGTTTAGCTGAAAATACATTTGGGATATTTAAACACTCTAATTGTGCTCAGAGACATACAGATTCTTCTATCTCACGTTGACGTTAATGCATACACCTACTGAGTATGTATACTTGAGTTATTTGTGTGTGTATTTCAATTTCTGGGCATCCATAGCAAGTTGATGTTGACTTGCTTGTTCTGCAGCTTCTGTGTCCTGCCATAGTCTTGCCATCCACATCTTTGCTGGACAGGGAGTGATGCTTGCCATATAAGTCAAAAACCATCTTCATGCTAGGCCAGCTCGTGGTAATTAGATGACTAATTAAGATATGTCCTTTCACTAGAACACTTGACTTAGTGGTACGAAAGTTTCAAAATCAGCTGCCTTCTGTGGTGTTTGGCCACTTTTAAGTTTCAATGAATTTCTCCTTTTCCCTTCTTATACTTCTCTTAGTATGAAAGTATGTTCTCACATGCATTCTACAAGGCTGAGACCTGAGTTTGATAAAATGTCTTTGTTCTTTCAGTGGTGATAAAGAAAGCATGCAGAAAGCACAGAAAGGAAAACCAAGGTCCTCATGAATCTACAACCTTAAATCCTGTAGGTATTGAAATAGGTATCAGCTTTCCTTAAAAAAAAAAAAGAAAAATAGAGAAATTAGTGATTTGGCTTTTTGTTACTTCCTTTTACTTTTTTGTTTCTTGTTTGTTTGCTTCATTTTGTTTGAGATGGAGTCTTGCTCCATAGCCCAGGCTGGAGTGCAGTGGTGCAATTATGGCTCACTGCAGCCTCAAACTCCTGGGCTCAAGTGAACCTCCTGCCTCAGCTGGGACCCTGGGACTACAGGCATGCACCACCATGCCAGGTTAATTTTTTTTTTTTTAATTTTTTATAGAGACAGGGTTCACTTTGTTGCCCAGGCTGGTCTCAAACTTTTGGCCTCAAGCAATCCTTCTGCCTCAGCCTCCCAAAGTGCTGGGATTATAGGTGTGAGCCATCACATCTGGCCTGTTACTTTTTTTATTTAAACATTGCTTGTGTTTGTGTGTGCATAGGTTAAAGGGGCCTCACAGATGAATTATGATATGGTACCCAATTTAAAAGTAAGCTTCTACACAAAAACCGTAAGAATCAACAAAGGAGGGAATTGAGAGTGTGCTGAAAATGAGCTGAAAAAAAAACATGGCCAACCTCCATGGTCCGTGTTGTTGTTATCCCTGCAGAGAAACAGCCTTTACCAGGCATGGGTTCAGTATCCAAGCCTGAGCAGAGATTGCTCTTAAAGTTTGTCATAAAGGCTTAACTTTCTCTGGCTGCCGGTTGACCTTATGTCTCACCATATCTTTTCCCAACATGGTATCAATACATTTCAGATAGCAAGAAATACGTCGAGAAAAGAAACCAGGTGCGCTTGATGGAATTATTTTATTTGGGACCAGGGCTCAGTGGGAGTTAGGATTCTTTAAATTAATATGGTAAAAAAAATTTCAATTTGAGCCATTTTCTGGTATTAAAAATAAGAATAGTTACAGGGAAGAAAATTTTAGAGTGGTTATGTTTATCGTTTAATAAGTCTACATGAAAAATAACCTCAACCTATTTTATGAATTCTTCAGGTTTCTTGCCTTTAAAAACTGAGACAATATTGCTCAGTTTCTGGCAAGGCTGGAACCTTTCACAATAAAAATTGAATGGTAAAAGTATGCTTCTTAATCACTTAATCTAGCTTCCTAATTTTATACATCAAGCAACTGATTGTACTTCTTTCTGAATTAAGGAAAAATTAGAAGTTTACATTTAGAATATGCTAAAGATATATTTTTATTTGTCTTTCTCTGCTTCCATTTTTTGCTTTCTAGGAAACAGCAATAAATTTATCTGGTAAGGCTTTTATTGTTTTATTTCATAGAGATGGCTTCCTTTAGAGTAATAGGCCAATTTCAGAGTAAAATAATGTTGCTACTTTCAGTGACATATTGTGGGATCTTGTTATTTCTCATACAATTTTACGTGCTCAGCATAAAGCATTTATCAGGCAATTTGTTTAAATTTATAATGAATATTCATAGATAAAATAATCAAGTAACAATAGGACACAATAGTCTGAGGCTTAAGAAACTTCTCCTACATAATCAGCGAGATGTATTACAGAACTCCTGCCTAAACGGATCTAGAGGTTAAAGTGCACTGTAGACTCAGGTATTATCGGTGTACCCAACTCTGTAACAACATACATGATTCCATTCAGTTGTTCTTTGATCTGTGATTTAGGGATAAGATGATCATAAACTCTTTGCTTATACTTTTAGATTTGTGGATCATTGATCATTGGATCCATGAGAGATGTTATAGATGATCTTTTCCAATCCTCTTATTTTAAAAATGAGAAAAGAAGACACAGAAATGTTATATATTGTGCCCAGGTTATTTAACAAATTACTGGGTACATGGCAGGATTTGGAGTTAGAACTCAAGATTGCCTTGTTTCTGTATTCCCGCAGTCAGCTCTTCACAGATCTTTAGGACTTAGCTATATTCTGAAGTACTATAAAAAGAGAAATAAACATGGTTTTCAGTAATGGGAATTTCATTTAGAAAAACAAATTTTTAGACTATTTTCTATTTTTCAGATGTTGACTTGAGTAAATATATCACCACTATCGCTGGAGCCATGACACTAAGTCAAGTTAAAGACTTTGTTCGAAAGAATGGTGTCAGTGAAGCCAAAATAGATGAGATCAAGAATGACAATGTCCAAGACACAGCAGAACAAAAAGTTCAACTGCTTCGTAATTGGTATCAACTTCATGGAAAGAAAGATGCATGTGACACATTGATTAAAGGTCTAAAAACAGCCGATCTTTGTACTCTTGCAGAGAAAATTCACGCTGTCATCCTCAAGGACATTACTAGTGACACAGAAAATTCGAACTTCGGAAATGAAGTCCAAAACTTGGTCTAGAGCAAAAAATAACAAATTCAGTTCTGAGTATATGCAATTAGTGTTTGAAAAGATTCTTAATAGCTGGCTGTAAATACTGCTTGGTTTCTTACTGGGTACATTTTATCATTTATTAGCTCTGAAGAGCCAACATATTTATAGATTTTTAATATCTCATGATTCTGCCTCCAAGGATATTTAAAATCTAGTTGGGAAGACAAGTGTCATCAAGAGTAAATGCAGTGGCATGCTAACTACCCAAATAGGAGTATATGCAGAGGACGAAAGATTAAGATTATCTTCTGGTATCTAACATATGATTCTGTAGTATGAATGTAATCAGTGTATATTAGTACAAATGTCTATCCACAGGCTAACCCCATTCCATGAATCAACAGAAGAAGCTATGACCTTCTGTTGGAATGTCAGTTACTGAACAGGCCACTGTGCCTCTAAATTACCTCTGATCATTCTAGAGATTTTACCATATTTCTAAACTTTGTTTACAACTCTGAGAGGATCATATTTATGTAAAGTATATGTATTCGAATGAAGAATTTAAATAAGGCTCTACCTCAAAGAATTTTGCATAGATTAATCGTATCATAGAATACAATATTTCAATTGTGAATTCACATAGAAAACATTAAATTATAATGTTTTACTATTATGTATGTATATGCATTTTACCGGCTCAAAACCACCTACTTCTTTCTCAGATGTCAAAAGCATTTCGAGCAGGAGAGTATTGCTAGAGATTTGCCACCTCTCCATTTTCTCCTTGGTGCTCATCTTAATGGCCCAATGTACCCCCAAACATGGAAGTATCATCAAAAAATTACTTAATCCACCAAAAGGCAAGACTACCCTTAGAAATTCTAGCCTGGTTTGGAGATACTAACTGCTCTCAGAGAAAGTAGCTTTGTGACATGTCATGAACCCATGTCTGCAATCAAAGATGATAAAGCAGATTCTTATTTTTCCCCCACTCCCCAAAATGTTCAATAATGTCCCATGTAAAACTTGCTGCAAATGGCAGCTTATACATAGCAATGGTAAAATCATTATCTGGATTTAGGAATTGCTCTTGTCATGCCCTGTAGGTTCTTAGATTTAAAAGCCTTCTCATTGCTGCTATCCTACATTTAAATACCTTTGAAAGTTTGTATTAAATGTGAATTTTAAGAAATAATATTTATATTTCTATAAATGTAAACTGTGAAGAGAGTTAAAAACTGAAGCAGATACCTAGAACCACCTAAAGAACTTCCATTTATAGAGATTTTTTGCCCCTTGTGTTTGGAATTATAAAATATAGGTAAAATTTTCTGGTTTTCTCTTTTTTGGTAGGGGCTTGCTTTTTGGTTTTGTGTTCCTTTTCTCTAAATGCTGCTAAATATAACTTGTTTATGAATCTTTAATGCTTCTTGGGTTTCTTAGAAGATACTTCCTTTTTAACCTGAACACTTTTAGCAGGTAAATAATTATTTCCATAAGTTGCAACTGCCAAGAAGACCTCTTCCAAACAGCACATGATTATTTGTCAAACAGCGTCATATTCCAGATACTGGAATGTGGATAAGAAAGTATAAATTTCAAGGGGTAAGTTTTATTATTATTATTACTATTATTATTATTATTTTATTATACTTTATGTTCTAGGGTACATGTGCACAATGTATAGGTTTGTTACATACATATACATGTGCCATATTGGTGTGCTGCACCCATTAACTCGTCATTTACATTAGGTATATCTCCTAATGCTATCCCTACCCCCACCCCAACCCCACAACAGGCCCTGGTGTGTAATGTTCCCCTTCCTGTGTCCAAGTGTTCTCATTGTTCAGTTCCCACCTATGAGTGAGAACATGTGGTGTTTGGTTTTCTGTTCTTGCAATAGTTTCCTGAGAATGATGGTTTCCAGCGGCATCTATGTCCCTACAAAGGACATGAACTCATCCTTTTATATGGCTGCATAGTATTCCATGGTGTATATTTGCCACATTTTCTTAATCCAGTCTGTCACTGATGGACATTTGGGTTGGTTCCAAGTCTTTGCTATTATGAATAGTGCCACAATAAACATACGTGCACATGTGTCTTTATAGCAGCATGATTTATAATCCTTTGGGTATAAACCCAGTAATGGGATGGCTGGGTCAAATGGTATTTCTAGTTCTAGATCCTTGAGGAATCGCCACACTGTCTTCCACAAAAATCCCACCAACAGTGTAAAAGTGTTCCTGTTTCTCCATATCCTCTATTGTTCCCTGACTTTTTAATGATCGCCATTCTAGCTGGTGTGAGATGGTATCTCCTTGTGGTTTTGATTTGCATTTCTCTGATGGCCAGTGATGATGAGCATTTTTTCATGTGTCTGTTTGCTGCATAAATGTCTTCTTTTGAGAAGTGTCTGTTCATATCCTCACCCACTTTTTGATGGGGTGTTTGTTTTTCTCTTATAAATTTATTTGAGTTCTCTGTAGGTTCTGGATGTTAGCCCTTTGTCAGATGAGTAGATTGCAAAAATGTTCTCCCATTCTGTAGGTTGCCAGTTCACTCTGATGGTAGTTTTTTTTTGTGTTTTTTTTTTTTTTTTTTTTTTTTTTTTTTTTTTTTTTTTTTGCTATGCAGAAGCTCTTTAGTTTAATTAGATCCCATTTGTCAATTTTGGCTTTTGTGGCCATTGCTTTTGGTGTTTTAGACATGAAGTCCTTGCCCATGCCTACGTCCTGAATGGTATTGCCTAGGTTTTCTTCTAGGGTTTTTATGGTTTTAGGTCTAACATTTAAGTCTCTAATCCATCTTGAATTAATTTTTGTGTAAGGTGTAAGGAAGGGATCCAGTTTCAGCTTTCTATATATGGCTAGCCAGTTTTCCCAGCACCATTTATTAAATAGGGAATCCTTTCCCCATTTCTTGTTTTTGTCAGGTTTGTCAAAGATCACATGGTTGTAGATGTGTGGTATTATTTCTGAGGGCTCTGTTCTGTACCATTTGTCTATATCTCTGTTTTGGTACCAGTACCATGCTGTTTTGGTTACTATAGCCTTGTAGTATAGTTTGAAGTCAAGTAGCATGATGCCTCCAGCTTTGTTCTTTTTGGCTCAGGATTGTCTTGGCAATGCGGGCTCTTTTTTGATTCCATATGAACTTTAAAGTAGATTTTTCCAATTCTGTGAAGAAAGTCATTGGTAGCTTAATGGGGATGACATTGAATCTATAAATTACCTTGGGCAATATGGCCATTTTCACGATACTGATTCTTCCTATCCATGAGCATGGAATGTTCTTCCATTTGTTTGTGTCCTCTTTTATTTCATTCAGCAGTGGTTTGTAGTTCTCCTTGAAGAGGTCCTTCACATCCCTTGTAAGTTGGATTCCTAGGTATTTTTTTCTCTTTGAAACAATTGTGAATGGGAGTTCACTCACCATTTGGCTCTCTGTTAGTCTGTTATTATTGTATAAGAATGCTTGTGATTTTTGCACATTGATTTTATATCCTGAGACTTTGCTGAAGTTTCTTATCAGCTTAAGGAGATTTTGGGCTGAGACAATGGGGTTTTCTAAATATACAATAATTTCATCTGCAAACAGGGACAATTTGACTTCTTCTTTTCCTAATTGAATATCCTTTATTTCTTTCTCTTGCCTGATTGCCCTAGCCAGAATTTCCAACACTATGTTGAATAGGAGTGGTGAAAGAGGGCATCCCTGTCTTGTGCCAGTTTTCAAAGGGAATGCTTCCAGCTTTTGCCCATTCAGTATGATATTGGCTGTGGGTTTGTCATAAATAGCTCTTATTATTTTGAGATACGTTCCATCAATACCGAATTTATTGAGAGTTTTTAGCATGAAGGGCTGTTGAATTTTGTCAAAGGCCTTTTCTGCATCTATTGAGATAATCATGCGTTTTTTGTCTTTGGTTCTGTTTATATGCTGGATTACATGTATTGATTTGCATATACTGAAACAGCCTTGCATCCCAGGGACGAAGCCCACTTGATCATGGTGGATAAGCTTTTTGATGTGCTGCTGGATTCGGTTTGCCAGTATTTTATTGAGGATTTTTGCATCGATGTTCATCAGGGATATTGGTGTAAAATTCTTTTATGTTGTGTCTCTGTGAGGCTTTGGTATTAGGATGACGTTGACCTCATAAAATGAGTTAGGGAGGATTCCCTCTTTTTCTATTGGTTGGAATAGTTTCAGAAGGAATGGTACCAACTCCTCCTTGTACCTCTGGTAGAATTCGGCTGTGAATCCGTCTGGTCCTGGACTTTTTTTGGTTGGTAGGCTATTAATTATTGACTCAATTTCAGAGCCTGTTATTGGTCTATTCAGGGATTCAACTTCTTCCTGGTTTAGTCTTGAAAGAGTGAATGTGTCCAGGAGTTTATCCATTTCTTCTAGGTTTTCTAGTTTATTTGTGTTGAGGTGTTTATAGTATTCTCTGATGGTAGTTTGTGTTTCTGTGGGATCAGTGGTAATATCCCCTTTATCATTTTTTATTGTGTTTATTTGATTCTTCTCTCTTTTCTTCTTTATTAGTCTTGATAGTGGTCTATCAATTTTGTCGATCTTTTCAAACAACCAGTTCCTGGATTCATTGTTTTTTTGAAGGGATTTTTGTGTCTCTATCTCTTTCAGTTCTGCTCTGATCTTAGTTATTTCTTCCCTTCTGCTAGCTTTTGAATGTTTTTGCTCTTGCTTCTCTAGTTCTTTTAATTGTGATGTTAGGGTATCAATTTTAGATCTTTCCTGCTTTCTCTTGTGGGCATTTAGTACTATAAATTTTCCTCCACACACTGCTTTAAATGTGTCCCAGAGCTTCTGGTGTTGTATCTTTGTTCTCATTGATTTCAAAGAACGTCTTTATTTTTGCCTTCATTTCGTTATGTACCCAGTAGTCATTCAGGAGCAGGTTGTTCAGTTTCCATGTAGTTGAGTGGTTTTGAGTGAGTTTCTTAATCCTGAGTTCTAGTTTGATTGCACTGTGGTCTGAGAGACAATTTGTTATAATTTCTGTTCTTGTACATTTACTGAGGAGTGCTTTACTTCCAACTATGTGGTCAGTTTTGGAATAAGTGCAATGTGGTGCTGAGAAGAATGTATATTCTGTTGATTTGGAGTGGAGAGTTCTGTAGATGTCTATTATGTCTGCTTGATGCAGAGTTGAGTTCAATTCCTGGATATCCTTGTTAACTTTCTGTCTTGTTGATCTGTCTAATATTGACAGTGGGGTGTTAAAGTCTCCCATTATTATTGTGTGGGAGTCTAAGTCTCTTTGTAAGTCTCTAAGGATTTGCTTTTTGAATCTGGGTGCTCCTGTATTGGTTGCATATGTATTTAGGATAGTTAGCTTTTCTTGCTGAATTGATCCCTTTACCATTACGTAATGGCCTTCTTTGCCTCTTTTGATCTTTGTTGGTTTAAAGTCTGTTTTATCAGAGACTAGGATAGCAACCCCTGCCTTTTTTTGTTTTGCATTTGCTTGGTAGATCTTCCTCCATCCCTTTAATTTGAGCCTATGTGTGTCTCTGCGTGTGAGATGGGTCTCCTGATTACGGCAAACTGATGGGTCTTGACTCTATCCAGTTTGCCAGTCTGTGTCTTTTAATTGTAGCATTTAGCCCATTTACATTTAAGGTTAATATTGTTGTGTGTGAACTTGATCCTGTCCTGATGATGTTAGCTGGTTATTTTGCTCGTTAGTTGATGCAGTTTCTTCCTAGCATCAATGGTCTTTACATTTTGGCGTATTTTTGCAGTGGCTGTTACCGGTTGTTCCTTTCCATGTTTAGTGCTTCCTTCAGGAGCTCTTGTAGGGCAGGTCTGGTGGTGACAAAATCTCTCTGCATTTGCTTGTCTGTAAAGGATTTTATTTCTCCTTCACTGATGAAACTTAGTTTGGCTGGATATGAAATTCTGGGTTGAAAATTCTTTTCTTTAAGAATGTTGAATATTGGTCCTCACTCTCTTCTGGCTTGGAGAGTTTCTGCTGAGAGATCCACTGTTAGTCTGATGGGCTTCCCTTTGTGGGTAACCTGACCTTTCTCTCTGGCTGCCCTTAACATTTTTTCCTTCATTCCCACTTTGGTGAATCTGACAATTATTTGTTTTGGAGTTGCTCTTCTTGAGGAATATCTTTGTGGCATTCTCTGTATTTTCTGAATTTGAATGTTGGCCTGCCTTGCTATGTTGGGGAAGTCCTCCTGGATAATATCCTGCAGAGTGTTTTCCAACTTGGTTCCATTCTCCCAGTCACTTTCAGGTACACCAGTCAGATGTAGATTTGGTCTTTTCACATAGTCCCATATTTCTTGGAGGCTTTCTTCATTTCTTTTTACTCTTTTTTCTCTAAACTTCTCGCTTCATTTCATTCATTTGATCCTCTAGCACAGATACCCTTTCTTCCAGTTGATCAAGTCAGTTACTATAGTTCTCATGTCATGATTTTCAGCTCTATCAGGTCATTTAAGGACTTCTCTACGTTGGTTATTCTAGTTAGCCATTCATCAAATCTTTTTCAAGGTTTTTAGCTTCTTTGCTGTGGGTTCGAACTTCCTCCTTTAGCTCAGAGAAGTTTGATCGTCTGAAGCCTTCTTCTCTCAACTTGTCAAAGTCATTCTCCATCCAGCTTTGTTCCATTGCTCGCGATGAGCTGCGTTCCTTTGGAGGGGCAGAGGCGCTCTGATTTTTAGAATTTTCAGCTTTTCTGCACTGTTTTGGTCTTTGATGATGGTGACATACAGATGGGGTTTTGGTGTGGATGTCCTTTCTGTTTGTTAGTTTTCCTTCTAACAGTTAAGACCTTCAGCTGCAGGTCTGTTGGAGTTTGCTCGAGGTCCACTCCAGACCCTGTTTGCCTGGGTATCAGCAGCAGAGGCTGCAGAAGAGTGAATAATGCTGAACAGCAAGTGTTGCTGCATAATTGTTCCTCTGGAAGCTTCATCTCAGAGGGGTACCTGGCCCTGTGAGATATGAGGTGTCAGTCTGCCCCTAGTGGGGGCTGTCTCCCAGTTAGGCTACTCAGGGGTCAGGGACTCACTTGAGCAGGCAGTCTGTCCGTTCTCAGATCTCAAACTCCATCCTGGGAGAATCACTACTCTCTTCAAAGCTGTCAGACAGGGACATTTAAATCTGCAGAGGTTTTTGCTACCTTTTGTTTGACTGTTCCCTGTCCCCAGAGGTGGAGTCTACAGAGGCAGGCAGGCCTCCTTGAGCTGTGGTGGGCTCCACCCAGTTCGAGCTTCCCTGCTGCTTTGTTTACCTACTCAAGCCTCAGCAATGGAGGGCGCTCCTCCCCCAGCCTCACTGCCACCTTGCAGTTGGATCTCAGACTGCTATGCTAGCAATGAGGGAGGACTTCGTGGGCGTGGGACCCTCTGGGCCAGGCATGGGATATAATCTGCTGGTGTGCCGTTTGCTAAGACCCTTGGTAAAGCGCAGTATTAGGGTGGGAGTGACCTGATATTCTGGGTGTTGTGTGCCACAATTTCCCTTGGCTAGGAAAGGGAATTCCCTTCCCCCTTGCACTTCCCAGGTGAGGCGACGCCTCGCCCTGCTTCGGCTCTCGCTCGGTGGGCTGCACCCACTGTCCTGCACCCACTTTCCAACACGCCCCAGTGAGATAAACCCGGTACCTCAGGTGGAAATGCAGAAATCACCGTCTTCTGTGTCGCTCACGATGGGAGCTGGAGGCTGGAGCTGTTCCTATTCGGCCATCTTGGAACTGCCCCTCAGTTTTATTGTTAAGAAAGCCAAACGTGGATTTTGAAATATTCTTTCCTGCATATTATCCATTCTAACTACATGCTGGCCAGTAGGACAACTTTCTTTTCCAAAATTTAATTTTAATAATATATTCTATTTAACCCATGAGTCCCAAAGTATTATCATTTCAACATGTAGGCATGTCAGTGAGATAGTTGTGCTTTGCTTACGGTTCCCTCCTGTGTTATGGTCTGGAAAGTGTCTTTAGGCAGAAAGTCTGAGCGATCATAGGGTTTGCTCATTAATTTCTCTTCTCTGAGCGATCACAGTCTGTGCTGCCTGCTCTCCAGTTTTGTATCTCTAGACAGAAGGAGGGCACGTCAGGTACTAGTTATTCTTCATGGCCAGAAGTGCAAGTTCTACTTTGCAAGTCAAAATTAAGTTAGAGAACACTCTATTCCACTTTGGTGAACTCAAAGCAAGAACTTTTAGTTCCTTTGGGAGAAGGGCAATGGAGAAGTCTTTGTACTTGGTGGTGTGGCTTTTTTCCTCATGGCTTCACCTAGTGGCCCCAAGCATGACTTCTCACATGTCAGTGATCACAGCCATGTTCCCGAGTTGAGGTGACCTCATGGTCCAGAATCATCCTCATTCTGGTGAACCTGGTTCTCTTTGTGGTGGGCATATTGGGTAGGAGAATCACTCAAAGGTCACCCATGAGCTTCAGAAAAAAGGCTATTTGCAGAAGGAGTTCACAGATCACATTGAAAGCATTGCATATTCAAACATCTTGGTCTTCCTTATTGTCACGCTCACAGGGTCTTCTGACCTCTGATTAGATCAGATGCTTTTTAGATATTGAATCATCAGTTTCTGTACAGCTATCTGAATAAGGCACATAATTAATGAAATTTAGAATTTTTTCTATGCTCACTCCTGAATGGTAATTTGTTTTGGTTTAGAATTCTATACCAGGCCATTTGTAATTTTCCTCAGCACTTTAAAAATGTTAAACTATGTTTCTTAACATCTGTTGCTGTTGATGATGTTTGCTGTTGGTGTAAATATCATTCCTTTGTAGGTAATCTTTAACTTTTTTCCCCTGGTAATTTTTAAAGCTTCCCCTACCACTTTCCTATGTGTTCTGCAGTTTCACAGCAACGACTTTCAATGTGGATTTAGTTTTACTTAATCTATTTAATCAGATTTAATTTAATTAGAAAGGCAGAGGCTTTCATCATTTCTGTAAAAATTCCAGCTATTTTCTCTTTGAATAGAGCATCTTTACCATTCTCATTCTCTTCTTCTGAAACTGTTATTATTATCTGTTGAAACTTCTTGAGTTATTTTCTAGGCCTCTTAATTCTTTTTAAACTATAATTGTCTCTGTATGTTGCATTTTAGGGAATTTCTCATTACTCTCTTTAAATTAACTCTTAGTTTTTACTAAACCAGGCTAGAATAGTGTATCCACTGAGGTATGTATTTTGTTTTCTGTATTTTTCATTCTTAATATTTCTTATTGCCCCTTTTATATTTTTACTTGCATATGTTTCATTCCTGCTTTTTAAATTTTTTTCTTCTTTTTCTTTCTCTCTCTCTCTCTCTTTTTTTTTTTTTGCAATGCAGACAGACTTTATTAGTACAGCAGAGGTGCCCACAGAGCAGGCAGAAGGGATCAGTGCCTGGATCTGTCCCTTCCTCTTTCTGCCCTCACTGGGCCCTAGGAGGATGGGGCCTGACTTGGACCAGTTTCTCTTGTTCCACCTGAAACACATGAGAATGGAGAGCTCAGGGCTGGCCTTGCTTCTGGCTCCTCTTGTCATAACTCTAATGTTATCACTTCATTGAAGGGTTTATACTGCTCCTTCCCCAGTCCCTAGGCAGGGAACTCTAGCCACTTGGGAGAGACAACTTTGTGAGGCCTGGGCTTAGGCATATCCTTTAGACACCTCCTACCCCACCCCACACCATTTAGTTCTCTGGGACTCAACATACTTTCTTTATTTTATTGACAGTTTATCATAGTTTAATATATTTTATTCCATTATTTATCTTCTTGAAGATCCTACTGAGTTATTTTAAAGTATTTTTTAGAGTTGCTCTATTATTTTAATTTTAACTGCAGTGATTTCATGCTGACTTTGTAACCTGGCTTTCCTCATGTGATTTTCCTCATGAATTTTTGAAATTTGTAGGCTCATCTTGAATAGTCCGTTTTTTTTCTGTCTGCACTCACTTCTCCTTATCTAATAGTTTTGTGTGTTCTTTTGCCAGTTCTTCCAGAGTCACCAGTTCTGAGCCAGGATTTACTGAGATAATCTTGAGGCTCATATATTTTGGTGATATCAGGACTATCACAGATTCAGTCATGCATTTGGGGGCAGCTTGGCTCAGCCACTGGTCATAGGCTGTGCCAAATCTTCCCAGATCCTTAGGCCTGTAGCTTTCTAGAAGCCACAGTCCCAGGGAGTGTTTGGCAGTAGCTCTTAGCCATCTTCCACAAGACAGAAAGTTCTAAGAGAGAAGAAGGAAAAGAAACTGGTTAGGCAGACAGTTAGGATGGGTCCTTGGTAAAATTCCTTCAAACAGAGAAATAGCCTGAAAAAAAAAAAATATCAAAGCTACAGGCAAATATAGAGCAGCCTGGGGAAAAATTAAGATTTAGCTGCAGAGATAAGGGAGCAAGGCCTGACAAAGAAATCTTTGTTCTTTGGATAATCAGCAGGCTCTCAGGAAAAAGTTTCCTCCCCTTTTCAGACATGTACATTATGGGCTCCATGGGAACTTGCACAGGGAGAGGGGCTTACCTAAAACATACCTACAGTTTCACAAACAAGAGAAGTTATACTTTGTGCTTACCTAAGACATACATGCAGCTGCACAGGTAAGGAGAGTTACACAGGCAGCTACTACACAGTTAAGGGAAGTTACACAAACAGCTACAGAGATGAAAGGAGTTTTTTCTTATAAAAGCTTTTGGATTCAACGGTAAAAGTGGCAACCCTCTTCAGGGCCCCCTCTTTGCTGTGGAGAGCTTTCTTCTTTCAATTATTAAACTTTTACTCCAACCTCACCCTTGTGTCCAGGCTCCTTAATTTCTTGGTCATGAGACAAAGAACTCTGGGTACTATCTCAGACAAGACTGAAACATTGTGCTGCACTGGCAAGACTGCACACTTCTACATCAGCCCATGGTTTTAGGAAGGGAGCCTGGTTCCTGTTCTGCCTCAGGTGGGGCACATTTATTCTTTACCAAACCTAAAAACAGTCTTTGCTTTGCTTCCAAGCATTGATCCAACTAAGCTTTGGCTTGTGCCCAAGTCATCATCTTGCAGTTGTTTCTATTCTTATAGCATGAAAGGATTGATCTTATTTTTGAGCTTGGCTATGCCTTTTTATTTTCCTTTAAAGATGTCTTATGTATCATTGCTATTTGCTCAGATTGGTAGGAGGTGGCCCTCAAGAAATGAACTTACAATTCTGTATTAACCCCAGGCTCCATTAGATAACTAGAAACTGTTTTGTTTTGTTTTACATTTTAAAATTAAAACTAAGGATCAAGTTGTTTTTCAGTTATATAGGGCCCTTCGACAGGACTTGATGTGGTTTGGATCTGTGTCCGCACCCAAATCCCATGTTGAATTGTAATCCCTAATGTTGAAGGTAGGGCCTGATGGGAGGTGATTGGATCATGGGGACGGAGTTCTCATTAATGGTTTAGCACCAATCCCTTGGTGCTGTTCTTGTGATAGCGAGTGAGTGAGTGTGAGATCTGGTTGTTTTAGAAGTGTGTAGCACCGGCCAGGCACAGTGGCTCACACCTGTAATGCCAGCACTTTAGGAGGCTGAGGCAGGCAGATCATCTGAGGTCAGGAGCTCGAGACCAGCCTGGCCAACATGGTGAAACCCCATCTCTACTAAAGATACAAAAAACTATCTGGACATGGTGGCATACTCCTGTAGTCCCAACTACTCTGGAGGGTGAGGCAGGGAGAATCACTTGAAACCAGGAGGCGGAGGTTGCAGCGAGTTGAGATCGCACCATTGCACTCCAGCCTGGGTAACAGCGTGAGACTCCATCTCAGAAAGAAAAAGAGAAGTGTGTAGCACCTCCCCTGACCCTTGCTCCTGCTCTCGTCATGTAAGACATGCATGCTTTCCTTTCACCTCCCGCCATGTTTGTAAGTTTTCTGAGGCCTTCCCAGAAGCAGAAGAAGCTATACTTCCTGTACAGCTTCCAGAACCATGAGCCAATTAAACATCTTTTATTTATAAATTACCCAGTCTCAGCTGGGTGAGGTGGCTCATGCTTGTAATTCTAGCATTATGGGAGGCCAAGGCAGGCAGATCACAAGGTCAGGTGTTTGAGACCAGCCTGGCCAACATAGTGAAACCCCATCTCTACTAAAAATACAAAAAATTAGCCAGGTGTGGTGGCGGGCACCTGTAATCCCAGCTATTCGGGAGGCTGAGGCAGGTGAACTGCTTGAACCCAGGAGGCAGAGGTTGAAGTGATCCAAGATCGTGCCATTGCACTCCAACCTGGGCAACAGAGTGAGACTCCATTTCAAAATTTAAATAAATTAATAAACAAAAAATTACCCAGTCTCAGTTATTTCTTTATACCAATGCAAGAACATACTAATACAGGACTCACGAGACAAGAACAGAGACTGTGGGGTTTCCCACATAGATGTGCATCTTATGATAGTGGTGAATTGAGAGTCATACAGATCTGGGATCAAATATTTACTTTCTTCATAAAGGTAGAAACAAATGACTTAATCTCTTTGAGTCTTAATTTCCTTATATATAAAATGGAAAAAAATGTTTCAACATTTTTCAGTTTTTGTGAAGATTGAAGCATATATAAAGTATCTACCATAGTATTTAGCTCTGGACCTTGATAGATGGTAACAACAACAATAAAAAATCTCAGATGCTTAAGCAAAATGGAAATTTATCGACATATCTTACTAGGTGTTCAGATATGGGGTGGCTTTGACTAACCTAAACCAGTGCCTCCAGTCAAGATTCCTTGTTATTTTCTTGAATCTAACCTCTTCATTTATCTACTTCTTGTCCATCTCTTCATATATTTGCTTGCCAAACTGATAGTGACAAGGTGCCTGCAACCATTCTCGACCTATCTACATATCACAGTCCAGAAGAAATGACACTTATGCCCCTAGTCCTCCAAGCACCTCCCCTGACCCTTGCTCCTGCTGGTCCTTGCTTCTGAGAGCCATTATTATTGAACTGTTTAGATCACAAACAGCCTCTGAATTAATGACTTATGATTGGGGAATTGGATAAGTCGATTGGCTTAATCCACAGGCCTCATTCTTGGAGGCTGGGGTAGAATCAATTTCCCCTGAGTGTCAAAAGATTAAGAGTGGAGAGGCAGGAGGACTTCTGTTAAGAGGATGATAGAGGGTTCTGGGTAGGAGTGTCAGGATGTATTTAGGTACTCAAGCTGGCTTAAACTATAGAAAAAATGTATTACCTCATATGACAGGCAGTTCAAAGGTGTGGCTCACTGAAGCCTGCTTGTACCAGCTCACAAGAGCCAATTATTACATTCTTAGGAATTTTGAAAGCCAGTTGTTAAATCGTTGATAGCTTGATATTGTCATACTGGGAGTATTTACACAACAGAAATTGTCAAAGGCTACAGATCAGGAATCTCCCCCGACCCCCACAAAGACAGTTACTGGTTACTGGGCAGAAGTCAGGGTTGGTGGCTGATTCAGTGCCTCAATGATATTATCAGGGACCCAGGATTATTTTCTAGTTTTCCAATCTGTAGCTTCAACATTGGCATTAGACTAGAGTTGTTTGTTTTTGCACGGTCATCCAAAGGCTTTATCAGTGAATCAACAGTGTGATTCCTTTTCCATATCAAACAGCAAAGAAAAAGAGGGAAAAACAGGAAAAAAAAATTCTTCCCTCAGATATATACCTGGCCTTTTAGTATGATTGAGCCAAATTTAGTCATCTGCCTACCTGTGTGGTCTGCCATATACTGATTGACTTAGGCAACTCAGGAGCCACCTCTGGAGCTGTGGACTGGATCAGTTTCTCCTAAGCTTTATGAGTTATAGGAAAAGTAGGTCAAAATGGAAATTCTACTAGGAAAACAAAAGGGTGAAATGGATGCTGGATAGTTTCCGCTGTAGAAAAGAATGAACAATATCAACTACACATATTCTCCACGTCCCTCACAAGTTGAGTAAGCACTTACAGAGAAAATCTGGATCCTAGGACAAAAGGAAGTTCATTGTTATTGACCTTACTATGTTTCAGAACCCCCAAAATAGACACATGGACTTTTTTATGAAGTAAAGAGATCTTCAGGAATCTTTACACTTCTTAAATGACTCTCAACTGAGTCTAGGTCAAGTCATGGCTGCTGGAAAATGTTTTTGATTGGATATCTTTGAAGGAGGCCTTGAGGCAAAGTTTGGGTACACGTGGTTCATTTAAGAGGTGATTCCAGGAAACATGATGATGATGTTGTAAAGTAAGACAGGGAATAAAGAAAAGCCCATAGTGCAGGCCCTGATAACCATGCTATTGCTATAGACAAGTGGGGCCCAATTCTACTGGGGTCCCTCTGAAAGGCTACGTAGGACAAACCTCCACATTGCACCAACAAGGCACAGGGAAGCTGAGTCTTGACACCAACCCCAGTCTTTCATTGGTTGAGGGGCCTTTCTAGGGCATTAACTCCCTAATACTTCTGGCCTATCTTCTTCCCTCCAGTTTTGGTAGCCTGAGGACAGGCGTCTTTAGGCAGAGAGATGCAGGAGGCCATGTGTCACATTTGTTAGCAGGTGATCTCTCAATGACCAAGTGTCCAATAGTGTCTATGGCAAAGAGCAGGCTGTTGAGATGTCTAAGTATAGAAGGACTGGGCTGTCTCATGGGATAACTCATTCTGCGTGAAAAAGGTAATGGGCATGGTGAATTTTGTTTAGTAAGAACACTTTAGTTGGTGACGTTAGTTTTCAGTATAGATTGGCATCTATTGCTTAAATCTCTTGCCCGTGGATGAAGGCCTGGGTTCCAGGCAAAGAGAAATCAATAAAGAAAGTTGAAAGAGCTATTCTACAAAGCTTGGAAAAACACTGGTCTCTCATCCCTGTGACAAAATATAGTGCAGATTTATCCAGACATCCAATCTTCCTTTTCTTTCCTCCCTTTTCCTCCCCTCTCCTCCATAACACATGCGTATTGTCCAAACCACCATCTTGCTTTGGAATAATGGGAATTCCACTCTGGTGGGTGTCCAAAGGCCACTTCCTGTGGAATTCCTACCCTTATGCCATCTAAACCATGCACCTCTGATAAGCGCTCACATATAATTCTCTTCTGTAGGTGTTTAATTATCTCCCGTTTGCTAGGCCATAAGCCACCTGAGGGCAGAAATCATGATTAGCACAGAATAGGTGTTCAGTCAACATTTCTTGGATGAATCAGTTAATGAAGGAACATGTGTGTGCAGTAGTCATTTGTGTTCCTGTATGACTGGCATTTGATGGAAAAGTCATAGTGTTAGGGAAGTTGAACTTTTTTTTTTTTTAAAGATCGTATCATTAATTTATCACATGTATCCAAGCTCCTTTGAGTTTCCCTGCCCCCATCCCTGTGTTTAATTCCAGTCATATCCAGCTTCTTCTTCCATGCTTCCCCCATTCTTGTTTCTGACTCTGTTACTCCCAGTCCAAATCCTGCTCTTCATCATCTGCATCTTGTGCTCTCCTCTCTCAAAAAAATCTACCCAAATTCCACCCATCTTCACAGGCCGAGGAAAATCACTAGTTCCTACAGGAGGCTGTAGGCTGTAACCAACTCTCTGAAAGCTCTGAGTCCTCTCTGAGGTCACCTGTGCTTGTCCTCGTTCCATCAGGCACTCGTATGTTATTTGACCTGTGATCTGTATGTAAAGATCTTGCACCCCATATACATTGTAAGGTCCTTGAAGGCAGAAAAGGAGGCATAAAGAAGTGGGTAGGAGTGTAGGCTCTGAAGACTGTGCATTTGGATCCTTGCCATTCCTAGATTTGGGACCTTGTCACCTTGGGCAACTTATTTACCTTCTCTGGACCTTAGTTTTCTCGCTTCTAGAAGAGGGAAAATGATAGTATCTGCCATGTAGTGCTGTTCTGAGGATTAAATGAGATACTTCACTTAGAGCACATGGAATGGTATTTGGCACGTGGTAAGTGCTAAATATAGCTTTCCTATAATTATAGTAACGCCCAGGGCTCCACAGGCCCAGCCCGGCACCAGTACATGAATGGTATGACATTGATGCTAGAGTTGGTAGATTAAGGAGAACACACAAAGAGCTAATGATGTTCAAATACACATCAGATTTCATACAGAGCTTTGGGCTTGACTTCCCCAGCTGCAGAATTCTTCTAGCTATCTGCTTTATAAATAAAAAGCACGAGTCTGCAGTAAAATGCAGGGAAGTGACCAAGAAGGCTCATTCAAAGGTCATGACAAATGAAATGGCCACAGGTAAAGTCTCCCTTCATTGTGTGCTCTCCTTCCATTCTTCTGGATGTTGCCGCAGCAAGCAATTCGGGAAAGGGCCATCAGTGGGAGCAATGTGTCCTAGTCACCAAAACAAAAGATGCTGAAGTGAGTGCACACTGAAGTGAGTACAACAAAATGGACTTTCTTTTCCAGTGTGACACCCTCCCACCAACCATCCAAACCCCTCTGTCTAAAGTGCACGGCTTAACCTCTGGATTGCAGGGATTTCAGATTTGTTTCCGAAATCTGGAACTTTCTCCTCCTCAATCTGCCCCCGACAACCTTGTCTCTTTTGAAAGCCTTCCCTACAATTCTAACAAACTAAACGATTCGTAACTTGACATCATGAATGCCTCTCCGCTATACGTTTTCTTTTGACCTGGAATTCCCTTCTACCCATCCGTGAAGGTCAAATGCCACCCCTCTTTCAAGTCTTAGTTGGAGGCCACCTCTTTATGAAACCTTCTCTGGTGTCTCCGGCTAAAGACACTGCAGGCCCCATCTGTTTATTAGGGCCAACAATGCCTCCCTCATTTTTTGTGGTATGGATTAAAGACAATTCTGAAAAGCACCTAGAACAGTGTCTGGCTTACACAAAAGTGGTAGACATTATTGTCATTATCACTCTCATCCTAATTAATTATATATGGAGCTTATTATCCTAAAGGCAGTGGAAGGGAGTAAGAATTACGTGTGACTAATTTTATAGGTCCAGGCATCCAAGAAAAGTTCGCTGTACAAATGATCATATAAATTAATGAGCGAAAAGATAACTAACTCATCCCTGAGACAACATAAGGTGCAAATGACTTCTGGTGCTGTGTGTTTCTAAATCTGCAGTACAACCCAGCAAGTATATCATTGTTTTTCCTCCTGATTATGAAGCCAGTACACAGTCATCTAGAAAATTCAAGCAATACAAAACAGTTTTAAAAAGAAAGTGCAAAAGGCTGGGCAAGGTGGCTCATGCCTGTAATCCCAGCACTTTGTGAGGCCAAGGTGGGTGGATCACCTGAAGTCAGGAGTTCAAGACCAGCCTGGCCAACATGGTGAAACCCCGTCTCTACTAAAAATACAAAAATTATCTGGGTGTGGTGGCATGTGCCTGTAATCCCAGCTACTCAGGAGGCCAAGGCAGGAGAATCGCTTGAACTTGGGAGGCGGTGGTTGCAGTGAGCCAAGATCATGCTATTGTACTCCAACCTGGACAACAGAGCGAGATCTATTTTTTTTAAAGTGCAAATTAATCCCAATCTCACTGTTCAAAGGTAACTCTTGTGAATTTTTAGATATCTACATACACACAAAGTTAAAGAAAGGTGATCACATCATACGTGCTTAAAACATGCTTTTTACTCAACAATGGGTTATGGTTGCTATTCCATGTTAGTAAATAAAAATAATTTCTTTTTAATATTCCTTTTAAACATAATTATTATGGTTTGGCTGTGTCCCCACCCAAATCTCATCTTGAATTTTAGCTCCCATAATTCCCATGTGTCATGGGAAGGACGTGGTGGGAGGTAATTGAATCATGGGGGTGGGTCTTTACCATGTTGTTCTTAGGATAGTGAATATGTCTCATGAGATCTGAAGGTTTTATAAAGGGGAGCTCCCCTGCACATACCCTCTTGCCTCCTATCACGTAAGACATGACTTTGCTCCTCATTTGCCTTCATCCATGATTGTGAGGCCTCCCCAGCCATGTGGAACTGTGAGTCCATTGAACCTCTTTCCTTTATAAATTACCCAGTCTCGGGGTATGTCTTTATTAGCAGTGTGAAAACAGAGTAATACAATCATATTATTTTTTGGTACATAGTATTTCACTGCTTTAGGGTACCATATGTTGGTAAAATACAAATCTTATCGTAATTTATTTTGCTGAAATATAAATGTTATTAAAGAATGTGAAGACATTTAACCACTATAGGTCATGAACACTTTAGTTCTTACTTGACTTGTTTAATCTTAAACTAAAGACTTAGTGGGGGAGGACAAGGAGGCAATGCCCCAGGAATTGGGCATAGGTCTGCTATGTTAGCAGGCTCAGGTGAACAGAGTATCTCCAGATGGCTGAGGAAAGGGAGAGCTCTTCAAAGGATGAAAGAGAACAGGTTGATGTTGAAATGGACTTCTCTAGGTAGATATACTTGGGTTGGCCCTGTCTGGGGCTTTGGTTCTCTCTAACTCTCGACTTCCAGTATAAGCCTAAGCCAAGTTCAAAGGTGAAGGTTCTGGAGCTGCTCTCGGCAGAATGAGGTCGTTTCCATATGACTCAATACTGGCCAAACAGCTAGCCAGGAAGTTATGGGGAGGAGGAAAAAAAAAAAAAGTACTTAAGGAGGGAGGAAATTAACTTTACTGAGTGCCTACTATGTACCATGGTATATGCTTACACAAAAAAGTATTTGGCAAAATTCATTATCTATGTATGACAAAAATTTTTATGAAACTGGAAATAGAAGGGAACATTCTCAATTTGGTGAACAGCATCCAGGAAAAACCATTGACTAACATCAGACTTAATGGAAAAGAATTAAATGTATGTTATCTGACTACTCCATCCAATGGTTCTGTTATCCCCACTCTATAGAGGAGGCAAGGGCTGAAAATATCAATTAACTTGTATAAAGTTATACAAAAAAAATTCTGAGAAATCAGGAGGCTATTGTTAAGAACATTTGCAATCTTTAAAGTCTTTCTAGGACATAAAATTGTGTGTATCCTCTCCCCACTTTGAGATTTGAGTTTGATAGATACAGCTTCATCGGCAACTTGGGAGATGCTAAACAACAAATGATATCAGATTCACTCTGGAGGCTGCAGCGGAAAGTTTATCAAAGATATGGTTTGGAAGATGTGATTCGAGGGGAATAAAAATGAAGTTATTGAATCAAAATTAGCCCTGTTTATGGGTTTTTTCCATTCATTCAGTAAATGATTATTGTATTTCTACTCTGTGCCAGGCGCTGTGCTAGGTCTGGCTTATATACATGGTTACCTCCTGGAACCATGAGTCAAGAGGCAGACACTAATGGGATAGTGACACAGTTAAATGCTAAACACAACTTTGACAGATGTCATTAGATGAAAACGTAATGCGGGAGCATAACAGGAGGATTTGACTTAGTGTGTGAAGTCAGGAAAGTGACCAAGGATCTGAGATCTCAAGAAAGGAAGAGGTTGCTAAAGATTCCCTGGCAGGAGCAAGCAAGAGGAGCAGAGACTGGAGGAAAGGCGATCAAGAACAGCCTGAAGCCTGGGCATGTGGGGGTGGTCACTGACTGTGGCTTCACTTATACAGCAGCTTGGGAGCTTTGCCATTCAAGGCAGGAGAAGTACTTGTAAAGATTGCCCAAACTGAGGACTTATTAGTAGCTGACAACTTCCACAGATTCCTGGCATGGCTTGAGCAAACTTTTTTGTTATCTTGAAGGCTGAATATTTCATGTTTCACATCCGCCTAGCCATACAGCACTAGCTGTGTTTAGGGCTCTCCATGTAGTTCTGTGGTCTGTATCATGTGTCTGCCAAGTGCAACCCCCATGAAGATTTTCTTGTGAATTTGCAGAGGTTAGTGTGTTGAAATTGAATGGAGAAGAGTTCCTCTTATCTCTGTATATTCCCCGGAATTGAAAGGGAGGGCGGTCCCTCTTTCCAACATTGAAATCAGCCTTGGCTTCTTCAGGAAGATTTTGTAACAAAATATAGAAATATATATATATATATATTTAAAATTTTCATTTTAAGGTCAAAGTTCTAGAAATCTAAACATATGTCAGCTGCAGAAAGTATCCACCAAGATGAATGGTCTTGGCTCTGCTGGCCGTTACATGGCATGATGACCTTGTGTTCCGCGCCCTAAATGAGTACATTAGCTTCAGCTAGGAGAAAAAATCTTAGCTACAAAACCAAAACCAAAGTCCAAAGTCCAAAGGACGCATCAGCTGCATCAGTAGAGAGTGAGGTTAGCTCAACACAAATCCGTCACTGAAAGCAGTGCAACCAAGACAGGGGCGAGGGGGGTGGGGGCAGGGAGGAATCAACTTCTCCAATGACAGAAAGGGCTGTGCTTCACTTCCAGATGGCCACAAGGTGGCAGTATTTCTCCTAGTACTAAATTTGCCCAGCTTGTATAAAAAAGACTTGTTCCCTATGGAAATAATGTCTGTCGTTTCACATGTTGGTTTCTTCCCCGCCCCCCCAACAGAGAAACAGGCCAGCATGGGGTAAGGCAAGGATTAAATGTGAAATCAGGTAGTCCAGGTTCTAATTCTAGCTCTGCCGTGAAATAACTGTGTAACTCTGGATTTAACATATCTGAGTTTCAATTTGCTCATCCACAAAATGAAGATGCATCTCGCCTGCTCTTCTTATAATTGTCAGGCACAAGAATAAACTATATTGTAATCAATTATAATGTGCTATAACACTGGTTCTTAACTTTTAATATAAGAATCACATGAGGAAATTTTAAAAATACACACCCTCAGGCCTATCTTCTAAAGAAGTTTCAAGGAGTCCAGGCCTATGCCTGAGAGTTTGTATACTACTACATATTCATCTGTAGGTGTCAAGATGATGAAGGCCCAGGGACCACAATCTGAGAAACTACACTATGCGAATACTTACCAGTAGAAGGTGAGAGGTTAAGGCACAGCAGTTTCTCTTACCTTTTCATGTAATGGTATTTATTTTTCTCTATTTTGAATAAAAGTTTTACAAACACTCTACTACTCTTAGATTAACTGAGGGCAGAAGTCTATATTTTGTTCACCTCCTTATGTTCACAGCAATTGTTGGGGTGTTAATTGGATAATAGTCAGATAACAATAGTTATGTGAATCTTTGATGGAGGTAATCTGTAGAGCATCCCTAGAAATGTCACTCCATTTATAGGGATATTTAGTGATAGGACCCAGTAGACTCAATAGAATTGACTTGAGCTTTACCTTTGTACCCACATGGGCTCATTTTTGTCACCTAATAAGTGGCCAGTGCCATTTAGTAATGGCTGAATCATGGGCTCCACTCTGCTGAAACAGTTGTGCAGGAAATTTAGCAATGAGGTTCCATAAACCTCCCAGAGTTTTCTGTCACTACAGATGTCACAGATCACCAGGGTTTTTCAACCAGCACTGGCAGCATTTTCAGGGTCTTTAAGAGAGACTTAGCCCCCTTACTCCTTAGAGGGTGCTACCTGCTGAGCTGTTGCCCTAAGAGAGGATATAGTTTAAAGGTGAATATAGCAGGAGAGATGTGCAGTCTGGCACATTGGGCCTGTGGCCAGGGTGCAATAGCTCAAATGTGATATCCCCAGCACCTGGATGTGGATTTTCAAATCTCCTCTTAGATAACAGCAAAGAGGACTGTTAGCAAAATTGTCAGAGGCAGCTACAGAAACTTGCTGTATTCAAATTTCACATTGATAGAGAAAAGAAAGTGCTTAAATTGAACCATGGGCTTTTAAATCTTTCAGCAAATATTTATTGAGCAGCAATTGTTTTTTTAGCAGGAACCATGCTAGACCTGTAATTAAAATGTGAGTAAAATATCCAAAGACTGCTATTGTGAGGCTGAGATTCTAGCAGCAGGAGATGGATAAATAATAAACATAATGATTGCATAAAATACTTTATGTTTGGAAGGGATATATGATCTGGTAAGTAATGCAGCGTATAGGAGATTGGGGAGAAGTCAGTGAGGGGAAGAAGCAAGGTGTATTATTAAATAGGATGGTGAGGAGAGGCCTCTGTGAGATTGGAACAGAGACTTGAAGAACAGTTGTCCAAACAGAGAAAATCACTAGAGTAAGGGTCTAGGGCCAGAGCATGCCAGGCACTCAGGAGGCATAGCAAAGAGGCCAGCACAGCTGCAGTGGATGAGCTCACGGAGATCACGGGAATCCAGACCACATAGACTTGGTCCTACTGGAGATCAAGGACTTTGCTGAAGGCATCTTTGAATCCTCAAGGACGAATGTTGTGTTTCGCATGCACCAGATGCTCAAATGGATTGGCCTCAGGATAGGACAAAGCCTTGGGGGAGGTCATGCCACAGGAAAAAGCTGAAGGGCTAGCCTTCAGGAAATAGACACCCCTTTGGGAAAAGAGATAATTCACGAGAAGTGGGTATGGCATGAATGCCGAACTCAATTGCAGTGCGGAGAGCTGCAGAAGAGCATTTGCTCATTAGTGAGACCCTGAATCAGTATGAGGGACGGTCCCCACTGCAGCACTTTCTACACCCCATCCTCCCATATTCTACTTGTGCCTGTGGCCTTTTTCCACCCCGCCCCCTGCCCACTCAGCATTCAACTGACCTATGCATAACACCTTAGTCATCCTTTCACTGAGAAAGGACTTTCTTAAGAACTCAGAATGTGGAAAGTCCCTTTCTCCTTTTCCCCTTTTTGTTTTCAATTGAGGTGAAAATCACATAAAATAACAATTAACCATTTTAATGTATACAATTTAGTGGTATTTAGCACATTCACAATGTTGTGCAATCACCACTTCCATCCAGTGCCAAAACATTTTCATCACCTCAAAAAAAAATCCATTAAGTGGTCACTCCTCACCCTTCCCTCTCCTCAGTCCCTGGAAACCACTAATCTGATTTCTGTCTTAATGAGATAAACTCTTCCAGATATTTTATGTAAATAGAATCCTATTCTGTGTAGCCTTGTGCGTCCAGTTTCATTCATAGACATGCGTTTCTTAACTCTAAAAACAATCCAGTAAAGACGCAACTTTTAATTACCGCGTAGTCAGAAAGGTAATACAATGGCAGCTAGTTATGTCTGATGGCAGCAGTCCAAGGCTTTCAAGATTTCTTCAGCTTCCAAAGAAGATGACATGAGGAAAATGAAATGTACATAATGCTTGTCAGACTTCTATTTCCTAGAGTCAGTGTGTTTTGGATAGAGATGCAGAATATGGACGACATCAGTAACAGCTCTGATAGATCACCTCACAGCCTTCATGTTCTGTCCTTAACTGTTAATAACAGCAAGTGTTAGAAGAGGTAAGTTTACTGTGCTGGTTTCCTGTGGGAGGTGGGAGTGAAGAGAGGTTTGAGGTTGTCTTCTTCTTCAGTTTGTGCTGTGTTATCATCAGTCCATGCAAGAACACTTGAAAACATTTTTTCATTTATGTAGTTTATTCCCAGACTCCACTTCCACTGGCATTCCTAATAGGTAGCCATTCTAATGTATTTTAAATGCACCTTTCTCTTTGTATGTAGTGATGTGAACTATTTATTGCTGTCTTATGCACCTAATTTTTTTTTCTGAGACAGAGTTTTGCTCTTGTTGCCCAGGCTGGAGTGCAATGGTGTGATCTCAGCTCACTGCAACCTCCGCCTCCCAGGTTGATTGTATGTTAATATATCTCATGATATTTCCACTCAATATGATGTTTTGAAGATCAATCCATCTATGTGTATATAAATAAGTCAATAAACTTTTTATATTAATCTGTATATATAATTCATATATTTGTATGTATCTTGTATATCACATACATGCATACACATATATCTAAATATGCATCATATATCATACATCATATGACATAATATACGTCATATATATCACAGCACCTTGCACAAACCTGGTGTTAAATAAATTAATATCAACAGAAGGATCAAGTTTTGCTTTTCATGCCCACAAAATAGTTTCTTTCTAAACTAATCTACCTTTTTGAACTGCAGTATAAATATAATACTATTATTCAAGATAATAAAATCACTTCATACACACACACACACATAAATATACACATATATGTATATACTGGAGGACAAGGACTTTGCTGAAGGCATCTTTGCATCCTCAAGGACGAATATTGTGTTTTACATGTACCATATATATATTCCATTTTGCAGTGGGTCTTATTACCCTCATTTTAAAGATAAAGAAACTGAGGCTCCAAGAAGATGACTTGCACATATTCACATGTCTTTCTGCTGACAATTCAAACTGAATTCTTGTACTCCAGAGAGATTCCTAATATCATGAGTAGTGTCATTTCTAGGAAATCATGGTCATGCCTTCACTGGAAGCCTAATGAACTTTCACTGAACACCAACAGGCATCTGGCCTGAGATCTAGAGTTAGCTGAGTGGGTGCCTGTCCCCCACCCTGAGTCAGTTCTCAACTGATACTTTTTTTAATAGTGAACAGACCAGGGTCAGGTCAACCAGGTACCTTCTGTGCCTCATACTGTCTTTCACAAATGTGTGGTGTGCGTGTGTGTGTGTGTGCATGTGTGTTGTGAAGTACCTATTGAGTATTCTGTTTCAAGCTTGCAAGATCCAGTGGTTTCTAGCAAGAGCTACACTGGCCTCGTTTGTTTCCAGGTGATTCTTTCTTTATGGCATTTGGTAATAAGATTAAGATGGCAGCTCACTGACTTTAGAAACATATGTACACACTCGTAATGTCACGTTTTGTTAACTGAAAAAATATGTATTGAATATTTGTCTAACTGTATCCTAGCACTCATCTAAATGCTGGGCGTATAGCCATGTACTCAATACTCAATGTCATTACCACAATCAGTTTATCTCACGAAGAATAGATGCAGCAGAAAATAAATATAATAATTAATCAAATATTTTCTACTCTAATAAGGAATATCAAGAAGAAGTACAGATGCTATGAACTGATCTAGCAGGAAAACCTCATTTAGACTGGGGTGTGGGTGGAAGATCAGGGAGAGGCTTCCCGAGGAAATGACCTATGTTTCTTTCCATATCTAAATGTATCTCTATATAGACGCGAACGGATAATCATGAAAACTTAAAGGTGACTATCTCCAGGCAGTGGAATGACGTGTGATTATTTTTTCCATATATATTTATATAATATGGGAGGAAGTTTTTCCTCAACCCTCTTAGGGTCCCTGACAGAGCTGACACAGACAGATTAGCAGGAGAAAAACACTACAAATTTATTTAATGTAAGTTTGATGTGACACAGAAGCCTTCAGAAATGAAGATCCAAAGACCTGTTGTCCCAGCCACTGGGGAGGCCAAGGGTTTGAGGCTGCAGTGAGCTTTGATTGCAGCTCTGCATTCCAGCCTGAGAGACAGAGCTAGACTCTGTCCTAAAGAAAAAAAAAATCCAAAGACACAGGTAAACCTGTTTATTTTTAATGCTGGGCTTGATGAGGTGGATGGACATGAGCAAGCAGGATTGGACAATGGTGGTATGATCTAACGGTAGTAATTGAGGAGAACTTAGCAAAGCCTGTTTGTCCAGATTCCTCTTGACATTTCTGTGTCTTTGAAGGTAAGAAAGCTTCTTTCCTCTGGGTATAGGGAAGGTACCTCTTGAATGAGGGTCTTATGACCTACTTCAGGGGAGAAGGGCAGTGTAAGGTGAGAGTGACCTTCCTGCTTCTGCTATTTTTTCAAGTTCCAAGGTGCCATATCTTGGGGCAGTATATTCTGAATCCCAACAATATCCACAAGAATTATATTTCAAAGGCATTTTTTAAAAATTTTTTTATTTTTATTATTATTATACTTTAAGTTCTGGGGTACACGTGCATAACGTGCAGGTTTGTTACATATGTATACTTGTGCCATGTTGGCGTGCTGCACCCATCAACTCGTCAGCACCCATCAACTCGTCATTTACATCAGGTATAACTTCCAGTGCAATCCCTCCCCCCCTCCCCCCTCCCCCCTCCCCCCTCCCCATGATAGGCCCCAGTGTATGATGTTCCCCTTCCCGAGTCCAAATGATCTCATTGTTCAGTTCCCACCTATGAGTGAGAACATGTGGTGTTTGGTTTTCTGTTCTTGCGATAGTTTGCTGAGAATGATGGTTTCCAGCTGCATCCATGTCCCTACAAAGGACACAAACTCATCCTTTTTTATGGTTGCAGAGTATTCCATGGTGTATGTGTGCCACATTTTCTTAATCCAGTCTGTCACTGATGGACATTTGGGTTGATTCCAAGTCTTTGCTATTGTGAATAGTGCCTCAAAGGCATTTATTATGCAGATAAAGTACATAGGCATTTGTTGAAGGCACAGTTGGATCAAATCTATAGGGGATTTAAACTTTGCTGATTTTGTGTCTCTGACTTTGTAGCACTGACTTAACCAGGAACTATTTGATACTCACAGAGGGACTTGGGAAATCTCAGATACTGCATTTTTTCCAAGGAACAGATTGCAAACTATTCATTCATTACAAACTCAAATACAGACAGCGTCTGCTGGACTCTAATAGAAGCCATCACACGTGGCTAATTTTCCTGCAACACCAAGAACTGAACCTCCTTAATGAAGAAGCCACTCAAGTCAGAGCACCTATACCATGTGTGCATGCAAAGGAAGATGTTGAAGAGAGTTTCCACTACTTGGGAGCTTGCTGTCTGGTTGAAAAGCCAAGCCAAGCACATACAAACACATTCCAAGTGCACGTTGGTAGCATTCTTCTGCAGCAACCCAGGCTGGCAGGTTGGGCATCTTAACTGTGGTCATTTAACATGAGGCAGTGAGTGTGCATGAATTACTTGGTGGGAGGGATGTTTAAAATATGGAGGACTGTACTCATGCCTGAGATTTTAATGCAGAGGTGCAGCACAGAGATCTAAATCCCTAATGTGTTCCCACTGATAACCCCTTGAGAAATAAGGAACCTGTAGATGGTCTTCAAGGAGCTTGGAACCCTCTAAAATTATATATTAAATTTGGCTTGCAAATAAATTTGTCTAGGAAGCAGTGCACTTTGTTCATCAGCTTTTTAAAATCCACGTTGAAAATAAGTTAAAAATCACCACCAAGAAGAATAAATATTGCTGCACAATTACCAAGTGCCTGGCCCACAGCTGGACATTTTAGATACATTGTCTTATTCCAACAAAAACCTGTAAACTAGGTATTTATGTCTCCATTTTACAAGTTATGCAACTAAGGTTTAGAGAAGTTAAATATTTCCTCTTCTCCCGAAACCCCCACCCCTCTAGTTACATAGCTCATAAGGTAAAGACAGAATTTGAACTTCAGTCTTTTTTTCTTCTGTCGCTTTATTTTGTATGTGTGCGTGTGTATGTGCACATGGTTAATTTTTTTAAAAAGAATTTGTGGGTACATAATAGGTATATATAGTTATGGGATGCATGAGACATTTTGATACAGGCATGCAATGCATGAAAATCATCACATCAGAGTAAATGAGTTGATTTTCTGTCTGGATGATCTGTCCAATGCTAAAAGTGGGGTGTTGAAGTCTCCAGCTCAATGTTGTATTGAAGTCTATTATTCTCTTTAGCTCTAATAATATTTGCTTTATATATCTGTTGAGTGAATATATATTCAAAATTGTTACATCCTCTTGCTGAATTGACCCCTTTATCATTATATGATGACCTTTTTTGTTTCTTTTTATACTGTTAGTCTTGACATCTATTTTGTTTGATATCACTGCAGCTACTCCTGCTCTTTTTTGAATATCATTTGTGTGGAATATCTTTTTGCATGACTATTCTATGGTTTTGTTTATCTTTTCCAAAAACCAAAAACTATTTTATAGTCATATCAAAAGATATGTGTGCATTTATAGGTAAAGTGTGTTTCTGGTAGGCAACACATCATAAGATCTTGCTTATTTATTCATTCACCCACTCTATGTCTTTTGATTAGAGGGGTTGAGTACATTTACATTCAATGTTATTATTGATGGGCAAGGACTTACTCGTGGCATTTTGTTATGCGTTTTATGGTTGTTTTGTGGTCTTCTCCTCCTCCTTCTTTCCTTCCTTCCTGTCTTCTTTTTTTGTGAAGACAGTTTTCTCAGCTGGTATGTTTTAATTTCTTGCTTTTTATTTTCTATGTACCTGTTGTATGCTTTTTGATTTTAGGTTACCACGAGGCTTGTAAATAATACCTTATAACTTATGCTATCTTATTATTTATACTATCTTTAAACTGATTACTTATAATTTATACTATCTTTAAACTGATAAGAACTTAACACTGATTGCATAAACAAACACAGAGAAAATGAATAAAAACCTCCACACATTAACTTCATCCCCCTACTTTTAAACTTTTTTGTTGTTTCTTTCTATATCTTATTATATTGTCTATTTCTTGAAAGGTTTCTGTAGTTATTTTTGGTAGATTCATCTTTTAGTATTCTACTTAAGATACAAGTAACTTACACACTACAATTACAGTTTACAATATTCTGTGTTTTGTGTACTCACTATTATCAGTGAGTTTTGTACCTTCAGATGAGTTCTTATTGCCCGTTAAGGTCTTTTTCTTTCAGATTGAAGAACTCTCTTTAGCTAGCACTTCTTGTAGGAAAGGTCTGGTGTTGATGAAGATTCTTTGTAATTATTTCAGTCTCTTTGTTAAATTTATCTGACAGGATTCTGAATTCCTTCTCTGTATTATCTCGGAGTTCATTGAGCTTCTTCAAAATTTTAAATTCTCTCCCTGAGATGTCATAGATGTGTGTCTCTCCAGGATTGCTCTTGAGGTCTTATTTAGTGCATTTGGTGAAATTATGTTTTCCTGGGTGGTCTTGATGCTTGTGGATGTTTGTTGGTGTCTGGGCATTGAGGACTTAGTTATTTATTGTAGTCTTAGTCTGGGCTTGTTTGTACCCATCCTTCTTGGAAAGGCTTTCCAAGTATTTAAAGGGACTTGGGTGTTGTGATCGAAATCTTTGGTCACTGCAGCTGTATCTGTTTTGGCCACTGCAGCTGTATCTGTAACACTGTGGCTCTTGCAGACTCATAAATTTACTGTCTTGGTGGTCTGGGGTAAAATTCAGGATAATTGCCTGGTTTACCAACAATTATTCTTCTTCTCTTCTCTTACTTTCCTATTGATAAACAGTCTCTCTCTCTGTGTGTGTGTGTGCTGAGCTGCCTGGACCTGTGGGAGTGTGTGACACAGCACCTCTGTGGCCTCCATCCCTGGGACTACACTGGGTCAGACCCAAAGCTAGCACAGCACTGGGATGCATCCAAGACCTGCAGTGACAAATGCCTGCCTATTGCCTATGTTTACTTTAGGCCCAAGGACTCTACAATCAGCAGGTGGCAAGACCAGCCGGGCTTGTGTCTTTCCCTTCAGGGCAGTGAGTTTCTCCCAGCCCTGAATGGATCTGGAGATACTCTCTGGAGCCAAGGCCTGGAGACAGGAACCTTAGGAACCTACCTGGCACTCTATTCTACTCTGGTTGAGCTGGCACCTAAGCTGCAAGGCAATGCCCTCCCCACTCTTCCCTACCCTTTCCTCAAGCAGAATTCCCCATGGCCACCACCACTCAGGACCATGGCGAGTATTGCCCGACACTGCCAATGTTCACTCAAGGCCCAAGAACTCTTCGGTCATTATTTGGTGAATGCTGCCAGGCCTGGGACTCTCTTTAGGGAAATGGGCTCCCCTCTAACCCAGGGCAGTTCCAGAAATGCCATATAAGAACCAAAGCCAAAAGTTGGGGACCTCAGGAATCCACTTGGTGCTCTACCCCACTGTGGCTGAACTGGTACCCAAGCTGCAAGGCAAAGTCCCCTTTACCCTCTCCTTTCCTCAGGCAGAAGGAGTCTCTCCCTGTAGCCACCACAGCTGGAAATGTGCTGGGTCACACCTAAAGCCAGCACAGCTCTGAGTCTCACCCAAAGCCTGCAGCGAGTACTACCTGGCTACCATTGCTGATTATGGAAGGCCCAAGGACTCTTTAGTCAGCAGGTAATGAATTCTGCCGGGATTGCTTCAGTCTTTTCAAGGCAGTGGCTTCCCTTCTGGCACAAAGCACATCTGTAAATGTTGTCTTAGGAGCTAGGGCCTGGACTGTGCCTGGTGCCCTATCATACTGTAGCTTAGTTAGTATCCAAGTTATAAGACGAAGTCCTCTTTTCTCTGATTTCTCTTCTCAAGCAGAGGGCAGGAATCTCTCCCGTAGCTGTGAGCTACACTTTTTGGGGTTGGGGAAGGGAAACACAAGCACTCCCTTGGCCGCCTCAGCTGGTATCTCACTAGGTTGTGTGCTCCCAAAGTCCACTGTCTCTCAGCCAGCCCAACACCAGGACTTGCCCAGGAATTGCAGTCTTTGTGGACTAGACTATTTTTTAAGTTTATTAAGACCCTGGGGAAATTTAGGTCATAGTAGCAGGGCTTGACAGAACTCAGGTTCCAAAAGCAGGGATGGATGATTTGCCTCTGGTTAGAGCTGGTCTAAATTCTTCCTCTGCATATGATGGCTAAGTTCTGCCTGGTATTGCTTTCCGCTGTGACAGGTCCACACTGGGCTCCAATGCAAAGTCCTCCAATCATATACTCTTCCTCCCCTAAGTTCGCAGATTGAACTTGGCTCTGTGCCATGCAGCCACTGTAGGGGAATCAGGGAAGGGTGGTATAGGCAATTCAAGACTACCTTTGCGCTCCTCTTCAGTGCCTCTTTCCTTAATTTGACGTCAAAACCAGGTATGATGATTGCTAACCTGATTTTTGCTTCTTATAAAGGTGCTCTTATTTGTAGGTAGTTGTTAAATTTGGTGCTCCTGTGAAGGAACTAAGTGCTGGAGACTTTTATTTGACCATCTTGCTCTGCCTTTTCTGCATAACTTTTTAAAAACAAGCAAATTTTATTTTTTTTCAACTTGTATTTTAGATGCAGGGGGTCTTTGTGTGGTTTGTTAGACGGGTAAATTTTGTATCACCATAGTTTGGTGTACAAATGATTTCATCACCCGGGTAGTGAGCATAGTACCCGAAAGGTAGTTTTTTGAACCTCACCCTCCACCTACCCTCTCCCTGTAAGTAGGCCTCAGTGTCTATTGTTCTCACCTTTGTGCCCATGTGTACTCAATGTTTAGCTTCCACTTATAAGTGATAACATGTGGTATTCGGTTTTCTGTTCCTGTGTTAATTCACTTAGGGTAATGGCCTCCAGCTGCATGCATGTTGCTGGTAAGAACATGATTTTGCTTTATCTGTGGCTGCGTAGTATTATATGCTGTATATGTACCACATTTTCCTTTTTCCAGCCTACCACTGATAGGTGTCTAGATTGAGTCAGTGTATTTGCTATTGTGAATAGTGCTGCAATGAAGATATGAATGCATGTATCTTTTTGGTAGAATGATTTGTGTTCCTTTGGGTATATACTCAGTAACAGGATTGCTGGGTCAAATGGTAGTTTTGTTTTAAGTTCTTAGAGAAATTTCCAATCTGCTTTCAACAGTGCCTGAATTAATTTACAGTCCTACCAGCAATTTATAAGTGTTCACAACCTCACCAACATCTGCTATTTTTTGACCTTTTTTTTTTTTTTTTTTTGAGTCTCACTCTGTCATCCATGCTAGAGTACAGTGGCACGATCCCGGCTCAATGCAAACTCCACCTCCCAGGTTCAAGCGATTCACCTGCCTCAGCCTCCCGATTACAGGCGCCCACCACCTCGCCTAGCTAATTTTTGTATTTTTAGTAGAGACAGGGTTTCACCATGTTGGCAAGACTGGTCTCAAATTCCTGAGCTCATGATCCACCCGCCTCAGCCTCCCAAAGTGCTGGGATTACAGGCATGAGCCACCGTGCCCGGCCTGACTTTTTAATAATATCCATTCTGGCTGGTGTGAGATGGTATCTTATTGTGGTTTTGATTTGCATTTCTCTGATGATTAGTAATCGTGAGCGTTTTTCATGCTGGTTGGCCTCTTGTAAGTCTTCTTTTGAGAAGTGTCTGTTCATTTTCTTTGCCCATTAGTAATGGTGTTATTTGTTGTTGTCGTTTTTTTTTTTTTTTTTTTTCTTGCTTGTAAATTTAAGTTCCTTATAGATTCTGGATATTAGACCTTTGTTGGATACATAGTTTGCAAGTATTTTCTCCTATTCTGTAGGTTGGATACATGGTTTGCAAGTATTTTCTCCTATTCTGTCACATGGTTTGCAAGTATTTTCTCCTATTCTGTAGTTGCCTGTTTACTCTGTTGACAGTTTCTTTTGTTGTGCAGAAGCTCTTTAGTTTAATTAGGTCCTGCTTATGAATTTTTGGTTTTGTTGCAGTTGCTTTTGGAGTCTTTTTCATGAAATCTTTGTCAAGGCCTATGTACAGAATAGTACTTCCTAGATATTCTTCTAGCATTTTTATAGAGTTGGGTTTTACATTTAATTTTTTAATCCATCTTGGCATGATTTTTGTATATGATGAAAGGAAGGAATCCAGTTTTAATCTTCTGCGTATGGCTAGCTAGTTATCTCAGCATCATTTATTGAATAGGGAGTTCTTTCCCCATTGTTTGTTTTTGTCAACTTTGCCAAAGATCAGATTATTGTAGGTGTATCACTTTATTTCTGGATTTTCTATTCTTTTCCCTTGGTCTATGTGTCTGTTTTTGTACTAGTACCATGCTGTTTTGGTTACTGTAGTCTTACATAGTTTGAAGTTGGGTAGTATGATGCCTCTGGCTTTGTTCTTTTTGCTTAGGATTGCTTTGGCTATTTGGACTGTTTTTTGTTCCATATAAATTTTAGAGTCTTTTTCTCTAATTCTGTGAAAAATTATGTTGATTATTTGATAGAAATAGCATTGAATCTGTACATTGCTTTGGGCAGCATGGCCATTTTAACAATATTGGTTCTTCCTATGGATGAATATGGAATGTTTTTTAATTTGTGTGATCTCTTATTTACTTCAGTAATATTTTTTAATTCTTGTTGTTGAGGTCTTTCACCTCCTTGGTTAGCTGTATTCCTGGGTATTTTGTTCTTTTTAAGGCTATAGTAAGTGGAATTTTGTTCTTAATTTAGCTTTTAACTTGAATGTTATTGGTGTTTAGAAATGCTACTGATTTTTGTACATTGATTTTATATCCTGAAAGTTTACTGAAGTTGTTTATCAATTCTAGGACCCTTTGGGCAGAGACTATGGGGTTTTCTAAATATAAATCATATCATCTGTGAAGGGAGATAGTTTGACTTCTCCTCTTCCTATTTGCATGTCTTTTATTTCTTTCTCTTACCTGATTGCTTTGGCTAGGACTTCCAGTACTATTTTGAATAGGAGTGATGAGATTGGAAATCCTTGTCTTGCTCTGGTTTTCAAGGGGAATGTGACCAACTTTTGTCCATTCAGTA
Source organism: Macaca thibetana thibetana (assembly GCF_024542745.1). Taxonomy (NCBI): domain Eukaryota; kingdom Metazoa; phylum Chordata; class Mammalia; order Primates; family Cercopithecidae; genus Macaca; species Macaca thibetana. Next base: position 84,992,558 of record NC_065586.1, read on the forward strand.
CGAACATGATATTGGCTGTGAGTTTGTCATAGATGGCTCTTATTATTTTGAGGTATGTTCCTTTGATGCTTAGTTTGTTGAGGATTTTTAACACAGAGGAATGTTGAATTTTATTGTAAGCCCTTTTGGTGTCTATTGAGATGATCATGTGGTTTTGGTTTTTAGGTCTGTTTGTGTAATGAATCACATTTATTGATTTATGCGTGTTGAACGAACACTGCATTTCAGAAACAAAGCCTACTTATCATGGTGAATTAGCTTTTTGATATGCTGCTGGATTTGGACTGCTAGTATTTTTTTTTTTTTTTTTTTTTAGGATTTTTGTGTCTATGTTCATCAGAGATATTGGCCTGAAGTTTTATTATTATTCTGTTGTTGTTGTGTCTCTGTCAGGTTTTGCCATCAGAATGATGCTGGCCTCATTGAATCGGTTAGGGAGGAGTCGCTTCTAGATTTTTTGAAATAGCATCAGTCAGATTGATACTAGCCCTTCTTTGTATGTCTGGTAGAATTCAGCTGTAATTCGATTTGTTTCAGGGTTTTTTTGGTTGGTAGATTTTGTATTAACAATTCAATTTCAGGACTCACTATTGTTCTGTTTGGGATTTCAATTTATTCCTGATTCAACATTGTGTGTAGTTTTTGGGATACCATTAGCTTCATAATTCTTTAATAACTACAGAAGCCAAGAATCATTGCATATGTAAAGTAACTCTTTTTTTTTAAAATTTATTTATTATTATTATACTTTAAGTTGTAGGGTACATGTGCATAACGTGCAGGTTTGTTACATATGTATACTTGTGCCATGTTGGTGTGCTGCACCCATCAACTCATCATTTACATCAGGTATAACTCCCAATGCAATCCCTCCCCCCTCCCCCCTCCCCATGATAGGCCCCAGGTGTGTGATGTTCCCCTTCCTGAGTCCAAGTGATCTCATTGTTCAGTTCCCACCTATGAGTGAGAACATGCGGTGTTTGGTTTTCTGTTCTTGTGATAGTTTGCTAAGAATGATGGTTTCCAGCTGCATCCATGTCCCTACAAAGGACACAAACTCATCCTTTTTTATGGCTGCATAGTATTCCATGGTGTATATGTGCCACATTTTCTTAATCCAATCTGTCACTGATGGACATTTGGGTTGATTCCAAGTCTTTGCTATTGTGAATAGTGCTGCAATAAAGTAACTCTTTTATTCATACTATGTAGATTCCTACCTACTTCATTTGTAGAAAATATATGAAAATGAGCAGGAGATTTTAGTTTAGTTTACTGAGACATTAAATTTTAACATAGGAAGTATGTTATAATGTAGCCTATAAGAGGACAAAAGCATAGAAGTTTAAGCCTCATAAACAACTTTTAGTTATCTACTAGATCAGTGTGACCTATAGAAAAATCTCAGGTGTTAGAACCAAGCAAACTTGGTTCGAATTCTAGCCTCAACACGTACTAGCCATGTGGCCTTTGTCAACACATATTATGCCTCTGGACCTTAATGTCCTTATGTGTAAAATGTGTATAGGGTTGATGTGAAGGTCAGGTGATATGTATCAAACACTTAGTGTGATACCTCAGGCAGTGAAAAAAAAGGATAAATTATGTATGAGGCAAGAATCTTTTGACCCCTTCAGTTTCCTCCAACTCCACCTATTTTCACAACTACTACCCCACCTGTCACGACCCTAATTTCTCCTTAGTCCTCATTGTTCTGCTGCTGAGAACACTCAGTAACTTTCCCTGAGTGTGTTGGATCTTTTGCCTTGGCTGACCACATGAGTTTCCGGCTCTTACCATCAGTTCTGGTTTTAAATAAACACTACACAGCCAAGTTTGGGACCTAGTATCTCAAGATGTCACTGAAGAAACTGGATGACACAACCCAGAAGTGCAGGGGCATTATCTCCTTGTGGGACAAAAATTTGACCATTGGGAAACAGCAGTTGGGAAGAATCTTGGCAGACAAATACTCTCTACATCCTGTTTTCTTACAGGATAGTTTCTCCTTGCCACCCAAATGGAGAATATCCAATTAGACATGCCTTCTGAGCAATACTTATGTATTTTCATCACTTGCCTTGGAGCAGTAGGCAGTATCATTTCAGAGCACATCCTGCCTGGTCAGGAATACTTAGACATGCATTACAGAAGAGTTCAGGTCTATATGATATTGCCATCACTTCCCATCTTGGGCTAAGATGCTTTCATGCAGATTCTGGGCAAGAAATTGCTAAGGCCCGTGACACAAACTGATAAACTAACAGAAAGCTCATTTCTTATTCATAATGTTCCTGGAAACCTCTTTTGCAGATTAGCCTCTCTGGAAAGCTGGAAATAGTAACATAGAAAAGAAACATCCCAGCTGTGTGTTTCATCTTAATGAGGAATTATTTAAGCTAGAAAACTCAAGCATCCTCACCTTTTTCTCTTTCACCTTCCACATCCTATTTATTACCTATGCTGGTCAATGTAACTTATGAATACTTTCCCTGTTCTTTGTCTCGTTATAGTCCAGACTCATCACTTTTCTGGACAAAATGCTCAGACCTTCTGATCTGCTAGCCTCCCATCTCACCCTACTTGACCCTTTTCTCCGAACTGCTGTCAGGTCAGTCTTTCTAAAATATAAGGCAGATTCCTTTATGCCTCTACTAACAAATCCCTAATAATCCCTCACTGCCTTTTGCAGAAAGCCTCAGGTTAAACTCATTCTATGACCATTCCCCAACCCCTGACCCCCTGCTATTACAGAATAATTCTGAAACAATGTAATAAATATTGCAGAGAGAAATGCTAAGTGCTATTCTCTGTATTTGTCATAACAGTATGCACTCATGAACAGGATTAGTGCCCTTAATAAAAGAGACTACAGAGAGCTCTCTCACCCCCTTCCACCATGTGAGGGTGCAAGGAGAAGTTGGCCATCTATGTACCAGGAAACTGGTCTTCACCAAATACTGAATCTGCTGGCCCCTTGATCTTGAACTTCCCAGCCTCTAGAACTGTAAGATATAAATTTCTATTGTTTGAAAGCCATCTAACTTATGTTACTTTGTTATAGCAGCCAGAACAAAGACAGTAACTTCAATTCCACCTGAAAGTAGTGTCAATTCATCTTATCAGGTAATGTCATGTTAATAGTATTACTCTGGTTTTCTTTATGGAAATAGTTTTTCATTCCTGGGAAATTAATAATAAAAGGTAAGCCAAACTTGTATGTGCTAGGTTTAAGAACAAGTGACCAGCCTGGCCAATATAGTTAAACCCTCTCTCTACTAAAACTACAAAAATTAATCAGGCGTGGTGGCGCACACCTGTAGCTTGAAGGAGGCAGGAGAATCACTTGAACCCAGGAGGCAGAGGTTGCAGTGAGCCGAGATCATGCCACTGCAGTCCAGCCTTGGCAACAGAGTGAGACTCTGTCAAAAAAAAAAAAAAAAAAAAAAAAAAAAGAATAAGTTTTGTAATCAGTGGGATAGTCTCCTAATATTTGAATTTAAAGTGTTTGTAGCATTTAAGAGATTGTGACGTATAAGGCTTGCAATTCCTAATAAACTATGTAATTAATTTTAGAGTTTTGGATTTAAATTGAATGTTATAAAATAATTTGCCAAAATAAATAAACTGTATTGTGTACTTAAGGTATTTGAGATTAACTATATTTGTAAGTTAATTTATTAAGTGTATGATTAAGTATTTAGGAAAAACATGATAGGGCTCCAAATTTTAAAGTGTTCAAAAAGAAAATTATTAGGAATGCATTTAAAATATTTAAATAATTTAATTTACTAAATTTGTAAATACTAATTTTTAAAACTTGAGGTGATTGAACACTTATCAAAGCCTCTCCCAGAAGTAATAGTTCTTATTTGCAAAACATTGACTCAATACATAAGTTTATAAGATTGACAAAAGACATAAAACCTTGAAAAAAACTAGGTCTTAAAATTTCTACTATAATAAATGAATATTAATTTAAAACTCAGGTAGCTTCAAATAGTTTATTTAAACTTGAAAGCTTTCCTCCGAAGACAAAAACTGGAGATCAGAAACTCAATTTCTAATTTTAAAAGTATAGAAATTTCAAGTGAAAAACCACTACAATTAGAATTAAAGTTATTTTATTTATGGTGACAACAAAAGAATAGTCTGCGAGATTTTGCAAAGACTCAAAAAATATGATAGACATATATACTTTTTAGGAAGAAAAATGGTTCAAACGTAAACTTTTAATGGCAAAGAGATTTATTAAAATTAAAATATCAGGAATAAAAATGCAAACATACATATTCCTTACAGGTCTTCATCTTTACCATCAATTTAAAACTAAAATTTCCAGACCCTGCTAGGAAGATTCTAGAGTTTGGGGGCCAGTGCTTGGCTGTGTAGTGTCTTACTTAGTTTTCCTCTTCTGCTTTATTCTCAGTACTGAGAAATATGTTTTCTGGAGCCACATTCTTCATTCCATCAATTGGTTGGAATCTCTTTTTTTGAGTAAAAGTCATAATCATCCTACTGGTAATATTCTATTAAGTAGCTGTACATCAACAATGGCTTAGCTCTTTATACTTTTAGGTATTGGTCTGTATGAATGACAAAGAAGAGATATACAATAACCATTTTAATTGCCAAGTAATTTGCAAAACTTTTTAAAATAAAGATATTATACTAAGTGATGTGAATCATTGATCACATCTTACAAAAAACACTTACAAAACACACAAAAACTTCCATTCTAAGAGTTTATCCTTGTGTTTGAATCAAGTAGGAAGTTAAGATTTACAGCCTCATAAAAATTAAAATGACAATTACAATACAAAATTCTAAGAAATAGGAACTTATTAAAAATTGTATACTTAAGAGAAAAGAAAAATATTGCATGTGTTTCCTCTTAGAGTATTAGGAAGTCATTTACTTGAAAAAAATACAGAAACACTAAAACACAATATTGGATCTACCTTTCCTGGAAAAACAATAGAGGTGCAAACACACATACACAGACACACCCGCACACCCGCTCACACTCTCTCTCTTTCTCTAATTTGCTCCAGTGTTTTTTTCTTCCTGGAACTTCCAAAATCATCAAGAGGTCAAATTTACTTTGTTTCTAATTCCTTTGGCTCTTACTGTTTAAACAACCATCACCTTATCATTTATTACGATATTCCTTGATTTAGACAGTTAAATGGTTTATTACATAACTTTATAATGCTATTAGGTATCATCACTAATCATTTTATAATTTCCTGTCTTATCTCTTCAACTGGGTTATAAATTATTTAATAAGAGCCTGAGTATTATTATGATTTTGGAGTCTCAGAGGTTACTGATTTAAGAAACTGTGCACATTGTATTTATTGAATCAATAAATATTGCTTAAATGAACTGGGATTTTTAATCTACATGATCAATGAGTTCTTTCTAAACTTCCTGTATTAACTCAGAGCAAATGCTTTCTATTCCTGAGACCATCTCTAAATCCTAAAGGTCCATCTCAAGCCCATACTTCTGTATGAAGCCTTCTAAAGCCCTCCAAAACCACAGACATTGACATTTTTAATCTGTACAGTTCATTTGGAAGTTTATCATGTACTTTTGGAGGATAAATCTTATATTTTAGTTTACTTAGTGCATTAAAACTTATATTTTCACATTTTGTAACCGTATTGTGAGCAGTTTGACAGCAGAAATACCACATTCTAAAGTCAGAGGCCTGGCTTGGAACCATGGTTCAGTCACTGACTGGTTATGGGACCTCGATATGATGCCTGGTAGGTGCTCCCTGAATGTTTGTGGGATACATGAATACATAATTTAAACCATCTGAGTCTCAATTTCTTCATTTATTAAGCAGGTGTAATTGTACATAACTTAGAGGAATGTTGTGAAAACTAAGAGACATACTGTGTTAAATACAATAATCTATCATATAATATGTTTATTTCAGGACATACTACAGGCATTTGCCTCCCTTTACGTCTTCCATAGACTTAGTGTGTTTTCTTTGTTAGGATTCCCAAGACACCTTTCTTTTTGCCTTTGAAAGAAAATAAACTCAATTCATCTTTTATTCCTTCCCTCATTGTACCCCATTTATTGCCTTCATGACATTTACCCTGATGCATATTTCTTGGTGTTCTTAGGACTTTATTGTCAGTGTGCTTCTCTAAACATCCAACCACACGGTGTCATTCACCTCTATGACCCATGTGTATCTTGGCCAGAGCCTGCCAACCCACTTGGAACTTCTTCTGAGGCTTATCACTTTCAGGCTGATTAAATATAGGCTGTACTCCTGGGTCACTTGTGTGAGTCACCCTCAGGATAACAGGAAACAACCTCTGCTGCTAGCCCAACCCTATGGTGAGACACCGAGAATGAATTATCCTTCCCTGGGAGGCTGTGTTGGAGGGTCCCTGGCAGGAGTTTGTGGAAATTTCCCCACCAAGGCCTAGAAGTGCATTTGCTCCCAAGAGAGGTCTATTAACTCCTTCAGAACAAGCAGACTCATTCCTCAAGGACCATCTTTAGCAGGAGTGTTCTAATATTTGAATACATAAAAAAACCACCAAAGGAATTTGTTTAAAAATTCAGATTTCCCAGATCCCACTTGTAGGAGGGCTAATTTGTGAGGAGTATCACCCGGGAATCTGCATTTAACAATCCCAACTCTTTCCCCTGCCCATTATGTTGATGCAGGTGGCCCCAGTTCAGGAAGGGTTGTCAGGCTACCAATAATTCTTTTCTCCACATTGGCCAGCACTTTCCTTGGCAGGGCCACGTCAGTCCCAAAGCCACATATAATACTAATTGTGCTGGTAGGATGATTTTTTTTTTTTTTTGAGATGGAGTTTTGTTCTTGTTGCCCAGGTTGGAGTGCAATGGTGCGATCTTGGTTCATGGCAACCTCTGATTCCCGGGTTCAAGCAATTCTCCTGCCTCAGCCTCCTGAGTAGCTGGGATTACAGGTATGTGCCACCACACCTGGCTAATTTTGCATTTTTAGTAGAGACGGGGTTTCTCCATGTTGGTCAGGCTGGTCTCAAACTCCCGACCTCAGGTGATCTGCCCGCCTTGGCCTTCCAAAGTGCTGGGATTATAGGCGTGAGCCACCGTGCCCGGCCAATATGATATCTTTACTATTTGATTGGTTGCTTTGGCAACATTAATTCTAGCAGAACCAGAAGCAATCAACAGACTTAGCCTTTCGGATTTTCAACAGTTTAAAAGATAGACTCATGACTACCTAAAAATAGTTTCTAGCTCTCAATGACTTCTGGTATATGTTCAGGAAAAAAAAAATCAAGACATATGTGTAGTGGCTGGCAGATCTGAAGGGTCTGGGGACCATGGGAAGAACATTGTCTTCAGATAGCTAAACCAATGTTCTCACAATGTTGTGAGAAGTTGGAGTGGGTGGCAGGGCATTTGTCTGTGCAGCGCCAGGAGCACAATGAGCCCAGCAGATTGCATCCTGATCTACACCCAAGTCTCACTGTGTTCAGCTCAATGATTTGTCTCACAAACAGTGCTGTGACTACTGTGGTATCAGTTTATAGCCAAAACAAATTTAAATAAAGATCAAAATGTGGTCAACTCTTTGAAGTTGAGAATACTATTTTACTCTCTAAGTAATTTCAAATTGTCCTTGTCCTTTTGTCATTCTATCTCTAGGTCTTTGCTGACTGAGTGTTCACTCTCTAAAATGTCTTTCTTTCTGCTTCTGTACCTGGTGAATTCCTACTTATTTTTAAAATTAAACAATTCATCCATGAAACCCTCCATAATTTCCAGGCAGAGCTAATTCTCCATGGGTCTTGTGTTTCTGCCTGCCTTGTGAGTGAGGCACCGGCTGTCCTGTTGGTCCTTTCTTTTTAAGAATGTTTACATGGCAAATAGCTTTGGAAGATAGATGTAATGTTTCTCTCTGAAGGAAATGGCAGATTTCCTTACCGTATGGTATGAAAGATGCAGGCTCCCTAAGCTCAGGGACCCTCCGCTGTGAAATACATCTACTGCTTGTCAAACATCTATCTAAAGTGCTCTTGTGGGAATGGTTGGGAAAAACGAACTGAAGCAAAGAAGATACTTAGGTTTGTGTCATGAGTAATAGAATTATTCGTCTTTGATGCTATAGTCTTGTGTCTTTTGCCAGCTTCTATGAAATTGTGTTAGATTAATTTGTTAGCCTGCTAAGAAAATAAAATTCCAAATCCTTCACAGTTCTTGATAAATGCTCCCCCTGTTGACTGCTTTTATGATAGTATTGTTCATCTTACTTGTTGAAATACTCAGTTTATATTGTGAGATCCTCAAGGGAAGTGGCTGTTTTATTCATCTTTATTCTTCCAACATCTAGTACATGATGAGCTCTCTCATTATATAATAGAAGGGCTTCTGGGCCCAGCGCGGTGGCTCAGCCTGTAATCCCAGCACTTTGGGAGGCAGAGGCAGGCAGATCACTAGAGGCAGGGAGTTTGAGACCAGCCTGGCCAACACGGCGAAACTCCGTCTCTACGAAAAATACAAAAATTAGTTGGGCGTGGTGGCAGATGCCTGTAGTCCCAGCTACCTGGGAGGCTGAGGCAGGAGAATCGCTTGAACCCAGGAGGCAGAGGTTGCAGTGAGCTGAGATTGCGCCACTGCACACAAGCCTGGGCAACAGAGAGAGACTCCATCTCAAAAACACCGGGGGAGGAGGAAAGCTTCTGCTTAAGAACAAAGGAAGCTTCATAAGGCTGTTTGTTTCAAAGTTTAAAGTGACATACTAGTGAATGAGAAAACTGTCTGTTAGTGGTAGAAAGGGTTGATATGCTTTTGCTTGTATGTATACCTTGTGTGAATGTTTATAAATTTATAAATTTATAACTAGAGGAATTTGATTCACCTCAACTGACCAATGAATTGTGTTGAATTAAATTAAGTTATTATTTGCAATTTCTCCCTTTAAATGTACTTATTGAAAGTAAACTTCTTAGAATAGAGAAGACTAGGAGGAGTGAAAATGAGGGTGAAGTTACGAAAAAATCAGGAGCAATTTAAGGACACATATTTGGGGCTGGGAGAAACGTCCTTCAGAGAACAAGAAATGGATTGGTCCAAGGGAGCATTCTTACATCCAGCCAGCCCAACGTGCAGTCAGGATCTCCCCACTAATATTTTTCACCTAATTTTTAACCCTACTTATTTCCTAATGGTTATCACTTATCTCCCATGCCTTTTCTGATTAAGTACCATAAACAACAAGAACATATGACCCAGGATCAGAATCGGTACTTACCCCAACACACATCCATAATGAACATCTTAGCATTCTTTTCTGCCAAAGCAGGAATCAGTGTATTAACTTAGTTCTCCAGCTACCCATACTCATCAAGAGGAGTTGATATATGCATTAAATCAATATGCCATTCCAGACAAATCCCTCAGAAATAATTCTGTGGAATGTGGTATACATAAATGATAAACCCACCCAGAAGGGTAACTCTGAACTAATGATAAACCTAGGCACCAGGCCCAGAAGAAGTGCAAAAAGTAATTTTCAGAATGAAGAATCAAACTCCCATGGAGATGAGCACCATATTCCATAAAAAGCACAGATACCCTTGACCACAGCAGCTCCATAGCTCTTTGACTCACTGTTGTCCTTTGCCCTGTCAGCTGCTTTTTCCTCAAAGAGAAAGGAGTGAGGTGAGGCAGGAGGATTTACTGTCCTGCCTGCTCACCATGTAACTAAGCCATAGTCCTTGAAACCCAACCATTTATTCTCTCTCAAGGGTTCTTTCCCCAGCGTAGAACTTATATCCCTAAGCTGTACCAACACTCCCAGCATAGCTCCAGCTCTGTGATTACCGTCTCTCACTGCGTGCCCCTCAAGTTTCCCCGCAACATTGGTACTTGGCCTGTTACAGGCCTACACAATCTAAGTCAATCTCTCTGTGCCTTCAGTAAGGCTAATCTGATTTAATTCATCCATGGTACTATACTTTTGCCATAGGGCCTCACTCTCCTCAGAGGTTACAAGAGTATTTTAGCAACAGTCTTCCAAATGAAAGGCCAGCAACTTTGTAGTCTGCTCAAAAGTGTGAGTCTTTGGGGACGGTTCAGTATAAGCAGGATTATCTCTGGATTGTGTAGAAGGTTCACTGAGTGAGGAGGAATAGTGGAACAAAGCATTTAAGAACTTTGGCTGTCCCATCAGATGGACTGCGTTCAAATCCTAGATATGCCACTTATTAACTGTGCGGACTTCAGCAAGTCATTTGGTTTCTCCCAGTTTCCTTTTCTATAAGGTCAAAATGAAAAGTACAGCAAATGAAGTCCTGCATTATACTTGGCATACTGCCTGGCACATAGTAAGTACTCAATAAATATTAACTTGTCTCATTACTTTTATTATTACTTATGTCACATCTCATTTCACATCACAGAAATAGCAACATATCTGACAGTATAACCTATCCAGATGGATCCTTTTCAGGAAGTCTCCTCCTTAACATTTCTACTGGTTGCTAGAAGGCAGAGATCTTGCCATTTTGTTTGTCCTTTCTTTTCCCATGGAATATCACAGTATAATTTTTTAGTAGAGCCTACAAAAATTGTGGATGATGAATGTGAGCTTTTTCTATATTGTTGGTTGGCCCAATGCTTTCTTTGAACTACTTGGGAAATCATACAGATACAAACACTTGAAGATTTAAAATTTGCTTCTCGAAGTTTTACTTGATCTGCTCAGACAGCTATGGTGCCAGATAAATGACTTTCGGACCAGGACGGTCTTTTTCTTTTATGACAGAGCTACCATCTTGACATCTGAATCTGAAATCCTAGTAGCTTTTACCTCTTTTTCTTCCCCTTTTGCTTTATTTCATTTTAGGAGTGACCTTTTTATTTGTAAAAGTATCCTTATAAAAGAAATAAATGTTCACTGTAAGAAAGCTAAAGCAATTAAAACATACAAAAGGTAAAAACAGACGTTCACTCTGCTCAACAATAATTCCACTTCCCCTGTATTTCCCTCTAGGCTTTTCTCTCTCTCTCTCTCTCTCTCTGTGTGTGTGTGTATGAAATCACATATAGAAGTGTTGGTATAACTAAACAGTAATTTACTTTTTCAAGATAATGGAGTAATATTCTAGATATTGTGGCAGACACTGCCAGTTGCCCACTCAATGTCTATTACCTTTTCTTAACTAACAGAAACTCCCATTTTGTTCAAAGCAGCCTTGTATCCAATTCAAAAACTACTTTTCCTAACCTTACTGACAGCTAGGGATTGTCTTGTGACACAGTTCTAGCTAATGAAATGGAAGCGGAAATCTGCTGAAGATTTCTAAAGTTTTGCTCTCCTGAGGTAGGTGCCATCCCTGCCTCTTCATTTTTCCTTCTGCCTCCTACCTGAAAGGAAAATGAAAACCCAGAGCTGGAAACTCGTGACCACTTAGTGATGACCAAACCTTCCTGTTAAGGAGCACAGAGAAGAAATATAGGAAGGAGCTGGGTCCCTGATGAAATTTGTGGTGCTTTACACTGAGTTCTCCCTGGGTTTCTGCCCTTTGATTCCTTGTTATAGAAGCAAAGTACGTCTTATTATGTATAGCAGGGCCACAGTTGGGTTACAGCTATGCAGAGACATTGATCCTTACAGCCCTCTGAGTTGAAATGTAAAAGAGAGGATGAGGGGGCCTGGGAAGAGAGGTCCTTGGTTGACTTCTTCAGTCCACAAATAGCCCTCCCCTCCCATACTTTATTAAAATAGAATTGTGTGAGTATCTCGATGTAAAAAAGAAATTAAACCTGCATGTGTAGATTTCTGTATTAGATTTGAATCAATCCTAATTGATACAGCTATTGGTCTTCATTTTCCTTTTTGTGCTACAGAGTATCTTAACTATCTATTCATTCATATATATAGCATCTTCTTTATATATCAATACAGTATTCTGTGCCATGGATCTACTATGGCATGGCATTCTCTACATGATAGTAGTTCATTTTCTTTTTTCTTTCATTCTCTCTTTTTTCTCCTCATTTCACCAATACTGCACTGAGTATTTCTATGAGTATTTGTGTACTTCTGTAATTTTCCCTTCAGAAAAAATTTACAAAACTGGAATTGCTTGGTGAAGAATATGTATCATTTAAGTGTTTAACTGCTCACAGATACTGACATCATCAAATTGCCTTTCAAACTGATACCAATATACATTTCCACCAATAGTAAACCTGCTTGTTTTCCCAACCCTACCCATTATGAGTTGCAATCCATCTTTTTATTCATTATCAGTCATATTTTTTCTGTTTTGCCCTCTTTGGTCTGAAGGTTGAAAGGAGAGAAAAAATAAAGATTGAGATACCTAAAATCTTCATCCTGTCATATGACTGTAATATGAGAAAAACACTAGAGGAATACTAACCATTAAGCTCTATCTCCTAAAGAGCTTATGTGGCACTGAAGTTTTCAGGGGAAACTTGGAAAAATGCATTTTATATTTCTGGGGGGAAAATTACCAAATGTAGTTTATTGCCAACATCATTTGGTGTTCCAGAGAAATGGGCCTTTTCTTACAATGTTGTGGTTTATATCAATTGGTGTTAACATTTCATAGTAATTTAGCAATGAGAATTAAACATTTAGAACTGCATCCATCTCTATTTCAATATTTTTAGAAAGCTGTAATAGTCATAAAACCAAATATTTATTTACAAGGGTGTTTGCTACAGCATTACTCAGAATAGAAAAAATAATCTAAAAATAAAATTTGAAACTACCAATAAGTACTTTATTAAATAGTTTATTTGATACCCACACATTTGATACCCATCGTATTATTTAGTAGTTTAAAGAGTCATGTTTAAATGATAATTTTTGAGCAAGAAAATACTTCTGAAAGATTGTTAAGAGACAAAGGAGGATACACAAGAACATATATATATAATATGATACCCTTTTAATGGTATATATGGAAGATATTTACACCAAAATATTCACCGTGAGTATACAAGATATGACATGGCTTAGATATGTGACTCTGCCCAAATCTCATGTCAAATTGTAATCCCCAACATTGGAGGTGGGGCCTGGTGGGAAGTGATTGGATCATGGGGGCAGTTTCTCATCAATGGTTTAGCTCCATCTCTCTTGGTGCTGTTCTCATGAGAGAGTTTTCATGAAATCTGGTTGGTTAAGTGTGTATGTGGCACCTCTGCACCTCTCTCTTGGTCCTGCCCTGGCTATGTAAGATGGGCCTGCTTCCTGTTTGCCTTCCTCCATTATTGTACGTTTCCTAAGGCCTCCCTAGAAGCCAAGCCGATGCCAGCATCATGCTTGTTGTACGGTCTGCAGAACTATGAGTCAATAAACCTGTTTCCTTACAAATTACCCAGTCTCAGGTATTTCTTTATAGTAATGCAACACACTAATACAAGATGGTTGAGATCATGAATGAAATTTTATTGACTTCCTCTCCTCTTTTTTAGTAGTTTAAAGTTTTATACTTTAAATAATTATTCCTTATGCAATGAGACAAAGGATATATTAACGAAATAGCAAAAAGCTTAAAAATAGTAGTGATCTTCCTTTAAATTTCATAGGGAAGATGGTGTGGCCTTTTTATTTTCACATCACACAGGTAACATGCCACAGTCATAACAATTTTTGAGGGAAGCATATCTCACACATGAGCCTAAAAACTCAGTCACACGTGTGAGATACAAAAGAATCAATGTGTTCTTTTGAGAAATATAAGTAAGTTTGAGAAATACAAGTAAGTTTGAGAAAAAGCTGAAAGCCTAATAAATAAGTACTAAAGCCATGCTAATGAATAAAGAGACTCAACATGGAGAAAATGTCTACAAATTTAATGAAAATTCAATAAAATTTCGAACAAGTTTGTGTGTATGTGTATGTGTGTGTGAATGTGTACATGTAGAAATTAACAAGATGTCTCTATAATTTATATCAGAAATGCAAAAATCTAAGAATAACTAAGATAATATTACAAAGGAAAAACAAACCTTACTGGTTTATACACTACTAGGTATTAAGAAATGTTGTAATTAAGCAGTTTCAGTGTGGTACTTGTGCAAGAATAGACACACAGACCAATGAAACAGATAGAGGGTCCAGAAACAGACCTACATGTTCAAGGTCACTTGATTGTTGGAGTGTAGTGGGGGAACGGAAAGGATGCTTTCAATAAATGATGTTGGGTCAAGTGGATATACATATTGGACAAAAGAAATTTTCATTCCTAATTTTTGTTTTCACTGTAAATAGAAATTAATTTCAGATGGACAGATGGTAGACTGAAATACGATAGGTAAAACAATGAAGTTCCTAGGTTAAAACTTAGAAGAATGTCTTTATGACCTTGATGCAATCTAGAAGCACTAACCATAAAGAAAAAGAGACACATTGGAAGACATTGTAATTAAGAATGAGAGTCCATCAAATCATATTTTTAAGGCAGTGATAAGACAAGCCACAGAATGAACAAAGATACTGCAATACAGATATCACCAAAAATTTCATATACAGAATGTATATTTTAAAACTCCCAAAAATGAATAGAAAAAAAATCAGATAACATAATAGATAAAGTAGGCAAAATAAATGAAAAGACACTTTACAAAAAGAAGATATTCAAATGACCAACCAACATAGGAAAAGTGTTCAACTTGATAAGTTCAAATGCTAATTGAAACCAATATCATTTCACAATTACAAGAATGACTAAAATGAATAAGACAAGCAATCCCAAGTGTTGGTGATTTTGTGGATCAAACAGAACTCTCCTAAATTCTTGGTGGGAATATAGGTTGATATAAATACTTTGGAATACTATTTGACTGTTTCTAGGAAAGCCGACCATGAGCATTCTTTATGACTCGGCAATTTCCTTTGTGAGCGTATGTCCAGAAGAAATGCATACATATAATTACCGTAAAGCATGAAAAAAAATGTGCATGGCAGAATTTTTTGTGCTAACATCAAACCAAAACTAACTCAAATGTCCATCAAGAATAGAATGAATGCCTAAATTGTGGAATTTTCTTACAACAACAGAAAAATAATGCTACATGTAACATATATAATTTTCACAAATATAATGTTGAATAAAAGAAGCCAGCATAAACTGTATTATTTCACTAGTGTAAATAAAAAGCAGGAAAAAAGTAATCTGTGTGTTGTATATGAGCATAGTGGCTATCCTTGGAAGAGTAGTGCCTGATAAGGGGCATAAAGGTACTGATAATGTTTTATGTACTGATTTACATGCTGTTTATCTAGTATGTTCACTTGTAAAATTTCACTAAGCTGAACACTCGAATGTGTGTTATACTTTAATAAAATGTATACTTTAAAAGAAGTTGCTAAAGGAATCATTTGTATGTTTATATCAAGTTACCTGGTGGAAAAATTAGTTAGAACATTATTTAAAAGCATTTTTTTAAGTTTAAGATAAACCTAGTTGCCAAAAACCCAATGTGGCCTCAAGCTTCTATGTGTGTTGAAGTCTTAAGAAGTAGACAGGATACAGGTTCCAAACATATTTTCTTCTTCAAGTTTCCTGATCTCTGACTTGGGTCTTCCAGTAAGTTCTTGACTTGGCCCCTCTTAGTAATTGTCTGATTTTGGTGCTCTGGTCCTTGACTTCCTGCCTGACTCCAGCTTGGCTCAGCCCCAGTGTGTGATGCCAGGTCCCAGTTCATGACTGACTTTTTGTCTGAATCGACTCATGGTTTCATCTCCCCAGTTTTTGTCTCACACCAACAGTCTCTGATAAGCTTCCAACATGGGTTGATGTAATCACTTTTCAGATAAATCTTGAGAGAAAAAATTAAAATATTGGAAAAGGTTTGTTTTGTAGACAAGAATAAATTTTCTCTCCATTATGACTTGTATAAAAGAAACAAAAGCAGAAACAAACCTTTTGCTTTACTGTCTTTTTTCTGTGATAGAGATTATTTGCTTTGTTAGAAACAAAAAGCAAAGAATCACAGAAAAAAGATAGTAAGGCAAGAGTTGTAAGCACAGATGCCCAAAGAAGCCAGGCAGACTTTCTTTTAAAGGTTTAACTTTTATATAAAATGAACTTTTCTATTAAAAGAAAAATAGATGATTTTTTCCATTTTTTTCTAGAATTATATAGCTCTCAGTCTAAGTTTGTAACACAGAGAAATATATGCTTACTACATACATGAAAAATAACAGTGCAAATACTTATTAATAGTAATTCCTTTTAGGGCAAACGTGGACTGTAGTAAGTTGTAGAGCCTATGCCTTATCTACAGCAAGTAGCTGCTATTCTCGTCCATGTGTGTGATACTGTGGAGAAGTGCAGAGCTAATACAAGAAGAGATAGAACCTATGCTTTTAGGTAAAATCTCCTAGTTTGTAAATTTTAATTAAAACAATCTAAAAGTCTGTGAATGTCAAATAAAATATGTTTGGAGCTGGATTTAGCTCAGAGACAATTAGTTTGTAACCTCTTCTAAGGGCTAGTTGTATATTCAAGATCTCTTCATTAAAGAAATTCCAGAGGACTCCTCACGATGAAAGTAACTAGAGATTTCAGTGTCCTGTACAAGTCTTGGACCAATCAAGGAAGAGTTAATGTCAACCACTTTTTTTTCCCCTCAGATTCAGAGACAGAATCAGATTTAAGCATATTAGCCCATTCATTCATTTATTTATTAACTCAACAAGCATTTATTTGGCAGCTGCTCTTTCCAGATGTACCTCAACTTGTTTCAATTTAAATTATTTAATTAATTTCAAGTGGAAAACCAAATGAAAACAAATTCACAAATAACAAAAGATTTTGCTCAAATGATAGCCCTAGGCTTAAGTTTCAAAACCATGACCGCTCTTTGGAAAAATTTCTGTGCATCAATTGGCTTTTATGGTAGTAATTTAGAGGTTATTCAAGGAATCTAGAAGAAAATTAAAAGCCTCTGAAAGCTGACGTTTCCAACCAAAGTTATGTGTTTGCTCAATTCAAATTCAAAATAGAGTAATAGGAGAAAAAAGACTCAGTAGGCACAAGCAATTAAATAAATGAATGCATGCAGAATGATATTTAGAAGTGAAAATAGCAATTAGGGCTAAGGTTCTAAGGGTCAAGGAGAGTTTTAAGAGCAAAATTTTGTACATATCTAAGTGGTCTCACTATTCCACTTCCAAGTCTATTTTTGTTTTAAAGGGAAAGGCATAAAGAATAAAACATCAGTCACCCCAACTTTTTTTTTTTTTTTTTACTTTTTTTGTGTGTGTGTGCTTTTTCTTCCCTAATAGGAGGAGAGTTGAGATCACTACTCTTTTCTCTTGTTATTGTCTCTGGGATCTAGTTTTTCCTTCTATAGGCCAATCTTTAATAAATATTTTTCTTCTCACAATGTCACTTGAAGAACCCAAACACTAATTCTTTTAAATGACAGTGATTATCCTTTTATGCAACATCAATTCTCCAAGCTACTCGGGGGCTTCCCAGAGAAGATGTTGAAGCTGCCAACTCAACTCTCATTGAGTGGAGTCACTGTGAATTCTTTCCTGGAACCAAAGTGCGTCTTTTCCGAACTCTGTTTACAAAATTCAATTTCTTCACTCTTCAGTTCCAATACAGCTTCTGACAAAGAAAAATGAGCACATTCTTTAGCAATTCCAAGGTCAAGATCATGGGACAAAAGGGCTCTGTGGTTTGTTTCTCCTTCCCAATATCTTGTGCAGATGAAAAAGAACTGGTAAAGATGAAAAAGGGCTGGTAAATTTCCTTATAATAAGGTAGTCAAACTCATGTTTGATTCAGAGAAAAAAACTGTGGACTGTATTTTGTTTGTTTAGCCCTCATCCTAAGTAGAAAAGAATGGAAATGCTTGGCAAGCTCTCCCTGGCAAGCTCTCCCTGTCTGCCCGTAACCTTCCTGAGCCTGTATTCCTTTCTCCATACCTGCTTCTCCTGGCCTCACATCTGCTGATTTATGAGTATAGGATGATGCCTTGGTGACAATAGGATATGGCTCCCTGCCTCCTCGATTTCTCTGCAATGACATTTTCTAGAAGACAGTCTCTGAAGGTTACCTAGCATGATTTTTTAAAAGTCCTAGATTTAGAGTCAGAATTCTAGCTGGATAAATCAATCTCTATAGCTATAGTTTCCTTATCCGTATGATGGGGTTAAATATCCACATCACACAATTGAAATAAAAATGAAATTAATTGAAAAATATAAAATATCCAGAATGGTGCTTTGTGCAAAGGAAGTTCTCTATCAATGATGGTTGAATCTGAATTCCTAACAGAAATGGTATCTTGAACATTGATCATGTATCATTTGCAAAACTTCAAGAGAAGAGTCAATGCAATTTATCCATAATATGTCTCTTTTCTTTATCCAAAAAGAACTGAATATGTTACAATGTTAGTAAACTAAACACAAATTATTTTGTCAAAATAGACACAGACTTCCAAGTTGTATAGTTAGTAACACTATCACTGGAAAACTCACATTTTTCCCCAAAAAAACCAATACAAGCTTTGAAATTCCAAATCCAACTATTCAGAAAATTAATATAAAGGTCAACATGGGACAATCTTTCTAGTTAAAAATACTATTGATTTTTTTCCACTCAACCATTTTAGAAATCTGAAAAATAGGTTTACTATATTTTAAACATTCACTTTGGTCTATCTGGTTCTTTCATGGTTAAAAGGTTATGGGATCTGGTCAGGCTTTTCTCTGGAATCAAGGATCGTTGTCTGAGAAAGATCAAAACAGCTCACTGTCTTGAGAGACTGACAGTTTGTCCTCTTCACTGAGCCTCTGCAGGGAAAACTGCATACACGTACTTTAAAAACATTCTACTGAAGTACAACATATCTGCAGAAAAGTATGTACATCCTAAGTGTTCAGCACAACAACTTTTCTCAAACTAATCACATCTGCATAACCAGAACCCAAATAAAAAATCAGGATAACAACAGGATCTCAGAAACGCCCCCATGCTCCCTCCAGCACTGCCCATCCAGGGTAACCTAGCAGCATAGAGGAGTTCCCCTAGTTTTTGTGTTATATAAAATGGCTCATACGGTATGTGCTCTTTTTTGGTCTGGCTTTTTTTGCTCAACACCATGTCTGTGAGACTCCTCCATATTTTTGCATGTATCTGTAGATGGATGTAACATTTCATTGTGTGGATATATCACATTTGTTTACCTATCATGCTGATGGGTATTGGGGATTGCCCCCTCACACCCGGTTTTTGAGTTTTACAACTAATACTGCAATATGCATTTCAGTGATTGTATTTTGAGGAGCATATCGCATGTTACTTTGTTGGTTATATACCTAAAAGTGGAATTGCCAGATCAAAAAATAAGGATGCCTTTAGCTTTAGTAGATAATAAATAATAACTGTACAAAGTGGCTATTTCAAAATATACTCTCAACTGCATTATATGAGAATTCTGATTGATCCACATATTCATTAACCCTTACTATTAGCAGTCTTTTTAAATATTAGCCATTCTTGTTTGCATATAGTGTTATTATATAGAAATCTCATGTGTATTTATTTTCAAATACATTTATTTGTATGAAGAAAAAAGTGATATATCATCCTGATCCTGAAGAAGTGCAATCAGAGAAGGAATTTTTAGAATCAATAACCAAACTCCCACAGAGATGAACCACCATCATATTCTTCACGCAGACATTTGAGCACAGCACAGCTGTGAGCTATTGGTCACAGCTTAGAGCTTTTGAGACCAAGGCTTAGGTAGGCTGAAGCCACAAATGAGTGGGTTAACTTTCTATGAAATAACTATTTTCCTCTTCAGAAGTGGCATACCTAATGTTTGCTAGCAACCTTGTAAATAGAGGTCAGCCATTCTTAAGAACTGTGGAATACAGTAGGTGGATGGATCACTGCAAAACCATCAAGGAGATCACAAAAACTCATAGTTATGAACTCTATGATTATGTAATCTCTATAAAATTCACCATTATATACTTGACATAGAATTCATTTTACTCTCTTGATGTACTTATTAAGCATGTAGTCTGGAACCCAGCTCTCAAGATTTGTTCTGAGTCTACACTTACTAGCTGTCTGACCTTGCCTAAGTTTCTTAGCTTCTCTGTGCCTCAGTTTCCTCATATACAAAATGTAGATAATAATAGCATCTACCTGAAATGGTGTAATATGGATTAAATGCAAGTTAAATGAGTTATATAAAGTGCTTAGAACATGTCTAGCACATTGTAGGCATTATACAAACATTCGCCATGATTTCATAGTATTACAGCATTAAACTATGTTCCATCAACTAAGATAACTCCCGAGTGGTCCTTAAATCTGGTATTAACATGTGGGCAGATTCTCCTCCCAGAGAATTTCATAGATAAAGAAGGAGAGGTTACCAGCCTTAAGCTGAATCAGGAGTCATGAATTACCAAGTCGACCACGCTGATAAGTATGACTTCTGAATCTCTTGCATTTGTGAGATTCTCTAACTCTGAAATTTAGAAAGCCAGGAAGTGAGTTTTTGAACAAGAGAGATGGTTTACTATCTGGGCTTGCTGACTTTTTAATCTCTGAACTTCTTGCCTGTTTCAAAGTCTGGGGATGAAATAGACCATGTAACCCAGATAGAGAAGAGTTATCCTTAGAGACCTTTTCTAGAAGTCAGTTGGGAAATAAAGATTAGTCTGTCTAAGCAGTTGTATCTGTTAGGATGAAATAATAGAAAACCCAACTCAAAATGACTTAAATGATGACGGAAAATTGTCTGTGGATAATCAGGCTTCAGGCATCTTTTGATCAGTGCTCTAACCCTATTTCTCTGAAATTAATTCAGCAATATCCTCTTCCATGCCTCAACGTGGGTTCCAGAAAAATCATGGTTACATGCTTCCTTGTTCACATCCAAGGCCAGAGAGAGCATCTCTTCCCAATTAAACCAAAGTCCTAGGCAGTACCACAACTGGACCTGCAAGATTGACTCTTAGGCAAGCGTTATGGTGAAGAGGACAGAAATGACTTAAGTGGCCTAATATAACCAGGGTACACCTTGGAACTTGGGATAAAGTAAATCACATCTAAATCTCAATAGTGCATGCTTGGAGAAGTGTGGAATCAATATGGGGATGGATGGGGACAAAAATGATGTCACTTCATAAGAGGAGGTTGTAGCATTAACATAGATGTGGTGGATTGAGATAAGAAGTAAAGAGAAGGGTAGGCGTTGGGGCCCCATAAAGATCATACCTGAGACTGGTTTTATTTAACCTGTTCATAAAATAATTAGGAAGAAAGAACCAAGATTGGAGATTGGACGAATCCTCCAATTTGCTGATAATACTAACATTCTTATAGCAAAACACATAAATTGGAAATAAACTGGGCTGAGCTCCCATATTTGGTACTTGGCCTGTACTTTACCAGAATGGATCCAGGCAGGCCTAAAGAATGCAGTGAATAAACAAGATTTACACAAGGTCTCTGCCTAGAAATCAGTCTTTTTGCAGCACTTTTCCTAGCTCCTGGCCATAGGAATAGAACTGGAGGAGGGGCTTTGGATATTTCCTCCCAAAATACAGACAGAGGAGAGTGGACCTGACTACTGGCCACTTTATCTCATTCGAGATGGAAAGATTTGGAAATTCAAAAAACAAAATTATTTCCCTGGCCATTTTGTGCTAATAAGTTTTTAAGTTTCACTGTCCCATTATACATTTTAAAATAATTTAAATAATAAAAAATTCACTATCAGAACGGAGAAGATTAGTATGACTCTAAAATACCAAAGCTATATTTTGGAAGGAATTTCTCAATACACAAGCAGACATGAGATTTTCTCTATTGCTACTTGTTTTTTGGTGAGTTGGATCTCAGGAGCAGAGTTGTAGCCATCATTGTCTTCACTTTATGCCATATTGTCATTATCATTATTGGTCTATTTACAGACATCTTCCTTTTGTTTACATTAATTTACTTAACATTTATTTATTCATTCATAAAATTTATGTTGCCTTGGATGCACCTGTCCTAGTTGCTGTTTAAAACTCTACGGTTTGGATCTCACACATTTTACCTCTCAAATCCCCCAGTGGTGAACTTACAAGTCACCTGTAATTCCAAGCCACCAAGAACAATGCTGAGATTGACATCATTGTACATGTCCCCTTTTGGACCTGTATGCAAATTTCTTTGGGACATGATCTCAGGAATTGAACACTGAGTTATAGGATCTGAATATATTTGATTTAATGTGGATGCCAGGTTGCTCCCTAGAATGACTGTCTGTCGCTGTCTGCATGAACATCAACCACACAGAAGCAGTTGTGATTCTATGCCCATATATGTGCCCACGTGTAATATTATCCAGCTTCCTAATTTGGCCAGTCTAACATGTAAGGTGACAGTGATGTTTTTTAATTTGAATTTTTCCAACTATTAATGCATTTAGTTCTTCATCTGTTTTTGTGTTTCCTCTCTTGTAATTAGCTTGCTCATCTCCTTTGTCTAGTAGTCTATTATTGTTTTTCTTGTTGATTTGCAGGAGCTTCGTGTATTTTCCAGATATTAATCCCTTACAAGTTTTAAATACCAAAAGCTTCTTATAAGCATCCATATTTATGAATTATTTATAGTACTCATTTAATATTTCTAAATTTGTGTTGTGTCCAAAATCCTTTTTCACTCTGTTTCACTTATACCTGCTCTTTTTTATTATTGATCAGTCTTGTAAATAAATAAGAATGCTATTTATAAAAGGATAAATGTAGTGAACTAGAGTCCTATAAATGTATCATTTCTTCTCAAAATAATTTCCAAGTTTAATACAATTAATTGAAAATATCACTAGATGATTTTTTAGAAACCTGGTAGAATGATTTCAAAGTTCATCTGTATAAAGATAATGGAGTAGTTAGGAACAAAATTGAAAAATTAAAACAGTGAGAATTTACCTCACAGGTATTAAAATGCATTTGAAACTACCAAAAGAAAGAAAGAAACAGAGAATGGCACTGATTCATGACTGAACAGGAAGACCAGGATAGCAATTAAAATAATTTGAGTATATGTACTCACATATACATTAAAGGAAAATGACACAACAGCAAGAAAAGTGTAAATTATTAAATAAATGAGATTGAAAGGCAGTATAGCAAAGTGCCCCGTGGACTCTGGAGCACACCTGCCTAACTTCAAATCTTGGCTTATCTATTTACTCTCATTATTTTTCACCTAAGGTTAGTCACTTCACTTCTCTGTGTCACTGTTTCCTCATTCGCAAAGTGAAGATTATTAGTTATTACATGAAAAAAATGCTTTGAACAGTACCTGGCATATACAGAGTACTATTTAAGTGTTAGCTATTATTTTTCTCTTTTAAGATTCCAGATTAACATTCTATTCATTTCCTTCTTTGTGATTCAATACAAAATCACAAAAAAGGGACAATGAAACACAGAATCTGTAACCTAAGCCATTACAGAAGAAAGACTATCAAGTGTAGGGAAGATCAAGCTAAGCTTTGAAATGCCACTGAAGGAGAATACCTAAAGCTGGCAGAGAAGGGGCTCCAAAGAAAGTGCTACCTACCACCCAGGAGGCAAAGTCAGCAATTCTTTGTTCGGAACGGGGCATGAGGGCCAGAAGCTGAAGTTTCCTTGGTCTTCTTTGGCTCCATGGAAGAGCAGAGAAGAGATAACCGAAGGGGGACACACACAAACCCACACTCTTTGTAGGAAGTGTCTGTCAGTGAGACAGGGAAAGGAGAGAGACTAAATTCTGAGCAACTCTGACATTGCTGTCCTCGTTTTCTGGGGAGAAGTAATATTAATAGCTAAAAGAATTCTCTTTTAATGCTCTTTTATTAGGATTATGAAACACAATAGGACATTAAAGACCATTAAAAGACCATTAAGACCGTTAAAAACCATTAAGACCATTAAAAACACATTAGATGTATGTTTATTTAACAAACACAATTTTTTGATTGTGTTTGGCTTTTAGTTATCTTCACTAAATAAAGCCAAACACAAATAAAGATTTTTTTTTAAAGCAGTGTAAAGAGAAAGCACAACAAAACTAAGACCTAATATATCTGTATTATCAAAAAAATGTAAATAGGATAACACTACCTACTGCAGGGACAAGTTGATTTTTAGGCAAAAGACATTAGAAGAGACAAATAAGTGCCCTATCTAATGATAAAATGTCAAATCCATGTAGATGAATAATAGCATCAATATTCATAAAGTGAAATTGTAGAAAACAGAAGAAATAGAAATATAGTCATAGTTGAAGATGTTAATTTGTATCTATTGACCTACAACAGGACAAATTAAAAAATCTGAGAAATAGAGAACAAAATAATTTAATAGATTATATGTTCATACACATTCACAAACACATAAACATTCACAGAATTTGTATATTTTTAGTGATTATGAAACACAATAAGAGATCATATATTAAGATACAAATAACACTCAATAAATTCCAACAAATAGAACAGACACATGATATTTCCATAATATAATAAAATTACAACATAAAAACAAAACTAGGGGGAAAAGCTTATCACCTGGAAATTAATTTTCTTAAAAAGCCCTCTTTCTTCAAATCTAGGAACAAAATGAAAGTCAACACCTAAATGACAAAATACCTAGAAAATATTAGTGAAATTTGTCTATAAGAGAACCTATGGAGATATAGTGATTCTGCTCAGAGTGGGAGAAAATGATGTTGAAGAATTCAGATACTTGGAAATAAAATTTTTTAACCTCTTAATCTGAAACAAAACAAGTTTGATAGGGATTGAAGGATTAAATGTATTAAGAAGTTGGAGAGAGGCTACAAAAGAGACATAAAAAGGAGTATGATGGAATAGTATATAGCTGACAAACACTCCCACTGAAAACAATTAGAATAGAGAAAAACTAGCAGAAAACATCTGCTTTAAGTCACCAGAAAGTTTTCAAAGTAACCGGAACCTAAGACAAAATACAGAGAAGGGATCAGTGCAACAGAGATGGGCTGCCATTCTGAATCCATTTTTTCATTCAAGGCATTTGCTGCTGAAAGAAACTGAGTATGCGGATAGAAGCCTCAGGCCACCTACCAGGAAGGAGAAAAGCCAGCAAAGCTTTTGGCTGACTCTTTGGGTTAGACTAACAAAAATCAGAGACCTTGAGGGCCAAGAAATCGCCTTAAAAGGAAAGGGTAGCGAACTGAGTCCAGTGTTCTGCTATCTTTCTCCTTAAGACATTTGTTGAATTCTGAAGTTGCACATGGAAGGAGGCTAAGAAGTTGAACAGAAAACCTCTGAGAAGCAGAGAGGCATTAGGGCAGTTTCCAAGTGTTGATAAGACAGCTAGAATACAGGATCCACCTGTGGCAAGAGATCCCAGAGACCAACCCCGGATTTCAAGTAGGACACTGGGAGGCCATATTGTGTTAACAGAGTCCCTGAGTCCCTGAGAAATAAGCCCCTTGCCTACCTGGTGTTCAGTCTCAGGGGTTAAGGGGTAGCCGCTATTTCCTGGTTACTTGAGGTTTTAGTCCTAGTGACCAGTTGTGATAGCTAATTTTATGTGTCAGCTTGGTGAGGCAATGGTGCCCAGGTATTTGGTTGAACACTAGCCTGATTTGCAATTAGGTGTTTTGTAGATCTGATTAATCTTTACAATCAGTTGACTTTACAGAAAAATGGAGTGAGCTTCATTCAATCAGGATTTAAGAGCAGAAACTGAGGGTTACTGAAGAATAAGCATCTTTGCCTCAAGACTGAAACGTAGAAATCCTGCCTGAGTATCCAGTTTGCTGGTCAGACCTACAGATTTTAGACTCAAGACAGAGGCTTTCAACTCTTGCCTGATTTTCCAGCCTGCTACCCACACAAGACAGTTCAAACTTACCAGCCCCACAATCATGTGAGCTAATTCTTTCAATCTCCCCCTCTCTCTCTCTTTCCTACCATATATATTAATATATGATACACATCATACATCCAGCCACCAGTCCCAACAAGGCCTTCACATAAAGGAGATCCCTTAAAACATGTCTGAATTCTGAGGGTCCACAAATAATGGTACTTTATCAGGGGAAACTCGATATATCACTTGTAACTTACAAACTCACTGAAGGCAAATTTGTTAAATGAGACTGAGAGTACCTTCGTTTCAATATGAGGCTGTGTTAGGCTGTGATTAAACAGGTCAAATTGGGCACTTTTAAATGACGTATTTAACAAACCCATTTGTTGTAGCTTAAAGGACCAGCTGTAGACACTTCTAATATAGCTGCTTGAACCAGCTGCAATACCACAATGATTATTTTCAGGTTGAATTGCTTATGTTTTAGCCTAGTTTATGAAACATTTTAAGGTCTTAATTTGTATTAAAGATAACATTCATTGTATTTAATGCCAGAGCCCACAGAACATATTGCAGGGATGGATTTAATTTAAGCTAAAAGTCTTTAATTACTGCATAAGGAACCACCATGTTGAGTGCAGAAACTGAACTTGCATTCTGGGGCAAAATTTCCATGACAGTAATAAATTAAAGCTGAAAAAGTGCCAATGTTTCTCTTTAATTACTGCATAAGGAATAAACATATTGAGTGCAGAAACTGAACTTGCATTCTGAGGCAAAATTTCCATGAGAGTAATAAATTAAATTAAAGCTGAAAAATGCCAATGTTTCTTTATCGAGTCAAAATATAATATTTGTTTTGAAGGCATCTATGTTTTGTATTACGCACCCTCTTCTCTATCTTAGCAGCTGTAACTCAAGTATGTCAGTCACGGGAAGACCCTTTTGGACCTCTGTCCCCTCTCTCCTTTCCCACCTTCCCCCACACCACAATCTCCTCCATCAGCCTCTCACAGTCTTTCTCATCTTCAATATATGAGATGGGTTCTACTTAACAGCATTTTCAGATCAATTAAAATGAATGGTATTCACATTTCAAACAAGTTATTACACTAAGTTATTAATCTCTCATTCGGAAAGTCCATATTCAGAAAATTGAAGTTAGCCAAAATATATTTTCATTAATATACTATTTTTCTTTGTTAGAGGTAGGATTCTAGCCCAAATATAAGTTCTCTGAAGGCGAAAACTTATTCATTACTATCCAATGAACATTTGAATTTTCCTCTGTAATACAGACAGGACTTTATTATGGATTTTAATCACTGTACACCATAGTTTTTTATCTTTTAGAAGTATTTATTTGTGATAGAAATACATGTAACATAAAATTGACCCTCTTAACTATTTTTAAATGTACAGTTCAGTAGTGTTAACTACATTCACATTATGTGCAACCAATCTCCAGAACGTTTTTCATGTTGCAAAACTGAAACTTTGTATTCATTAAACAAGAAATGCTTTTATCTCTTCCAAGTCCCTGGCAACCACCATTCTACTTTCTGTCTCTATGGATTTGAATATGCTAAGTATCTCATATACGCAGAATCATATAATATTTGGCTTTCTGTTACTGATCTATTTCACTTAGCATAATGTCCTAAAGGTTAATCCATATCATAGGATGTGTCAGAATTCCCTTTCTTTTTTTTTTTTTTTTTTTTTTTTTTTTTTTTTTGAGAGGAAGTCTCCCTCTGTTGCTCGGGCTGGAGTGCAGCCATCTCTGCTAACTGCAAGCTCCGCCTCCAGTTTTCACGCCATTCTCCTGCCTCAGCCCCTGAGTAGGTGGGACTACAGGGGCCCGCCACCATGCCCGGCTAATTTTTTTTGCATTTTTAGTAGAGACGGAGTTTCACCTTGTTAGCCAGGATGGTCTCGATCCTGACGTAGTGATCCGCCCGCCTCGGCCTCACAAAGTGCTGGGATTACAGGCGTGAGCCACCGCGCCCGGCCAATTCCCTTTCTTTTAAAGGTAATTTTATAAATAATATGCCATTGTATGTACCTGAGATTTTTTGTTTTTATTATTATTTTTCATTTCAATACGTTTTTGGGGAACAGGTGGTGTTTGGTTACATGAGTAAGTTCTTTAGTAGTGATTTCTGAGATTTTGGTGCACCCATCACACAAGCAGTGTACACTGTACCCAGCCTATAGTCTTTTAGCCCTTACCTGCCTCCAACCCTTTCCTCCAAGTCCCAAAAGTCCAATGTATTATTCTTATGCCTTTACGTCCTCATAGTTTTGTCACACTTATGAGTGAGAACATAGGATGTTTGGTTTTCCATTCTTGAGTTACTTCACTTAGAATAATGGTCTCCAATTCCATCCAGGTTGCTGCAAATGCCATTATTTCATTCCTTTTTATGGCTGGGTAGTATTCCATGGTGTATATATACCACATCTTTTTAATCCACTTGTTGATTGATGGGCATTTGGGCTGGTTCCATATTTTTGCAATTGGAAATTGTGCTGCTGTAAATGTGCATGTGCAGGTGTCTTTTTTGTATAATGACTACTTGTTCTCTGGGTCAATAGTGGGATAGTGGGATTGCTGGATCAAATGGTAAATCTACTTTTAGTTCTTTAAGGAATCTCCACACTGTTTATCATAGTGGTTGTACTAGTTTACATTCCCACCAGCAGAGTAAAAGTGTTCCCTTTCCACCACATCCACACCAACATCTATTAGTTTTTGATTTTTTGATTATGGCCATTCTTGCAGGAGTAAGGTGGTATCACATTGTGGTTTTGATTTGCATTTCCCTGATAATTAGTGATGTTGAGCATTTTTTCATATGTTTGTTGGCCATTTGTGTATCTTCTTTTTAGAATTGTCTATTTATGTCCTTAGGCCACTTTTTGATGAGATCATTTTTTTTTCTTGCTGATTTGTTGGAGTTCCTTGTAGATACTGGATATTAGTCTCTTGTCAGGCACCCCATTTCATTAGCCATATTCTCTTTATTAGAAGTGAGTTACTAGGTCCTGCTGACACTCAAGAAAGGGAGATTACACAAGGACATGAATATTAGGAGGCAGGGATCAGGAGCCCTTTGTAGAGGCTGCCTACCACGGTACCCAAACATGGTAACAATAAGAGAGCTAGCATTTAATGTGGGTTTACCACTTGCGAGGAAAAACACACTGTACGTATTATTCTCACACAGTCCTGTGAGGGAGGTAAAGTTATTAGCCTCATTTAATGAATGAGGAAGCTGAGGCCAAGAAAGGTTAAATAATGAAAGTCCTACAGTTTGTGTGTCGCATCCTCAGGCTTCACAATGTGATAATCTTACTCCAGATACCATGTGTTTAACCTCAATGCTAAATTTTCTCTCATTAAATAGCTCAACAAATGGTAGCTGTTGTCATTAAAGGCAAGGGCAATGGATGTGGCAAAGAATATTAAAGGAAGGAGCAGTGGGGAAAGAAAATCCAGGAGATAGGTTCACCTGTTATCCTGGGTAGCTCTACTCAAGAAACTGAGAAAGGAGATGAAACTCCCTAGCCAGGAGAAAATATGGCAATTTCCTTTGGGTTAAGTCCAAGAACCACCATTAAGTCTTGGAGACTAGGTTGTCAGGAGAGCATCTTTAAGGCTAAAAGGCAGGGGTCAGACTCAGAAAGAAAAGAGCCTTGCTAAAGACAGCATTGTAGTCTCAAGAGACAGGATGGCGTCCTGGACACGGATACTTGGGAAAGAGCTTTAGAGCCTTAAACATCTGCAACCAAATTGTGATTTTTATTTTCTAACTCAGCAGCCTTCGGGGTAAAAGTTTTGGCCTGAGACTCCCAGATAAGGTTATTGTTTCTGGCAAGAGAGAAAAAGAAAATAAAATAGAACATTTACTGAAATGACACGTACTTTTTCATCTGTTTCCTTATATTTAAAAATGTTGTTTCAAAAAAGGTTCATGACTCAAAGGCTAAGATTGCATTACATCCCTGGAAAGGAAATAATGGCCATGCACGTGACACCTGGCAAATGGTTCCGCCACCCAGGGCCTTGGGAACACTTATCATTCTAGCAAAAACTGGCTTTTAGGGAGTGAAGCAACAGCCTCTCCTTTCTAAGCCAAACATGTGGTCAGAACATTTGGTTAGAGGGCAGGAAACAGCAAATAAAGGTAATTTCATCTGGACTCATGCTCACTAGTTACATCCAAAAAGAGATTCTTAATGGAAGTCACAGCTGGTGCTCAGGTAGTTAGTCAATGGTACTAGCAAAATCATAACAGAAAGTGGCATATGTTATTGGATTTTTTGAGGAAAGAGAAAAAAAATCACTTCTTCACTACTGTCCAACTCAGGGCCAGAATATGGAGTGGAGAAGTGTGAATAGCATGTAACAAGCTCTTCTCATCTTGAGGTATGGCTCACTTTAAGAAATGCAATGTGAGTTTTTTTTTTTCAATTGGAGAATGAATTATTTTAAGGATTACTACTTTGCATTTATAAGTATTGTTTAATTTAGGAAAAGAGTCTGTTAAGACTTCAGAATTCCTATCCATCAAAATTTTGTTTGGAATCATGCTTGAAATCATGGCCTTGCAAAATTTTGAAGCTCAAGGAGACATTGGAGGTCAGCATAGATCTGGGAATCTTAGGGCTTGTTGTTTGGGGAATAGAGACCGGGAAGGAGATCACATTGTTACTAGCAAAATAAAATTTTCCTTAACTTGATTGTGACTGGTCAGAAATAAGGCTGGGACAAGAAGCAGGCTGGATGTATCCATGGATGTTTCCTTCCCTAACTAATGGCTGCAGTTTAAAAGAAAGATGCACAAAAAAATTGTCTTTCAGAAGTTGTTGCTTTGTATTTACTGGATTTTCCTCATCCCAAAGCAATTTAAAGGAATTTCTTTGTACGTGAAGAGAATCTGATATCCAAGTTCTAGTAAGGGGGTGAGATCTCAGATGTGTTGAAAACTATGGAATTCTATGATTTTCTTTGATTACTGTTATACCACTACTTCACTCTTCACCACCTCAAACCGTATATAACATATAAATATAAACTATTTCAGGTCTTTAGGTCAGACTTCACTCCATGTCATCTTTGCGGTCGCCATTCTGCCCAAGATGCTCAGCATGTTGCTGTGAATGTTGAATGGTAAATGGTAACACTTTTTAGTATGTCAGTAGCGAAGGCTCAGATCAGACACAATGCCTGCAGCCTAATAACAACATCCTCTGCTTCTCACAATCTGAGCAAATTATACTCAAATACAAGGGTCGAAAGCATTGAAGGAAAGTTTTTTAAAGTCCTAGTTGATCCACAAGAATATGCATCCATTAATTAATTTTTAAAAAAATTATTGAGCACCTGCATTTCAGGCACTGTCCTGGGTGCTGAGGCTCCCAATATAAGCAAGACACAATACCTTCCTAGAAAAGGACTCTTTCTCTTACTTTAAAAACATAATTTGATTTATACAAATTCTGTTTACATTTCACATATCAAAAATATGTTTATTTTTACCTATATCTGTATATATCTGCAGTATCATTTACTATTAAAAGACATCAAATAATATGCAATCTGGCCCTGGAATTACCTCATCATCTTTCCTTAAGGATGGGAAATGGTGAGAGCTATTACTTTGGGAAATGATCCTAGTTTCATCTGAAATAACTCTGCTTCCTTTTCTTCTAACTCTTTTTGTATCTTCTGTGTATAGTTTGGTCAAGCCATCTGCATTGGAATAATTATTTTCAGGATAACTTTCAAATATATTTTACAATCAGTATAGCTCAGGCAACAATGGGACATAGGCCATGGAGCTGAAGCCCTATTCTGAGTGTCCCTTGTTAATCTGGATGTACTTTCTTTATATTCTGGGTCTTCAGAGAATTCAGAGAAAGGTCCTGTGGAGGGGGCTACAGTGTTAGAATGATGCAAATGTTCAGGCTCAGGACAGTACCTACCTACCAAGCTATAAGGGAGTATCTCAACATTTCCACAAATGGCAGAGAGGCACCAGATGCTACATAAAGCATCTTTGTAGCTAGTCTCTGGCTACTGCAGAGTTCCATGTGATGCTGAGTTTTA
Source organism: Macaca thibetana thibetana (assembly GCF_024542745.1). Classification (NCBI taxonomy): domain Eukaryota; kingdom Metazoa; phylum Chordata; class Mammalia; order Primates; family Cercopithecidae; genus Macaca; species Macaca thibetana. Next base: position 85,024,564 of record NC_065586.1, read on the forward strand.
GGAAATCTTACTCTCCTTCCACATACTCTGCAAAGTGAAACTGGCCACCACTATAACCCACATTTCAAAGTGTCATGTGCAGACTTCTACATATACAAGCCCTTGACTTTTTGATAAAATGCCAACTTTTATTTTGTGCCCACTCCAAATGGCTCTTCACTGGGTAGAAACTGCAGCCTCTTTGTTGTTCCCCATTCTCCCTGGAAATAGTAGCTTCAACATGTTATGCCTGCTTTCTTATTGGTTACACACATAGACCTAGTCATCAGGTGGATTTCCCAGACTGGCAGATCATGCACTGAAAGTTCTAAGAAGTTGACATTTCAGCTGCTGTTGTACCTTGTTTACGCAGATTATTTGTTTTTTAAAAATTGTATGGATTTCTTCTGGTTGTTTGGAGTCGGAGGAAGAATAAGGAAGGCAAGGAATAATTGTTCTTTTCCAGTTCAAAACACAGAGATGAGCTCATTTTGCTGTGGAGGTTTGGGGGTCCCTGGAGAAGCCAGAGAAGTAGAGTGGAGGCCCCTTGGAAGGTGGCTGCTCCTGAGACATGGAGACAAGACAAGGGACAAGGGCAAAAAGGCCTCCCCTGTGAGGAGATGCAGCCTGGTGGGTGCCCTGCTTTTTGCAAAATTTGAGGAAAAGTTTACTGTGCACTAAACTGAGAAAGACCAAGAGAAAAAGAAGCAATTCTGAGGAATAACAATGCAGAAAACGCAGGAGTGTGATGGCTCATGCCTGTAATCCCAGCACATTGGGAGGCCAAAGCAAGTGGATTGCTTGAACCCAGGAGTTCAAGACCAGCCTAGGCAAATGGTGAAACCCTATCTCTACAAAAAATAGAAAAATTAGCTGGGCATGGTGACACAGCCTGTGGTCCCAGCTACGTGGTAGGCTGAGATGGGAGGATTGCCTGAGCCCAGGAGACAGAGGTTTCAGGGATTCGAGATCATGTCACTGCACTCCTGTCTGGGTGACAGAGTGAGACATGTTTCAAACAAATATAAAAATTTAAAATAAATGCAAAAAAAAATCTTGTTTTACTTGGACTTCAGGCTTTGCCCAGATTAATGGTCAACTGTAATATCAATTTATTTAGCACAATGAAAAAGTTTTAACAATGTTAACAAAATAAAGAGAATGGGAATTTTGACCTCTAGAAATAAATTATTCACCCTCTTTTCTTTTCCTCCCTCTTCTCTATTGTTTTCTTCCCTCATCTCCACTGAATCCCTCACCTCTTCCTGTCTTCCCTTCCTTTTTTTCTCCTCTTTCTTCTCCCATCCTTCCCTGAAGGAAGAAAGGGACTTTTTACTTGGCTTCCACAAGCCTTAACTCAGAAATGCAGTATAACCTGTGCTATCTAGAAATTAAATCTCACTAGTAACCCATGTGCATCTAGCACATAGCATGTTTAAACAGATAACTGCAATATTTGCCAAGGCTTTCCTGTTTGCCAGCTTTACCCACACCCCACTGTCCAACCCCAACCCAACACACACACTAACACAACCTTCAAGTGTCAACTTAAGCTGAGAAGAAATCCATGACTTGCTGATTTTTGGAGTATGGCAGACAATCAATGCTCTCACCACTATTTCTCCATATCCTAGCATAATACCTAACACAAAGGAGGCATCTAGAGAAAACTTCTCAAATAAATTATGACAAAGTCATAAATATTGTATAAATACAGAAAGCCTAAAATGTAAACTTGCCACATTTTCATGAAAAATCTTCAGTGTTTCCTGAGCAATTTCACAACAAAAGTCAATTGATTTTAGCAAATTTTACCCCTTACCTCGTGGTCATTTTTATAACAGAGAGTTTATTACTTAACAAGAATTATATGGTGGTAAGCAATAAGCAGCAACGTCAAAATTCTTTTTTATTCAGCAGGTGTTTATCATGTTAAACACTGTGATGGGTGCCAGGGATAAAATCATGAAAAAGAATCAGTTTGTGTCCTCGTAGAACTTATTTTCTTGTGGGTACTTAAGCTGCCCAGACTGGGAAATGGCCCAGACTCTTCAGAGCTGGGTGATTCTCTCCAGCATATTATTTAAAACTTTTAATTACTACATGTGATGGATAGTCACTGACTCTGGCAGAAAACTGTAGGAATTAAGGTCATGAATGCTAAAGTTATACCACATGTACATCTAAGCACTTAGCATATCCAGTGCCTCTAGAAGATGGTCTTCTCTTTCTCCTAGAATCAATGTCACTTCCTTATATCAATCAGGGAAGTGCTTTAATATGCATCTTAACTTTTTAGCTCAGAAAATAATAATTTAGAGTTTGGAATTTGCTCCATTTTCAGATTGTCTGAATCCTCAATTGTCAGTTGTCTTAATGCCAAAGTTCAGACAACTGACCTATATTCAGTCCAGTGTACAAGTAGAGTTATTTTTTTCCAAGATTGATATAGATTAGCATTATTTGCACCACATCTTAGGGCAAGTTTCCTCTGCAAATAATTGTTAACATGTGAAAGTCAGACCATGGGTGTGCCTCATCTCTTGGAACAAGTTTTTGCCAACCCAGAGTGTTAATGGCTTGTGGCGGCTTTACAATCACTGCACAATCCATTCCTGGGCCTAGCTCAGGGCCAGGCCATGCCCATGGAACTGCCTGTGTGTGCAACACACAGTGAGACATGACTTCAATCCCGACCAAAACAAGCAAACAAACATCATTACTCACAGAGTTGTTCATGGAATAATTAAACCAAAAGCAGACATCCAAGGTAAAAAAAAAATGTTTTTAAAGTCGGAAGTATGGAAACCAAACTGAAATAAAACTGGTGGCGTAAGAGGAGTCTGAATATCAACAGTCCAACATTAGAAAGAGGAACCAATACAGAAAACTGTTTCAAAAAGAGAGATAAGGTTTGTCAGGTTCAAGGCAGAGCAGTAAGAATTCAAGAATAAGGTCTTGAACACCAAGTGTTTTTAAAAATTATTCTGCCCTGACACAAAATGCAGGTCATGGCAGTATATAAAAAAGTAGAAACAGGCTAGAAAATAACTTACATAGTTTATATGGATATAACTTGCTTTAGGAAAAAAATCTGCATTCAGTATTCCATTCTCAGTTACTGAACCTCCCAGACAAGACCTCTTCTGTCTTCTCCCCTTCTTAAGGCATATTACTACCACCGTAATCACATAAAAATGTCTCTTAACCAAGTTTTGTGCCTTTGCCTTAAGCTCCTGAATGTGATTAGGAATCGTGGTGAAAGGAAGGAATAATATGAATAACTGCAACGGAGATGAATAGTTCTTGTCGTCATCCATATGCTTAAACAAATCTAGATTTTTGTCTCCATGCCAAGAAAACATTTCAGATAACTTAGTGCATTTTACATTTTTCCTCCATGTGTGAAATCACAAATAATTTGTGCATATTTGCCAAATTCTTTTCAAGAAATGGAAAATTTTACTCCCAAAATTAAGATTCCCAAGATACCTAGCACCTAAATCTAATTATTTCCAAATTCCCAAAGAGAATTTTTCTCCAAATAAATGTGTTCAAATAAATGTTTTTTGATGTACCATCCATTTAGAGAAGCTTGTGATGAGCAAGTTGCTTGATGAGCAAGTTTTAAATAGAACAGTCTTCTTAATTCTGTGACAAAGACACAAACAAATAAGTCAATAAATAAAAAATGAAGATAAAGTTGCATTAGGTGAACAGCGGCCTCCAGTCTTATCACTTAAGGGGGCCTATTGATCTTAAAACTTGACCTAATATGTAGCATGTGATGAAGTCATTTAAAGAAATCTAAAACACTAAAATTGATTAATGTTTCCTGGCTCTCTCAGTAATGTTCCAAATGATCTCTTACATGTTTCTGTTATGGCACATGACACTTTGTCTTCTAGCTATTATTTACACATGTGACAGGAAGCTATTCCAAAAGACTAATAGATGTGCTTCTGTTCCCCCTGCCTCCTCTCCCTCCAAATCCTGAGGTTATCCCAATCCTGTTCTTGCCTAGGACATCATGTGTCACCTGTTGCCTTAGGTAGGGTAAAGTCTCAGAGAAAAAACACAGAAGCAGCATCTCTGGGCTGTGAATTTAAAAACTGAGGGGAAGGTGTAAACTGAAAGATTTGGAAAAATATAGGAACTGTTTCCTCCTTCTCCTAACATCTACTAGATCAAGAATGGAGAATGGGGAGAGAAGAGAGATTCCAAGAAAGTGGAAAGGCATAAATGGAGAAGAGTGAAGTCAACATGAAGAGGCAATCTACCTTCATGCATTCATGCAACTAAGCATCACTAGTTGCCAACATCAGGAAAGTTTGTAGGGGTTCAGTTTGAAACCATCAACCTTAGGATCTCCATTTGAGGACATCGCATGTGTGCAGCTGGGGAGCTGCATGGGCTTTCCTTTTCATTGTACTGCTTCAAGAAGCATCCATGGGTGGTAGCCAGCATCTCACCTGTTGACCATCCTACAGTATGAATGCCCATCTATGTTCCAAAAGTTTGCTTAGGACCTACCGCCAACCCCCAATCTACCGACTCCTGTTGATAGCTCTTTATTCTGTGGCCTAAGTCATTCACAGCTCTCTCTTACCCTCCAGAAACTTAGAACAGAGTTGATATTGTAGGAAGAAAGTGCTCTCACACCTAAACAATTTGGGAATAGATAAACATTTGTGTTTCATGTTGAGTCATTTCTGGTTTAATCATACTTTTCTAGTAATTTCTTCATTTTGTTTAAGTTTTAAAAGTTGTTCACTTATAATTATTAATAATATGACCTAATCTTTTTTAACTCTCTGCTATATCTGTAGTTGCATATTCTCTTTTTTCCCCATATTATTAATGTGTGCTTTTTCTAATTTTTTGTGACTAATCTTCTCAGAGTTTGGTCTATTTTATTAGTTTCTTTTAGAAAAAAAAACCCAACCTTTTGCTTTTGTGTTTTTTTCTATTATGTATTTATTTTCTATTTCATTGATTTCTACTGCTTTTTTAATTATATCTTTCCTTCTACTCTTGGGGGTTTATTCTATTTTTTTTCTTGTTTCTTAACGTACACATTTAGCTCATATTTTTATTCTTCCTTCAGTTTTCTAATACAATTATTTATGGTTACTCTTTTCCTCAAAACACATTTTTTTTTCTATATCTACAAATTTTGTTAGTCTTTTAAAATATTATACAGTACTAAGCCTTTTAAAATCTTTATTATAATTTATTTTATAGACCATGAATTATATAGAAATTTGTTTTTTTTCTAAATAAGTGAGGTTTACCTATTAATATATTTAAAATGAATTTGTAATTTACACTTGTGGTCAAAAATCATGGTCTATGTGATTCTGATTCTTTGAAATTTGTGGAGACTTTCTTTATGGCTTAGTGCATGATCAATTTCTATGTGTGCTTGAGAAAAACATATTTTCTCTATCAAATGTAGAAATCTACATATGCCTATTAGATCAAGAATGGTTTTTTTGTATTATTTAGATCTTCTATATCTTTGCTGATTGATGTGTCTAACTTAATAATGGAGAGTGACATGTTGAATCACCTTCTATGATGAGTTAATAATTTTATTGCTACAATTATATCAATTTTGCTTTATCTATGGCAATACTTTTATTAGATGCATATATGGTTAGGATTGCTCTATATTCTTAGTAATTTAAAACTTTCATTTGTATATAGTGATGTTCTTCATCACTAATCATATTTTTGTTTTAAAGTCTATTTCATCTGATATAAGTGGAACCACACCGCTTTTTTGGGCAGCTACACCCATTCAAGATCTTGTTCCTACCACTTACCCTCTGAAGAAAATGTTTGGGAAATAATCCCCCAAAAAATGCATGTACACATCCACACACACACATACACACACAAATACATCCGCATACACACACACACACATCCACACTCATAGACAGACACATACCTCCCCACTGGACAAACCGAATTTTAACTCTGGAAAGTTTAGAGAGCATTTGGGATGACTCATGTTAGACAGGTTTTATGTTGTGCTATCATTGTGCTTCCTTTTTCTCATTACTCCCCTTCCTTTTCTAGAAATGAAGTCCTTTTAATACTGTTGTATGCTATTAGCAAATATTGTTTAACTCTCACATACACATGTTCCAATTCACTGGCTAGACTTTTTGATAGGAGCTCTAGACAGTCAAATTCTATGACCTGATATTCCCCCATATATGCTGGCAAAATAATATGAACAGGTGTTCCCCTCCCTGACTACAGCTGAGGCTGCTGATACCCTGTTTTCGGCTGAAAGTTGCTCCAACTTCTGCCTCTTTGAAATGTGCTCCCTTTTTAAAGGTCTTTCCTCTCTTCATCCTTTCTGTTTTGTGCCTATAAACTCACCTTCTGCCCAGCTATTTATTTTCTTTATTATGTTTCATACTTTAATTTTGAAGATAATTTTAATTACAAAATTATATTAATGAATAATGTAAATAAGATATTTTAAATACAGAAAAAAATTAATATCTCCAGCAATCACACCTCTTAGAGACCAACATTACTAATATTTTGCTATATCCCCCAATGATTCATATATATACTTTTTTTTCATTACCAAACTGCCATACTTTCTACATTCTGCTTTATGGCTTTCTTCTTATTTAAGATTATATCATAAGTATTTTATCATGGCAATAACTACAGTTAAGGACATGTCGTTATGTTAGCATTTGGTTGCAATTCTTTTTCAGTCATACCAGAAGTTATTTAATCTATATTCTATTCTTGGACACTTGGGCTGTTACCTATTTATTGATATTAGAATGCTGATATGAACATGCTTGCTTGTAAATTCTTGCCTCCATCTCTGATTGGTTGCTTATGACAAAGTCTTAGAAGTGAATGTCAACCAAGTGTTTTTTGTTTTGTTTTGTTTTTTTAAATCACCGGGTTGCTATGTTTTGTATCATTCCCTTTGACAAGTGACCATCAACTTAGGCTTCTACAATATTGCATCCCATCCAGAGTCTATGGCCCCATCAGGCTTCAGTTTGGGAAAAGAGAAGAAATGCATAGCAGATACTCCTTTAAATTTTATTCATGGATAAGTCTTCTCGCTTATTCATGGGTAAGTCATAAATGTAGCCTATCCATTCACAACATCAAATTCATAGCAAGAAATAATGAGAAAAGATCCTTTATAACCCTCCTTGGCTAGCACCTAATGATATGGGAGCACTGGCCAATTTAACTTCAGTCATCTTGTGCCTGGTTATGAAAATTATGGTTAAACGTCATGACTTTGAGATAATTTGAAGCATTTGGAATCCAACTTTGTTTCTTCTGTTAATCTAGGTACAGTTGCTGGCATCTCCTAATATTCTATCTTTCCACAGGTAAAATTTGGGCTGAGCTTTAGGGAAATTAAGGAAAGACTACTTTCACCTTTTGAGGCTCCCACTGTTCTGATATGCAAGCTTGAATAGCTTGGCTAAAGGACAGTGCATTTTTCATTTTCCCATTTGGGATCAGAATTGCAGCCCATATGCAATTACCGAGACTAGTCACTGAGGCAGTAGTCTCTGACCATCCGCTTCAACTGCACTCCTGCATGATGCCCTTATGTTTCTGTCGTCTGTGTTGAGGAAAATCTAGGACATGAGCACATGTGGTAAACTACAGAACAATAGTAATAAAATAGTTTTCATTTGTGAAACCCTTCTTTGTTCTAGAAGCTATACTCTATAGTTTACAGGCCATCTCCTTCAGTACTGTCATCACCAAGAGGTGGATATTATAGTCCCTTCCATTTTACAAGTGAGAAAACTGAGGCCAAGTCAGATGGGTAGTTTAATATAAGACTCTACCTCAGGAAAGGTATATAGCATTAAAAATAAATTTAGAGGCCTGGCGCGGTGGCTTACACCTGTAATCCCAGCACTTTGGGAGGTCAAGGAGGGCAGATCACAAAGTCAAGAGATCAAGACCATCCTGTCCAACATGGTAAAACTCCATCTCTACTAAAAATACAAAAAATTAGCTGGGCGAAGTGGCACATGCCTGTAGTCCCAGCTACTTGGGAGGCTGAGGCAAGAGGACCACTTGAACTCAGGAGGCAGAGGTTGCAGTAAACCAATATCATGCCACTGCACTCCACCCTGGTGGCAGAGTGAGACTCCGTCTAAAAAAAAAAGATAATAAAACCCAAAACAAAAACAAAAAATAAAAATAAAAAAATAAATTTAGAAACTCGCAGTTCAGAGCCCAGACAGATACTATAGACTTTCACTTTCCATGGTTGCATCAGAATAATATATGACATAGAAACTGAAAGAACTAAAGACAGAACTTTGAGCAACATCAACATTTAAGTGGCAGGAGGAGACAGATGAGTCAATGAAGGTGACTACAGAGAAACAGTCACATTAAAGAAGAACTGGAAGAAGATGAAAAAGGAGCGGTGATTTTCAAAAAGGAAGGAGATATCAACAAATATCACCAAACACCAGAGTAATAACATAAGGTCTAGAGATGTCTTTTATTCAAATGTCCATCAGTAGGGAAATGTATAAATAAAGTGTGTTATACTTGCATATATTTGAGTAGTTATTATATGGCAGTAAAAATTAATGAAATCAATTGACATGCAACAGTATGGATGAATCCTAGCAATATAACATTAACTGAAAAGAACAGTTTCTAGAAGAATTGTATATAGTATGATATTCTTTTAAAAAAAAATTCAAAACTAAAATAAAGGAGTGATGAACATAGCATTTAATATAATGAGTTGTCTGGGTAAAGGGAGTAAGGGGAATGAAATGTTGGTTTGAGCATAGTTAGGGGTAGGTTATTTTTGAGGCCTTGACTTTTATTTCACTGGTATATTTTTAAAATACTTTATCAAAATTAACTAAAGGTAAATGGGCATTGAATTACCAATAATAAATATGGCATGAACCAGGATTATGGCTGACCCAATTCTGTGCATCGAAGGAACAAGAAAAAGGGCAAGAGAGTGGGGAGGAAAGGGAAAAATCATGTCTCTTGGATTAAGCAAGCCGGAAGTTAGTCACCAGTGCCCCTAAGCAACAATTTCAGAGGACTGCAGGAACAGAAGACAATTTGCAATGTAGAAAGTGTAAGTAGTGCCCATGTTTTGAAAAGCTTGGTTGATAAGTAAAAGGAGGTGGTAGAATGTTGAAGGGGGAGTACAGAACAGCCTAGCGGCGTCTAGGCTAGACTTCCTGGGTTCAATTCCTAGCTCTGATATTAATTAATAAACTAGGCAACTTCAGGAAGGTTACTTGACTTCTCTGTATCTCAGATGTCTCAAATATGAAACTGAGAAAGGGAATGTTTAATAGTGTCACTATGAATACTAAATGAGTTGTGAAACAATTGGAACAATCACTGACACAGAACAAATGCCTTATGTGTTTGCTAGACAAGCATGGCTAGAGGAGATGCAGAGTAAAGGAAGTTTTGTTTTGTTTTTTAAATTTTAAAATGAACGATATTAGAGAAAATGTTTGACTACAGAAGAGAAATGAAGTAATTAATGGAGTAAGGTCCTGGAAGAGATAGGCAGGAATGGAGCCTAGAGGACAGATAAAGAGATTTTTTTTCTGGATAGGGAGAAGATCAGAACTTGTCCTAAGAATAGAGAAAAGGAGTGGTGACTGCAGGAGTAGAGACTTGAAGAGGAAGCATAGGAGAGAGGTTCTAAGATAGGAAGTTTTGTCCCATGACTCTATAGTCATTATTATTCTCTAGGCCAAGTGTCCTGAGACACTTGCAGCTAAAAGAGAGGATTTTAAATGTTCTCACTAAAAAGAAAAGATAAATATATGAGGTTATGGATTTGCCAATTTGACTCATTTAATTATTCCACAATACATACTTGTATTGAAACATCACCTTGTACGCCATTCCATAACTTACTAGAATGTCCACTATGAGCACTGAAAGAGGAAGCTTATTAGGGGCACACACATTCACACACAAAAAAATTGGGGAGCAGTGGTGAATATCCACTCAAGTTGGATACAAGCAATTATAATAATACCAATGTCCATAACTCTGTGTGCGTGTGTGTGTGTGTGTGTGTGTGTTTTCAATAAGTGGTTGTAGAAGCAGACAGTTGGATGTTTAGGGCAGAAAAGAGAGCTTGATTCTGGCAGGAGGATGAAGTGGATTAAACGATACCTCATGGATAAGGCTTGCACACGTAAAGAAGTAAAGTAGGAGGGGGTGGCATTTGGACAGAAAAGGCAGTTGCAGAGGGACTAGAAATCTTCATTTGCTTAAAGTGACATCTTATGAATAACAGAGTTCAAAGGAGAAGAGGCTATGATCAGAAAATAGTATACTAGTTTCTGCTGTAGAACATCTCCAGTTGATGTAAAGAACAAGTATGACCATAGAAGAACAGAGAAGAATGGAAATAAAGGCCATTGTAATCATGAAAATCAAGGAAACTTGAAGTGAGGAAGTTGCTTCGGTAATTCCTCCACCATCTTATATACACAACAGAGGGCTCTACCCTGCCTGCCAGCAGGGTGCCAGCTGCTTACTGGTAACAGCTGTGGTGGCAGAATGGACCTTTCTCATGGAAATAGTCATTGTCTTCTCAGTAAGCTAATGATATGATGCAATCAAAAGAAAATGGAGCGCGAGCTTACAGTCTGATGAATCTTCAGACCTCTTGGATGACGACAGCTAATGATACAAGTCAAGGGTGTGGGTAGTGCAGCTGGAGACCCACAGAAGGCACAGCAGTGAGTCACGTGAGCTCCTCAGAACCGGCCACCAGAACTTCACCACCCACCCTCACACATGGCAGGCAGAAGTTCTAAAAATGTCCCAGAAGGGGACTCAGTCCCAAAGGCGGAACCACTTCTGGCAGACTGCATCCTCCCTCCCTAAGTGCTTTTGGAAATGTGGGAACAAACATTTGCTCTGGTCTCCGGAAGAACGTATGAAGACTAAACTGCTGTGGGTCTGGGAAAAGCTGATGTCAGAGATGCTTATTTTCTCCAGTCACTGGAACTCATTCAAATCAGTAAGTGCTTTTTGCTAAGCTTTTCCCGTTTCCTTGAACGTAGGAGATCAAACCTCACCAGCGCGACTGCCTCCACCCAGCTACACTATGCAGCCCTCAGAAACAGATGTTGTCGGTTCCGGTTAAAGTTATTATTTAGTACTGCTCTCTTAAAGATACCAACTGTTGCCACCCACAGAGCACACAGATTGTCCACCCATATAAGAAGATATGGAAAGAGTAGTGGGGAGAGGAGAAGGGCAATGTTTTATGGTTCCGTGCAATTGAAAATATGAATCCCAGAGCCTGTTAGATTTGAGTGTGAATCCTGGCTCTATTATCTTAGGAAATTAACCTCTTTCAGCCTTAATTTCTTCATCTGGAAAATGGAGACAATAATATTTTATAAAATTAATGGCAGGATTAATCATGATAATATGAGTAAAATGTTGTGTATGGAAGGAAGAGTAAGTTCTGATGTTCTATCGCACCACACAGTGACTGTAGTTAACAATAATGTATATTTCAAAGTAGCTAAAAGGGAGGATTTTTTTTTTTAACGTAGTCTTGCTCTGTTGCCCAGGCCGGAGTGTACTCGGCTCACTGCAACCTTCGCCTCCCGGGTTCAAACAATTCTCTTGCCTCAGCCTCCTGTAGCTGGTATTACAGGCGTGTGCCACCACATCCGGCTAGTTTTTGTACTTTTAGTAAAAACAGGGTTTCACCATGTTAGTCAGTCTGGTCTCGAACTCTTGACCTCATGATCTGCCCGCCTCGGCCTCCCAAAGTTCTGGGATTACCGGCATGAGCCACTGCATTTTAAATGTTCTCACAAAAAGAAATGATAAATATTTGAGGTGATGGATATGCCAATTTGAATGACTTGATCATTCCACAATATATGCGTGTATTGAAACATCACCTCGTGCTCGATAAATATATACAATTATTATTTGCCAATTAAAAATAAAACAAATTAAAAATAGTAGGTGATCAGGTAATGAGCCTAGATGTTCTCCTCATATTGCTTTTTATAAGTGGCATGTCCTGAGGACTGTGACGTGGCAGAACATAACATGTCACCTTATATTCTGCTAGTAAATTCCTAAGACTATAATATACTCATAATTTCTCTCCTGTGAGTTGATTTTTACATTATTTCAACTGTTACTTATTTCCTAGTTGACCTCTATCTCCTTGCATGATTCTTCATCTTCTGTCTTTAGATGGTGTTTACCGTAGGAAGACAAGCTCTTTGGGATACCAGTCTCCGGAATACTAGCCAACAAGAATGCTAGATACTATGCCACTGCCGAACTCATGCACTGCACACTCAAGGGTTTTTGAGTTCTTAATCCTTTTGAAATTATCTTCACAATATCAAAAACTAACTACAAATGCATGTTAACATAAGACTAGCCTTTTAAAAATATGTGATCTTGTTAGAAATCTGAGCATTATATATGCAAACAAAGTTATTTACATATTATGGTTAATTATCCTTCAGAGTTAGAAGTCAAGTAGGACAGGCGTTCTCAAACTTTGCTGCACACTGGAATCACACGGGGACCTTTAAGAAATACAAGTTTCTCTTTGCCACTTTCAGACATCTGTAACTCAATTATTACAAGGCATGACCTGAGCATCTGGATTTTTCCAGATAGTTCTAACATGGAGCAAAGTCTGGGAACTGCTGTTAGTGGCTATTATCCCCCCAAAGACCATCATTAAAAGATGCTTACATCTGTACACGTGTGTGTATATTAATGCTACTCAGCTTGCATTCACTGATTCATTCAATAAATATTTGTATAAGACATTAGGAGATACAATGTTGTTAAAATATATTGTTTTTAAGAGTACTACTTCCTCACAGTTTGTTACATAATAAGGGAAAACATCTCATTTAAGATGCAGCATAAAATTTATTAGTCAAGAACGGGCCTTTTTTCAGTAAAAATATAAACCTTACCAACTATATGGCAAAATAGTCTGCTATCAGACTATTTTCTGCTATGAGATTTTTCTCTTTCTCTCTCTCTCTTTTTAACTTTTAGGTTCATGGGTAAAAGTGCAGGTTTGTTACATAGGTAAACTGCATGTCACAGGGATTTGGTGTACAAATTATTTTATCACCAGCTGATAAACATAGTACCTGATAGGTATTTTTTGTGATCCTCTCCCTCCTCCTCCCACCCACTACCCTCAAGTAGGCCCCAGTGTCTGTTGTTCCCCTCTTTGTGTCCATGTGTTCTCATTATTTGGCTCTCACTTATAAGTGAGAACATGTGGTATTTGGCTTTCTGTTCCAGCATTAGTTCACTTAGGATAATGGCCTCCCTCCAGCTCCATCCATGTTATCTCTCTCTCTCTCCTTTTTTTTTTTTTTTTTTTTTTGAGACAGAGTCTCGCTCTGTCACCCAGGCTGGAGTGCAGTGGTGCCATCTTGGCTCATGGCAACCTCTGGCTCCTGGGGTCTAGTGATTCTCCTGCCTCAGCCTTCCAAGTAGCTGGGATTACAGGCACCCACCACCATGCCCGGCTAAATTTTTGTATTTTTAGTAGAAACGGGGTTTCACTATGTTAGCCAGGCTGGTCTCGAACTCCTGACCTCAAGCGATCCACCTGCCTCAGCCTCCCAAAGTGCTGGGATTACAAGTGTGAGCCACTGTGCCTGGCCTCTCTCTCTCTTTTTTTAACTCTACTTTTAGCCATACAAAAGTATAAAGCCAAGTCAAGTGGAGGGGTGTGTGTGTGTTTGCTCAGGCACAGCATGACTTACTTACGGCTTGTAAAAGTCACAGTGACATACTTCCCAGTTTCCTTCTACTCAACCTGTCTCTATTTTCTCCTCCTGTGCTACTCATCCTCAATCCCTTTTCACCTTCCATTTCTCTCTACCTCATCCCCACTTTCCATAGAAATGAGTGAGCACTCATCATGCACAAGATTATGGAATGAATGACTGCCCACGTCTTTCCACCTTGTGTATTTGACTGGAGATGTGGTAGAAGATTAAAATTGACAAATGGGATCTAATTAAAGAGCTTCTGCACAGCAAAAGAAACTACCATCAGAGTGAACAGGCAACCTATAGAATGGGAGAAAAATTTTGCAATCTACTCATCTGACAAAGGGCTAATATCCAGAATCTACAAAGAACTCAAACAAACTTACAAGAAAAAAACAAACAACCCCATCACAAATTGGGCAAAGGATACGAACAGACACTTCTCAAAAGAAGACATTTATGCAGCCAACAGACACATGAAAAAATGCTCATTATCACTGGCCATCAGAGAAATGCAAATCAAAACCACAATGAGATACCATCTCACACCAGTTAGAATGGCGATCATTAAAAAGTCAGGAAACAACAGGCGCTGGAGAGCATGTGGAGAAATAGGAACATTTTTACACTGTTGGTGGGAATGTAAACTAGTTCAATCATTGTGGAAGACAGTGTGGCAATTCCTCAAGGATCTAGAACTAGAAATACCATTTGACCCAGCCATCCCATTACTGGGTATATACCCAAAGGATTATAAATCATGCTGCTATAAAGACACATGTACATGTATGTTTATTGCAGCACTGTTCACAATAGCAAAGACTTGGAACAAACCCAAATGTCCATCAATGATATACTCAATTAAGAAAATGTGGCACATATACACCATGGAATACTATGCAGTCATGAAAAAGGATGAGTTCATGTCCTTTGTAGGGACATGGATAAAGCTGGAAACCATTATTCTCAGCAAACTATCGCCAAGGACAAAAAAACAAACACCGCATGTTCTCACTCACAGGTGAGAATTGAACAATGAGAACACTTGGACACAGGAAAGCGAACACCACACACCAGGGCCTGTCGTGGGGTTGGGAGATGGGGGAGGGATAACATTAGGAGATATACCTAATGTAGACGACGAGTTAATGGGTGCAGCACACCAACATGGCACATGTATACATATGTAACAAACCTGCACATTGTGCACGTGTACCCTAGAACTTAAAGTATAAAAAAAAAAAAGTTGGAGTAACCTGAAAATGGGCATTGGAGCCAAAATAGCTTGTTAATTTAACATGCAATATTTGTATTTTTGTGCCTGTCTTATGTCACTTAGCATAATGGCCTCCAAGCTCATTCATGTTGCTGCAAATGACAGAATTACATTCCTTTTTATGGCTGAATATTATTCCATTGTGTGTGTGCGTGTATATATATATCACATTTTCATTATCAATTCATCCATTGACAGACACAAGTTGCTTCCACATGTTGACTGTTGTGAATAGTGCCACAATAAACATGAGAAGTAGTTATCTCTTTGATATACTGATTTTCCTTCTTTTGGCTATATACCCAGCAGTGGGATTGCTCAATTCTATAGTAGTTCTATTTTTAGTTACCTTAGGAACCTCCATACTATTTTCCATAGTGGCTGTACTAGTTTACATTCCCACTAACTGCCACAAAGTATTTTGGCTGCTCATTTCGGTGTTGTTAGGAAAGAAAATACTAGTAGAGCTTAACTGTTGGCATAACAGATGAACGAGTGAAAAGTTCAGGAATGTTATGAAACAGAGAGACCAAAAGCAAGTAGCTATGATTGTTTTTAAGAGACTATCCCTATTTAATCACATAGATGTGGGTTCACATATCAGTACAATTAGCTTGATATTTAGTTCCCTATTTGCAGGACCTCTCATTCTCCAGTTCAAGGAAAAGTAGGCTATAAAAAGCAGAACAAAGCATTTTCTTAGTACTAACTTCCTTTGTTCTAAGAATACTTTTATAATGCTTTTGTTTAATCAAGAGTGTGTGACCTTTCATGTTAATTATCAAGAATGGAACATATAATTTTTTAATTAAATTCAAATCATTTCTGTGTACTTTTCAAAGGAGGAACCTGGGTTGTTTATAATAGCAGTTATATATATCCAGAGATACCTTTTGTCATTCACACAAATCTGTAAGCTAATCTTTAATTTTCCTTGTCTGGAAAGAACACATAGAAGATAATGCTATCATGCTCTGGTTTTCTTTTTTACATAAAACCTATGGGAGGCAAAATTTCTGAATTACACAAAGAGAAATAACCAGATTGACAGAATACTACCGTTTAGCTTGAAAGTCATTACAAGTATCCTCTTGCATAATTTAGATATTTCAGCTCAAGCAGGCTTGGTGATCTTTCAAATATGAGTCATGCTTAGGAGAGAGACATCTAACATAAATTTGAACGGATCCTAAGGACACATAGTTCACAGCCTAGCCGTCTCTGAAAACAATTATTAATTTAAAACTCAAAGAACCTTTGGAACTTCTGTACCAGCAGAGCCTCTGGAGGGGATACTTTCTTACTCCACCTGGTGGCTTAGACATGAGGACAATATCTCCTTAGTTTTCTAAACTGGACTGCCAGCATGCAAATCCAGCTTTTCAAGGGGCTAACTGGACTAGTGCATGTCCACAGCGGGCCCTGGGAGCCTGGAGAATGGGAAGTTGTTAAAACATCAACTGCAGCAGGGATTCCAAAATGACCTAAAGGAAAGTTGAATTTCTTCTGTCCCATTTCCTATAGGCTCAAAGTCAAGGCCCTGTTCTGTGTCACTGTCTCCTGTCTGCAAAGAAGCATCATTTAGTGGTGGCCCTCCTCGCCTCAGCATCTCTCTTCAAGCTTTCTCTCTCACAAGTACTGCCACAGTTTGTCACGCCAAAGCATTTCATGGTCATCTTTTTTGAGGAGCAAAATAGTTTCCTACACATATACAACCTGCCACAAGATGCTAGTCCTTTCCTATAACCGAAACAACTGGACGTTTTTACTCATAGAGTGTTTTTTCACTTGTCCTTTTAAAAACAAACAAGCAAACAAAAAACTTGCTCCTGTGTCCACACCAAACATACTAGATGTACTAGGCTTTACTACATGTTAGAGAGTGTGCTGTTCTTTTTTGTCCCTACGAAATAAACTATTTATGCCCAGATTTTTTTTTTTCTTTTTCAACTTCTATTTTACTGTCAGGGTGTGCATGTGCAGGTTTGTTACAAAGCTATGGTGCATGATGCTGATGCTGAGGTTTGGGGTATGACTAAACCTGTCACATGAGTAGTGAGCATAGTACCCAGTAAGTAGTGTTTTAGCCCTTGCTCCCCTCCTTCACTTCCCTGCCCTGGTAGTCCACAGTGTCTATTAAGTCCCCTCTTTCTGGCCATGTGGACCCAATGGTTACACTCAAATCTTTATCTCTGGGTTTGCTCTGCCTAATCGTCTGGCTCTGCCAAGTCCTCCTCACTTGGGATCTTGGTTAGGGCACTTTTCTCCATTTTGACTCAGTACTTTTTCACTCCTAACCTTTCCTCCTGTCTCTATCCCTGGCCCTCCAGGTCCATAAAGAGGCAGGAACCCTTAGTTTTGGGCTCCTTAGCAGTGAGGTGACTTTTCCTGTCTGAGCTGCATGTCATCTGATCCTCAGCAGTGTCCTTCCTTGAAGAAAAGTGGAGTACTGAGGAGCCAGTGCTTCTCTTTTGGACCGCTTGTTTTATTGCTACAGTGAGTTTTAAAAGTCTTGATTGTTACTTTCAGTTTGGTTCATTGTCTTAGCTGAGCACTTTGACACTCGGAAGCTTGGCAGCATTACCTGGACCATCATGGCCGTGCAGAGGCACTCACGTCCAACAGCTTGGCTGTAACAGTGAAGATATGTTCTTAGCTTGATTCCGATTCCGAGTGATGGAATGTTGTTGTCAGAGATGTGGCAAGGAAATGTACCTACATTTAAATACCACAGTCGTGATTCCAAAAGATAACCCAGGCATCGTGGGAAACTTCCCTAGACTTTGGTGAGTTTTTTTAAAACTTGACTCCAATCCCCAGTGTTTTAGTTGTGTTAATTCAACATCCATTTTTTTTTCTTTTTTGAATTCTATTTTGATTGAAATAGATAATGATATCGATAAATCACTACTCTTACTTCCCCAGGGCATCTTATCTCCTGTGCTGCTGTGGGGCCTAGGCACTTTTGATCTGAACACAAAATTTATCTGTTTGTCATTTTCCACTAGAAATTCAATCTCAATAAGCATATTATAATTTTTTGGCTTTACTAGTAATTATGAGATCACAGAGAGGGAGCTCTTCACTTCTTTGGGAGACCCTTCCACTGTGCTGTGGGATAAACATTTTAATCTCTTACTCCAGAGGTTTCTCTCTTGGGGAGCAGCTCTGGCTTCCCAATATGCATTCTCCAGCTCCACTAGGAATTCCACTAGATAAAAACAGCTAAACTTTGTGATACTATGTTTATTCTCAGTGACCCTCATGCAAGAATCTCTGTGGGGACACCGTGTCTCAGGAGACACAACCCAGCAACCAAAAATAATCCCAAGGAAATTCAAGATGGTTTCTTGAGATTTTCAAATACCACAAGGGTGATTCTTGCTTTCTTTTTTGGTCCAGCTATCCAGTTTCCCCTCATGCCACAGATTCTCCCATTTCTCTTTCTCAAAACTCTTTGAAATGTTTCTCCCATATCCAGGCAGCATGTTCCTCTTTGTATTCTCCATGTTTCCCAGATTGAAGGTGATGGAACTAAAGAGGTAAAACTCTTGTTAGTGGGTGAGTTTGGAAAGGATGTGGCAAAATCTTGCAACACTTGTAAGTGAGTAGTTTTTGTCCTCTCACAAACTATAAAACGTGACCCAATGCTGAGCAAATAAACATCAACTAGAAGAGCACTGGTGTCAAGACAACAATGTTAGTTTAAATCTCACCTTGACTTTCAAGGTATTTGATGGTGGGAAATTCACTTAACTTCTCTCAAAGTTCCTGTCTTCTTTTGTAAAATGATATGTTAATACTTACTTTATACCTACTTGACAGACAAGGTTTGTAAAATATTTAGCATTTGTGCCTGGCACACAGTGAGCACACAACAATCCGTAGCTACTGTCTCCCTGAAAAAAGTTAAATTGTTATCTGGAGCCAGATGTGGTGGCTCACACCTATGGAGGCCAAGTTGGGGGGATCACTTGAGTCCAGGAGTTCGAGCCATCCTGGGCAACAAAGCCAGACCCCCATTTCTACAAAAAAAAAAAAAAAGAAAAGAAAATTGTAAAAATTAGCCAAGTGTAGTGGCGCACACCTGTAGTCCCAGCTACTCAGGAAGCTAAGGCAGGAGTATAGCTTGGGCCTGGGAGTTTGAGGCTACACTGAGCTATGATCACGCCACTGCACTCCAGCCTGAGTGACAGAGTAAAACTTTAAAAAAAGAATTTATCTGGAATCCCTTATTCCATGTTTCTGATGCCCATCCAGTGTTCATAAAAACACTGTTTCCCTGCAAGGTTATTAGTGGCTCAACTAATTCTGTCCTCTTATTCTGCTCCATTATATGAACCACAGGGAATCATGTGGCCCCTTCCTCAATTATCGAGAGCACTTCTAAAGGAAGAGTCAGCAGTGGAGGGCAAGCAGACAGCAGAAGATGAAAGCTGCACCAATTTTAAAACCTTTCCACCTGGAGGTGACTGATTTCTATTTAGCTCTTTTTTGAACGTGGTTTTGTTGAACTAAAGTAAAACACAGTTATAGTGAAAGTAATTAAATAAGATAGGACCTGATATACTAATTTAACACTGAGGTTGAAGGCAATTTTGTTGCCATTGAATCATAAGATAAATTGTCCTCTTAAGTAGGATCTAGTTGTTGTATAGCCTTTTTCCATGATCTGAGGAAAATGAAGGGGAAATTCAAGCTGAAAACTATGCCTGCTATAATTCTCCATGGATTTGGTGAGAACTTTAACTTTCTTCGTAGCGTTATTAAATCATTGCTTCAGTTCATTTCTCTAGTTTGCATGCATTGACAAAATGAAAAAGAAGATTTCAAAGAGAGTAAAAAGATCCTTTAAATAAATTAGACCTAGTGAATTTAATAATTGTAGGACATCCTATAATTTCCATAAAACACAGTGTTAATATAATTCTCCCAAACAGTATTACAGAAATGGCAATATTGTGACATAACAGGGTAACAATAAACCTAGCCTATGCACTGATGATATATAACATGCCCTCCTTCATTCTTTGAAATATTTTCCTCCCATATAACAACAACAATCTCTGACATTATATTCATTATACTCATGATATTATGCACATTCATCAGCTTTTATCTGAAAACTACCGGATGTCTGGAATCCTGAAAGCAGCACAATGATAGTGTAAGATTAGTGAGGGAAGAGGGAGCAAGTCAGGAAGGAAAGCCTGGCCAGAATTCAGACAATAAAAGTTAAGATTGGAGCACGCTAATGAAAGTATCATTCCAGAACAAAGCATGATCTGAAATATCCACACAGGTTTTCTACTTACGTCTGGACTGACAGGTTAGGTCTAAAGATTTGTAGTTGTAGCCTATCTCTTTTGTCATAAGTATCATTGATTCATAGTTAAATTAGCATTTGGAGTGTACTGCTGAAAGTCCCTTAAGGCCTATTGTTAAAAATATGGGAAAGACCAGCACTTTGGGAGGCCGAGACGGGCGGATCACGAGGTCAGGAGATCGAGACTATCCTGGCTAACCTGGTGAAACCCCGTCTCTACTAAAAAATACAAAAAACTAGCCCGGCGCGGTGGCGGGCGCCTGTAGTCCCAGCTACTCCGGAGGCTGAGGCAGGAGAATGGCGTAAACCCGGGAGGCGGAGCTTGCGGTGAGCCGAGATCGCGCCACTGCACTCCAGCCTGGGCGACAGAGCCAGACTACGTCTCAAAAAAAAAAAAAAAAAAAAAAGGGAAAGATACACTCCTTCTCAGTCTAATGTATTAAATACCATGATGAAATGAGTTAGTAGCCAGGATCATTAAAATGTAAAAAGAAAAGAGAGACACACCTCAGGAATGAAGGATACCAACTTCCTTGGCAGCTGGTCTATGTAGATCAAGCCACTTTCATAGCAGGCTCTGAACTACTCACTTGACCTTTTGGTTCACAGACATTTCCTTATATAGAACTATTTTCTGTTCTCTAAAGAGAGAGCTTTTTCTGCCAGAGCTTTCAGTCTGTTCCTTATCCCAAATATCTGGAAACTGGGTTCAGCTTTCTTTGCCTGGTATTCTTTCCCTGATGGAGTGTAATATGTAGACAGAGAGGGGCAATTGGCGACTCTGGGCTGAGGAAGCTCTCCAGCCCTGGGTGCAAAGCAGCCTCCACCTCCCACACTCCTACTGGTCAAGGATGCCTCAAATGACGCCACTGAAATCGCTTCTTAGAGTTAGTTTCACCTGTTTCTACCTGACTTCAGAGGGTCAACTCAAAAAGTCTGAATTTATTTTTTTCCCTCAGAGTGATGGAAGCTGGAAATAGGTGAGGTTGTGGCCTGAGGACAAGAATCATCTTTCATCCATCTCTGTATATGCAGGGCCTAGACTGCTGCCTGGCATGTGATGGGCGCTTAGTAAAAGTTTAGTAAAATAAAACTAAATGAAATGAGAATACTTAATGAAGGGATGCTAAAATGGAAGGAGAAAAGTTCCAGAAAGTGGAGATCAATAATTCATCTTCTCTCTGTCTTTGCTAAAACTGACCCTCTAGGATCATCTCACTTTCCAGAGGCCTCTATCCACTTTCTGCTAACAAGCTTCCAAGACAGACTGCCCTGCTCTCTAGCACCATTCTTCCCCGCTCTCTCATCTAGAGGTCCCTAATAGTTGAGATGTCTCTCCAGGAACTTGGATCTGCAAATCTTTGCATTCTCAGAAGGTAAATTCTACATGTTCTGGGAGCAGGAAGACAACAGCTTAACCTACAGTGCATGAGAAAGGCAAAAGCAAGAAAGTTAGACGTTTGGATGGCAAGGCTAACTGTGCACCTCTGGGGTACTTTAAACTTCACAAAGAGACACAGACGTGGGTAGTGTTAAATGAGACAATGTTCAGATACTTGCATGCTTCTACCCACTTTTAATATTTAAAAACTTCAAAAATGCAGAATAAAATCCATACGCCATTTACCTAGATTCAGCAATTGTTCACATTTTGCCACATGTCTCTGGCCCTTCTCTACACAACACACACACACACACACACACACACACACATTTTTTGTTCAAGAATTCCGAAGTTTCAGATACCATAATATTTATTCCTAAGTACTTAAATATGCATCACCTAACAATAAAGGAATTGCTCTATATAACCACAATTGCTCTATATGACCAGCCCGAGGCTCCTGATTGCTTTGTCACAACTTTTACCAAAAAGAGCACTAACAAAGGCCTGAAGGTAAAGAGTAGAAGCCCAACATCATATCATTATCTCACCTAAGAAAATTAATGCTAATTTATTAATTAAATTAATACTAATTTATTATTATCATCTAATATTCTAAATTTTCTATAGTTGTCCCCCTAAGCATTCTAACTTCATTGTTTCATTTTAAAAAATATTTTAAATCTAATTAGAGTTTATTCTCAGTAATCATTTATTATGCACCTTTCACCTAAATACAGTGATTCCCTCTTATCCACACTGGATATGTTTCAAGACCCACAGTGAATGCTTGAAACTGTGGATAGTACCAAACCCTATATATACTGTTTTTTTCTATACATACATACCTATGATAAAGTTTGATTCATAAATTAGCTACGGTAATAGGTTAACAATGACTAGTAATAAAACGGAAAAATTAAAACAATATACTGTAATCAAAGTGAATGTGGACTCTTTCAAAATATCTTTTTGTACTGTACTCATCTATATCAGACAGTGATAGTCCTCAGGTAAATGAAAGCACAGAAAGTGAAACTGAACTGAGGATAAGTGTGGACTAGTGTAGTTGCCCCCCCTATTCCTTTTATGACATGGATTTTTATGTTGTTTTTAAGAATTTGTGTCACCTGACTTCTAGAACATCCCATTTTCTGAATTTGTATGATTGATTGTTCCTCGTGATTAGATTTAGGTTAAACTTTTCTGGCAGAAATACTACATAGTTGGCATTGTGTCTCTCTTCTGATATCAGAAGTCACATTATGTCGGATTGTTTCATTATTGAGGATGTTAAGTTTGAGCACTTGGTTAAGGTGGTGTCCCCCAGATCTCTCCACAGTAAAGGTACATATTTCCTTTTGTCATTAATAAATAACATGCAGGGTCATTGCTTAGACCACATATGCCGCTGTTCCCCATCTATTAGCCAGCGATTTTACCATCCATTGATGATTCTTGATGCTTGACACAAGAAACCTTTGAACCCAAGACAGCCAATGGGGTGTAGGCTGTGACAGGGTTAGCTGCATGTTATATCCATGGTAGTGGGATAGCCAGAGATCTGCCATTACTACTGCCAGCAGTTCCCAGCTCAGGTGCCAAAAGAGAGAGAGAGAGAGAGGTGCACAGCTCAAGCTTCATGCTGACCATGGCATTCTTACAGACTTCTGCTAACTCCCTCAGGCAGTCATGCCCCTGAGACATGAGAGAGACTCTCTCCCTCAGTCCTCTCCCCCATCTCTATCTCCATCACCTATTCAAGTGGAATCCCGCAGCAAAGTGGCTTCAATCCTGAAGTGTTAACAAAATTTGCTGAGAGATCTCTTTCAATTCACAGTTACAGTCCACTTTCTCCGAGATGTGTGTACTCATATTTCCAGGTGTGTCCATCCCAACCATAGGCAGTAGACAGAACCTAAAGCTCTCTCAGTCCTTAGGCCTTGACCAGCCCAGGTCCTGATTGCTTTGTCGCAACTTTTTACTGAAAAGAGCACAAACAAAGGCCTGGAGGTAAAGAGTGGAAGCCCAACACCAATTGCCCCCAATGCACATGGTAGCATAGGGAGAAGAATGTTATCTCTCTCCTGTCATCAGTACTATGCAATCATAGCTTCAGCTCAAAGAAAACAGGGACCAGCTGACACAAGAGTATATCCAGAATGATAATCAGGGGACCTAAACTTGTCAGATTTTAACCTCCACCTGGACATTAGGGCAGAATCATTTAGTTCATTCCTTCACTTTATATATAAGGGAACTAAGGTCCAAAGAGAAGAAGGGACTTGCTGATGTTGATACAACTTGTAAATAAGAGAGTTAGTACTTGAATAGGCAACCTTCCTGGGCCAAGATAGGTGCCTTGTCTGTCTGTCTGTCTGTCTGTCTCTCTCTCTCTCTCTGTCTCTCTGTTTTCTTAACAGATGGGGTCTTGTTCTCTCTCCCAGGTCTGGAGTGCATTGGCACAATCACAGCTCATGGCATCCTTGAATTCCCAGACTTAAGTGATCCTCCCACCTCAGCCTCTCAAAGTAGCTGGGACCATAGGTATGCACCACCACACCTGAATAGGCCCTCACTCCTTTGTAAGACTTCTTTAAACATTCTGTTTTGATGTTCTGCTAAATAAGGGGCCTGTTTTTTGTCTACAACAAATTATCAATTTACAAATAGTCCGTGAGTGAGTACTCATAAAAGTTGGGGAAAATTGAAAGACATGAGATCAATCTAATAACAATTGTTTTAGGTCAATGACTCAAAGGAGCAAGGACATAATATGGTTTCTAAATTAATTTTAAATGGGTCCTTACATAAATTCCGGGGCTAATGTTTTGAGATGCTTCCCCCCATGCATTAGGTGATGACTCAAAAGTACTAGCAAAGCCACTTTCATTTTAGGAGGATCTAGACAATATACTACAAAATTAGCCCAAATCTTCTCCTTGCCCTACTCCTACCACAATCAAGGAAGAGGGACAAGGTTTTCCATTTCCTTCATCCTCTGCAGTGACGATTTTGTGTCTTAATTTTTTTCTTCAATGCTCTTGCTATTCAGCTTATATCGACATCACTTGGAGAGATTTGTGTTGTAGGCACAATGGATTCATTCACTTGGAATAAATCAAGCGAAACCTCCCTGCTCTTAGTTCCCAAACACCCCGTTGCTCCTTCTCTCTTGACTTCCAGAAAGGATTGAAGTACGTGAAATTTTACGTATATAAAAAGGAATATTTAAAACATGGCTAATGTCCAAAGAAAGAATCAAATAAACATAGGTATATCTACCACCCAGCTTAAGAAAGAGAATATTGATTGGGATTCTAACCCCTGCTTATCCGTCCTTTGTTCTTCAGCCACCCTCCCCCAAGAGAGTATCAGTAATCTCAAAGTTTGTGCTCATTATTCCTTGCTTTCTTATTGTTTGATTGCCTATGCTTGTATTCCTTGCTTTATTGTTATTTTACCACTCATATTCATATCTCCGAACAACAAAGAAACACCATGGACTGAAATTTTTATAAATAGAGTCATATTGTGTTTATTCTTCTCCTACTTTCGTTTTTGTTCAATATTATGTTTCTGAGATTGCTTATAATTAATATTCAGCTCTGATTTAGTCCTTTCCGCCATGATATAGTGTTCTACTTTATGAAAATACTACAGTTCATCTACTCATTCTTCTAAAAATGGATACTAGGACTGTTTCCACTCGAGAGTTATTTTAAACACTACTGTAGTGAATGTTCTTACGCATCTGATAAACATGCACAAAAGCTTCTCCACAGTACAAGCCCTGTGGTGAAATTTTTGGATCATAATTGGGAATGTCTTGACCTTTTCAAGTACTATTGCCATTACTACTAGTAAAAACTGAGATTTTTAGAGTACTCAATAAAAGCTGATATTAGATTAAGCCTTCTGTTTTATTCCTTTTTAAAATTTATTTTTTACTTAACAAATAAAAATTGTATATTTATCATGTTTAACATCATTATTTGAAATATGTATACATTGTGGAAAGATTAAATTTAGCTAATTAACGTGTAAAATTACTTCACATACTTTTTATGTTTTGTGTAGTGAAAACACTTAAAATCTACTACCCAAGTAATTTTCAAGAATAAAATACATTGTTATTAACTATAGGTACCATGTTGTACAATAGATCTCTTGAACTTATTCTTCCTGTCTATCAGGAATTTTGTATCGTTTGACCAATGTCTCCCCAATCCTGCCCCCTCCTCCTTGTAACCACCATTCTCCTTGCTCATTCTGAGTTCAGCATTTTAGTTTCTATATATGAGATCACATAATATTTGTCTTTCTGTGTCTGGCTTATTTCACTTAATATAATGTACTCCAGGTTCAGCCATACTGTTGCAAGTGCCAGGATTTTCTTCTTCTTTTTTTAAGGCTGAATTCTGTTGTGTATGTACCTGCTTTATTTCATTTAATTTTCACAGATGACTGACATAGGTGTTATGATATCATCTTTCATTTGTTAAAATAATAAGTTGATGGCAAAATACAACACGCAAGCAAATAGATGCATGAGAAATAATGGTACATCCTGTTGTTTAATTACAAACAAAACACTTGCTTAACAACCACCCAACTCAAAATATAAGAAATGGCCAGCACACAGAAATACACCCTTCTTGCTACTGCTGTGCAGCTATTAAAGTCTCTGCTCAGTTAGTTTGATGGTCAGCAAATGATTGGACAGAGATTTCCTTAAATTCCTTGAATGAATATGCTTCCCAGCATTTGCCAAGGTAGTTGGATTATGTTGGGTTATGCCTTCAACACTCGGGCAGACAGTTTACAACTATTCCTTTCCTTTACTTTTTGCTTGCACTGAGCCACACGGTCAGGCAGAGATGAGAGATAAGGGCCTTCTGCTGTCTTGAGCATATGCTCAACCCTGAATATGCAGGTAGCCTTCCAGATTCCCAGGAGTATACACAAGCTTTTCAAAGTCTAGTATGATATGAATGTTTGTGTCCCTCCAAAATGTATGTGTTGAAACCTAATACCCAATGCCATACTATTAAGAGGTGTGGTCTTCAGGAAGTAAGTCATGAGGGCTCCACCTTCATGAATGGGATTAGTGACATCAAAGAAATGCCAGGGAGCTGTTTGCCCCTGCTACCTAAGGAGGACACAGCTATAAAGCACCATCTACAAGGAATGGGGCCCTCACCAGATATGAAATCTTCCTGCACTTTGATCTTAAACTTTCCAACCTTCAGAATTGTTAGAAATGAGTTTTTGCTTATAAATTCCCCAGCCTACGATATTTTTGTTATAGCAGCCCAAACAGACCAAGACGAAGCTTATTATGGACATCTCATTTCTGTTTTTCAAGTTTTCTTGGTCAGTCTTTTGTTAGCCCCACCTGGTATCCACAGCACAGGCCACCTGTGATGTTAAACAATTCCTGCTTCTTGTTTTCAACAAAAACCCTGGGAATAGGACTTTTTACACAGAAACAATTCTAGTCAAGTCAAATAAAGTCAGGCCCTGAAGATGGAGTTTTTCAGGAAGCTGCCAGACAGGTCAAATGGTTACAATTCTCTTGGATGCAGCTTTTTTAGGGAACTCCAAACTCATTTTCCCCCTTTCCCACCTCCAGTGGCTGCTAGGCTTCCAGTTTCAGTTATCATAGACATGGGGAGGATAATTTTCAAGACTACCATGGAGATGGGGAGAAGGTGATGGGAGTAGGGCAAGTTGAAACTCCACACAGTTCACTCACTGTGCTTACTGAAATTTAGTCATTTTTCTCAAATAAACAGTCCTTGGAGTGTTGCAAGCCTTTGATTATTTCTGGAGCTCTGAGAAGCTGATGTTGGCAGTCTTTACCAGTCTCCTGTTATTTTTATGGAGCAGATTTTGAGACATTCTTACTCCACTATTTCTGAAGTGCTTCTGTTCCCTTCTATGTTAGTTTTCTAGGGCTGCCACAACAAAGCAGGAACAAAAAATTATTTCCTCACAGTTTGAGAGGCTAGAAGTCTGAGATCAAGGTGTTGGCAAGGTAAGTTACTTCTGAGGTCTCTCTCCTTGACTTGGGGATGCTTATCTCCCTGTGTCTCCACATCATCTTCCCTTGGTACATTCCTGGGTTCAAATTTCCTCTTCTTATAAGGACACCACCTAGATTAGTGGCCATCCCAATGACCTCAATAACTAACTCTGTAAAGGCCCTATCTCCAAAGAGTCACAATTCTAAAGTACTGGGGATTAAGAATGCAACTTTTAGATGGACATAATTTAGCCCATAACATCATTCATCCATGCAGTTTTGCATAGATATAGTTTATTTTTGCTACTCTGTTGCATTCTCAGTATGACTATACTACAAACTATTTATCAAATTTCCTGTTGATAACGTTTTTCCAAGTTAGTGTTCACTGTAAATTATAATGCATGAATATTCTTGTAGATGTCTTTTGTGGTCCATAAACTTTTTTTTCTGGATATAGATCTAGCAGTAGAATTCATAGATCATAAGTTAAGCATATGCTCTACTTTAATCGATAATGTCATGTCTTTCCAATGTAGTTGTACCAATGTTGGCGCATTATGATATTGTGGTTCTAATTTGTTTCCTTAACAAATGAATTTTGTTGCCTTTTAATATGCCTACTGGTCATTTTAATAGTGTCATTTGTGAAGATCTTGCTGAAGTCTCTGAGCATTTCTTATTGGGTTGCCTGTCTTCTGCTTATTTGCTGGTATTGTCAATTTATTTTGGATCTTAACCCTTTGTCTATTATATGTATTGCAATTATCATCTCCCATGCTGTGGCTTAGATTTTCACTCTATTTATATTTTAAACTTATATATTTATATATTTAAATTTGATTTTTGTGTGATTAAATTTATTTATCTTCACCTTTATTCATGCTTTTAGTTTCTTTCTTTAAAAATCTTTGCTTGCTCTAAGGCCTATATTAGTATGTGTGTGTACACATACTGATATATATATAAAACATATATAGAGCATTATATATATACATATGTGTGTGTGTGTGTGTATATATATATTTCCTCTTCTTGATCTTGTTTTACTGCCACACTAAAATTCACAACCACTAGAATTGATTTGTCTATGTTTTGTGGTGAGGGCTTATATTTTTATTTTCCATATGAAAATCCAATTGACCCAGCATCACTCCTGAATATACCATTTCTTAATAGAGCCACAGTTCTCATAAATCAAGTATCTGTATTTCTGAGGGTCTGCTTCTGGACATTTATTTTTTACATATTTCCATTTGTTCTTATGCCAGTGCCACATTTTTAACACTAAAGCTTTACAAAGCCTCAATAATTAATAGAGCTCTCTTCCCACTTGATTTTTCTGCTTCATGATTATCTTGGTTTTGGCTCTTTTTATTTCCACATGACTTTATCAACTAGTTTCCTGATTCTCACAAAACCATCGTATGGATTTTAATTGGTATTGCATTGAATCTGTAGATCAGTTTGAGGAATTTGATATCTTTATAGTAAAGAAGCTCACAATACATTAACCTGGCATATCCCTCCATTTATTTGTCTCTCGATAATGTTTGATGGATTTTTGTGTACCTATCTAAAACACATTTTATCAGATTTATTCCTAGCTATTTTATATTTTTGATACTTAGCAATTGATAAAATATTTTACTTCATAGTTTGCTTGTTATATGCAGAAGTGCAATGGATTTGTCAAGGTTATGCTTATATTTAACATCTGTGAAACTTACAAATTCTATAATTTGTCTGTAAATTTCTGCTCCATATGCATACAATCATGTAAATAATGGCAGTTTTATTTTCTCCTTTCTAATTTTATTCTTTGTTCTTTTTTGTGCTTTATTGTGCTGGTAAGGGCATCAAGAGGATAAATTATGATATTGAATATCCTTTTCCTATTTCTTATCTCGGAAGTTTTTCAATGTTTCACTGTTAATGTTGTATGTTTGTTGTAGGATTTTTATGCATACTTTTTCATATTAAGGAAGTTCCTTCTACTCTTAGTTTACTAAGAAATTTTATCATGAATTGATATTGAACTTTATCAAATACTTTTTCCACATCTATCAGTGCAGAAAATTATATTGCTCTTTATTTTGTCAATATGGTCCATTATATTGATTGAATTTCCAATATTGAAACCCCTGCATTTCAGAAATAACTTACTTTATTAGTCAGGGTTCTCTAGAGGGATGGAATGATCACAAGGTGAAGTTCCCCAATAGACCATCTGCAAGCCAAGTCCTAGTCCCAAAACCTCAAAAGTAAGGAAGCTGACAGTGCAGCCTTCAGTCTGGGGTTGAAGGCCCGAGAGCTCCTGGCAAACCACTGGTGTAAGTCCAAGAGTCCAAAAGCTGGAACTTGGAATCCGATGTTCGAGGACAGGAAGTAGCCAGCATGGGAGAAAGATGAAGTCCCGAAGACTCAAACAGTCTGCTCTTTCCACCTTTTTCTGCCTGCTTCATTCTAGCTGCGCTGGCAGCTGATTAGGTACTGTCCACCCAGATTGTGTGTGGGTCTGCCTCTCCCAGTTCACTGACTCATATGTTAATCTCCTTTTGCAACACCCTCACAGACACACCCAGGAACAATACTTTGCCTTCTTCAGTCCAATCAAATTGACACCAATATTAAACATTAGACTTATTTTAACATTTTACTCATTTTAATTTTCCTACATTTCATTTCTATATAAGAAGATATTAATTTTTATTCGATTTATTTAAGAATAAAGAACTCATGGTTTTCTGTTTCTTTTTGAGTCAGGATTGTGTTTTTTTCCTTTACATTTTCAAGTTAATGTCATACTTGACATTAATTTATTCATAATAATCATTTACTATTTTCTTACTATCTGAGGGATCAGTAATAAAGTTTCCTTTTTATTCCAGATACTGATCATTTGTGACTTTTAATTAATTTTGAGAATTCTCAGTAGGGGTTCACCAATTTTACTCATTTTTTAAAGAAAGATTTTGGCTTTCTTAATCCATTGACAATGCATGTTTGTTTCATGTTTGATTTCTCTCTGCCTGGTTTGCACTAGTAACTTCTTTCTACTTTCTTTGGGCTTAATACTAGCTTTTTGATGGATGTTTAGATCATTGATCATTATGCTTTTTTCATTTTTAATATCCATTTAAGGATATAACATTTTCTCTAAGTTCTTTTTTAACCATATAACACAAGATTTTAATTTATCACATTGCCATTGTTATTCAGCTAAAATATTTTATAATTTGTCATAGTTTCTTTTTAAAGCCATTAGTAACTTAGAAGTGAAATGCCTGATTTTCAAACATTGGTAGATTTACTAGTTATCGTTTTGTGATTTACTTCTAATTGAATTACAAGAGGTCAGAGAACTTTGTAAATTTCTTGTGATTTGTTATGAGTTATTTTGTGGCCAGAATTTGGCTAATTTTTGTAACTTTTGTCTATGTTCTTGAAAATATATATTTGGCAAAATAGACTCTGTTTGGCATATCTTTACTAGTTACACAACCCGTGTGTGTCCAAGCAAGAAAATTAATATTAAATTTGATTGACGTTGGAAGAATATTCTGGAGGTGTATTCCCACAACTGTTTCTCAGAAAAAAAAAAACAAAACAAAGATGTGGTCAGAAATTTAAAACATTTTAAAATTATTCAGGAGAAAAATGTACCATGACAGAGTCAGCAAACATTAAATAGTGATTAGAGCCCCACAAATTTTAGGTGATGGAGCTTTTCAAAATGAAATAAAAAATAAGCGTGTTTAAAATGATTCAAGGCAAAAACTTAAAAATCAAATCTCTAAGAAAAATACAGGCCATTTGGGAAATAATAAAGTAAAACTTCTAGAAATAACAATTTAAGTGAATAATTCAATGGATACTCTCAACGTTAAGTGTATAAAAGTGGTAAATTTTCTTGATCTTTATCCAAAAATGTCTAATTTGTCTTCACATTTGTGTAATTATGTGGCTGGTATAGAATTATAAGTTGGTAATTATTTTTTTCCCAAAACTTTGAAAATGTTATTCCATTATTAGTCCAATAATTCAACACTGCTAAAGAGAGAATTGGCTATCTGGAAGAAAAACTTTCCACAGAATTAATCAGAAGAGAAAATTAAAGCTACAGAGAATATATTTTAAAAAATTTTAAATGTAGGCCAGGCACGGTGGCTCACACCTGTAATCCCAGCACTTTGGGAGGCTGAGGCAGGGGGATCACCTGAGGTCAGGAGTTCAAGACCAGCCTAGTCAACATGGCGAAACCCCATCTCTACTAAAAATATAAAAATTAGCTGGGTGTGGTGGCGGGCACCTGTAATCCCAGCTACTTGGGAGGCTGAGGCAGGAGAATTTCTTGAACTGGGGAGGCGGAGGTTGCAGTGAGCTGAGATCGCACCATTGTACTCCAACCTGGGTGACAGAGCAAGACTCTGTCTCAAAAAAATAAATAATTAAATAAAAATAAAATGTACAAGTTAAAGTAAAAACGCTGAACATTTTACTTTTATTTGTCTAATATAATTTCTAAAAGAAGAAAAAGGGACAATAGTGAATAGATCATATTCAAAGAGATAATGCTAAGAGTTTTCTAGAATTATTAAAAAAATAATTTCTCAGATTAATGAAGTTTTTAGAAGAATAAATGTAAGTAAATCCATACTACAGCTGACACTTGAACAACTCTGGGACTAGGGATGCCGACCTCTATATAGTCAACAATCTGTGTATAACTTTTGACTCCCTGAAAACGTGACTGATAGCCTACTGTGGCATTACTGATAACATAAACAGTCAACTAATATGTATTTTATGTTATATTTATTATTACATACTGTATATTCTAAAATAAACTAGATAAAAGAAAATGTTACTATAAAAATTATAAGAAAGAAAAAATATATTTGCTATTCATTAAGTGGAAATGGATCATCGTGAAGGTCTTCATCCTCCTTGTTATTGTTGAGTAGTTGAGGAGGAAGAGGAAGGGTTGGTATTGATGTCTCAAAGGTGGAAGAAGCAGAAGAAAAGTTCCTTATAAGTGGACCTACATAGTTTAACCCTGTGTTATTTAAGGGTCAACTCTGTGTATATATTGAAGTGATCCTGTAGAACAATAAATGCAAAGGGAAATTTTTTAAAGCAATTATATACAAAGATAATTTACCTACAAAGAAACAAACATCAGGCAACAGCAGATTCTCAAAAGCAACAAAAGAAGTAAGGAAAGTAATGAATATTTTCAGATTGTGGAGGGAAAGTAAATGTGACTTAAGAATTCTATACCATCCAAACTATTATAACAGAATGAAGGAAAACAATCGACATTCTCAAAGACTGAGACCATTTATTACTCTTATACATTTGCTGAAAGAGCAATAAATAAATATATTTCAAGACGAAGAATTTGATGGTGTATATTATTTTGTGCTTATGGTTAAATGTTTCAAAGTTAAAACTTGAGGATAGAGATATCTTCATACCACTAAATTGCAAGTTTTCATAATGTCTTTGTTTTATTAAACTTTGTATGCTCAATCTTGTCTAATGCATGTCATAAAATCATGCCCCCAAAACATTTTTTGTTTGTTTGCTTTCATTGAATTGACAATAACAAAAAGAGTAAGATTGATGGAAAAACATTGGATTTAAGTTATAGTAGTCCCTCAAGTTTTCCTAGAAGTTTTTTGTTTTATGACCTGCATGCCTCTGTGCGTGCACACACACAACCACACACATTAATGAGGGATAGTTATCACTGAAGTAGTGTATTGTAGGACTTGTATTTGTTATGCTGGTAGGGTGGATTGTTTACTGTATTAGGATATCCCATTCTTATTTCCCTTCTGCATCTCCACACCTAATTGCTTGGAACAATTATCAGTCTCACAACAAACTGCCCTTTGTTTCCTGTAGAAAGAGACATAATTTGTTTCAGCTGGTTCCTTTTCCTGCCATCACCCCACTCTTAGTATAGTCGGTCTTCTGCCAGTCCTGGACAAAGTCTTTAAATGTTCATGATGCAAAACTTTGAAATTTTTCAGAAAAAAATTTTTCTAAATGTGAGTTTATATCATGTATCTGAGAGTTTCTCTAAAAATTCGAAAAAGCAACCTGGTCATAAGTCACATGCCTATGTCCTAAGAGAGAGTTCCTTTCATGTATTGCAGTTGTAGAATGTGAAAGAAATTATTTTGGTGTCAATGCCAACATGTTCAAATTTCAATTTAATTCCTTACCTTAAAATAATATTTTTTAAGCAGAAAGGAAATCAAGGTTATTAAAGGGATGTAAACTTCAATGGGTAAACTTTAATGGAAAAGCAATTTTGTCTGTTTAATAAAAGGTAATTTTATTTGTATAGTATTTTTAAACCCCTGAAGAAGGTAACTTTTATGAAAACCTGTAGGAAGTAATATTTTTTCCTCTGGTAATGAAAGTTCAAATGAGGTCATCTATGTATGTGCCTGGTGCAGAGGCTGACACGTGCATATTGAATGTGATGGACAATCAATAAACTTTCATTCTCAACCCTGCATATTGAATGTGATGGATAATCAATAAACTCATTCTCAACCCTCTGCTCTACTTAAAATTGACTAAGATAATAGCTAATAATTATTGGGCACTTATACATTGCCAGGTATTATCCTATGCTTTTTACATAAATTATCTCATTTAATTTCCATAAAAACTCTGTGAATTAAGTACTAGCTTAACTCCATTTTAGATCTCTGAAAGTTGAAGCATCTAGCCATTTGTAATTTGCCCATAGTCACACAGCTAGTAAGGGGTAGACCAAGAATTTGAACTCAAATCTGTCTAGCTCCAGAATGTGTACTCTTTTTTATAATTGTCTATAGCTGTATGGTACAATGTGATTTTTTGATATAAGTATATATTATGGAATAATCAAATGAGGTTAATTAGCACGTCTGTCACCGTAAATATTTGTCATTTGCTTGCGTGAGATTATTTAAAATCTCTTTTAGCTATTTTGAAATATACATGATTATTACTTATAGTCACTGTGTAATATAATAGAACACCAGAATTTATTCCTCCTATTTAACTGAAATTTCGTACCTGTCTACCGATGTCTCCCTTTTCTTTGTTCACTCCCCACTCCCAGTCTTTGGCAACCACCATTCTACTCTCTACTTCTGAGTTCAACTTTTTCACTTAGCATAATGTCCTCTATGTTCAGACATGTCACAAATGACAGAAGTTCTTGTTCTTGTTCGTTTTTTTTTTTTTTTGAGACAGAGTCTTCCTGTGTCACCCAGGCTGGAGTGCAGTGGTGTGATCTCAGCTCACTGCAACCTCTGCCTCCTGGGTTCAAGCAATTCTCCTGCCCCAGCCTGCCGAGTAGCTGGGATTACAGGCATGCACCACCATGCCCGGCTAATTTTTGTATTTTTAGTAGAGATAGGGTTTCACCATGTTGGCCAAGCTGGTCTCGAACTCCTGACCTCATGATCCACCCACCTCATTCTTCTTTTTTAAAGGCCGAACAGTATTCCATTGTGTGTATATATATCATGTTATAAAATTCATTCATCCATTAATGGATTCTTAGGTTGTTTTCATATCTTCACTGTTGTGTATAGTGCTGCAATGAAGATGGAAGTGCAGATATCTCTTTGACATACTGATTTCAATTCCATTGGGTATAGAACCAATAGTGGGATTGCTGGGACATATGATAGTTCTATTTTTAGTTTTGCAAGAAAACTCCATGCTGTTTTCCAAAATGACTGTACTAATTTACAATATCACCAACAGTATACAAGCGTTCCCTTTTCTCCACATCCTCACCAGCACTTGTTATCTTTCATCTTTTTGATAGTGGCCAATCCAATAGGTATGAGGTGATGTCTCATTGCGGTCTTAATTTGCACTTCTCTGATGATTAGAGATGTTGAACACTTTTTCATATATTTGTTGGCCATTTTTATATCCTCATTTGAGAAATGTCTATTTATGTGTTTCATCCATTTTTATAGGGTTATTTATTTTCTTGCTATTGAGTAGTTTGAGTTCCTTGTACATTTTGAATATTAGCCCTTTATCTGATGGATGATTTACAAATATTTTCTCCAAATCTGTGGGCTGTTTCTTGACTATTATTTCCTTGGCTATGCAGAAGCTTTTAGTTTGAGGGAATTTCATTTGTCTATTTTTGTTTTCATTGTTTGTGCCTTTGGAGTCATGACCAAGAAATCACTGCCCAGACCAATGTCATGCGGCTTTTCCTGTATGTTTTCTTCCAGTTATTTTACAGTTTCAGGTCTTACATTTAAGTCATGAATTCATTTTGAGTTGATTCTAGTTCAAAGGGTGAGATAAGAATTCATTTTCATTCTTCTGCATATGGATATAGTTTTCTCAACACTGTTTATTGAAGAGACTGTACCCACTGTGTTCTTGGCACATTTGTCAAGAATTAGTTGACTGTAGGCATGTGGGTTTATTTCTGGGTTCTCTACCATATTCCTTTGTTCGGTGTATCTGTTTTTATGCCAGTGTCATATTGTTTTGAGGACTATAGCTTTGTAGTACATTTTAAAGTCCAGCAGTGTGATGCCTACTGCTTCATTCTTTTTTGGTAAAGGTTACTTTGGCTATTCAGGATGTTTTGTGGTTCCATACAAATTTTAGGATTGTTTTTTATTTATCTTTGAAGAATGCCATTGGGATTGCATTGTTGTTATTGTTGTAGAGACAGGGTCTCACTGTGTTGCCCCGGTTGGTCTTGAATTTCTGGTATCAAGCAATCCTCCTACTTTGGCCTCTCAAAGTGCTGAGATTACAAGAATGAGCTACCATGCCCATCCAGCATTGGAATTTTAATAGAGGTTGCATTGAGTCTAAAGATTTCTGTGGGTAGTATGGATATTTTAAAAATATTAATTTTGCCAGTCCATGAACAAGGATATGAACAAGGATATATTTCCATGTATTTGAGTCATCTTCAATTTCTTTCATGAATGTTTTATTGTTTTCAGTATATAGCTCTTTCACTTCCTTGGTTAAATTTACTACTGAGTTGTTTTTGGTTTTTTGGTGTTGTTTTTGTTTTTGTTCATTGTTGTTTTTGTTGTTTTTTGCTGCCATCGTAAATGGGATTGTCTTAATTTCTCTTTCATGTGGTTGATCATTAATATTTAGAAATGCTATTTTCGTAAGTCAGTTTTGTATTCTATAACTTTACTGAATTTGTTTATGAGTTCTAATGCATTTTATTGTGGAGTTTTTATTATTTTATCTATAAGATCAAGTCATCAGCAAACAGAATTGTGCTCTTTGTGTATTATGCCTTTCACCCCCAAGCTATCATTTTAGCTTGGAATGGCTAGGTAAAAGCTTCAAAGAAGAGAAACAATTTAAGTCTCTACATCAAGTCTGTAGTACATCACAACATTTGTATAAATATCAGAAAGTTCAGTCAGTAAGGCATATTGGAAAACATACAGCCACTGTAAGAAATTCAGTTTTTATTTATACTGCCGAACAATAAAGAGACGTTGTCTAAATTTCCAAGTTGGAATGTAAAACTTTGGCCACTGGATTTCCAGTTGACTCTGACAAAATTCATACCAGAGAAAATATAGTAAACTTCAAGAGATGAGAATCCTATGTAATATAGACTACCATCTTTAGAAAATCAGAGGACAGTAGTAAAATTCAGCACTTTTCAAATCCTGCATGACTCTTTATCTAGAATTAGCAATATAGATGCAGTTGCCTAAGGTACAGTTGGGTAACAGAACAAATATAACTAGATGTTATTTATTCAGAAAACATCTGGTCACCACAAACCTAGATCAAAGTACTGTGTTTGGGGAGACCCAGTAAACAAAAGTAAATTAAA
Source organism: Macaca thibetana thibetana (assembly GCF_024542745.1). Classification (NCBI taxonomy): domain Eukaryota; kingdom Metazoa; phylum Chordata; class Mammalia; order Primates; family Cercopithecidae; genus Macaca; species Macaca thibetana. The sequence continues at coordinate 85,062,257 of NC_065586.1, forward strand.
TAGATCGGCATGCTACACAAGGAGTTTATAATCTTAAGTTTATAATAAAATGAATTCACTGATGGCAGCAATCCAGAGCAGTATGCTAAATTCATTGATATGTTGGTAATTATCACGAAAGTTGTACAAAGAGCAATAGGAGTTCAAAGAAGGAGGAAAGATCGTCTAAAGTTGAGATGATCAGAAAAGTATCAAGGTAACATCTGAGCTGAGCATTGAATGGATGGATAATATTTGGGGAGGAACTGTCAGAATGAAAATCCAGACATTAAGGAATAACGCAAGCAAATCATTCTGGTAACTAACTACCAGGCCTTGAATGTACCTGAATACACCCCTATTAAAGATTTCATTACTTTTTTATTAGTTTACTTTACTAATGTTTTCCAAAGCTAAGAAAAATTGATTTCTACTGAATGTACCTTAATGTTCATAAAATTTATTCCTTTAATTATTTCTTCTATGTGTCAGAAACTCTGTTATGGCTGAGAGATAGGGAGAAGAAATCCCGTCTCCTGTCTCTAAGGAAACTGGTCTGTTTAATAGATAAGTAAGCACATTGTTAATTAAATATATGTGTGTGTGTTTATATATATACACACATATATACACATATATATACACACACACGTATATAGTAATAACACAATTTGACATTTTCTGGATTTGGGAATAAAAGCTCATGTCAAGCTGGAAAAAAAATAATTTTTAATGACTCCCAAAAGAATCTACTCATTTCTAAGTTAAAAAACTTATTTTCGTCTAGAATAGAGAACAATGGGGAGGAAGGGCAAAGAGACTCAAATATCTGCAGTTAAAGGAAAAGGAAAATGAGTCAGGAAAGGTATTAAAAGAATTTGAGGATAGTTTTGGTTTGAGAAGAATAGCATTTTGGAATAGCAGAAGATTCCTGGGATCAAGGCAAAAATAACATCCAAAGAAAGAATTAATGTCAGGAAACCTGGTAAAGAGCCAAATTAAATGAAATAACTACCAAGACTATCTATTCCAGTAGCTGCTATGCGTGTATCACCTTATAATGGATTTGGGGGATGGAAATTTAAGATTAAAAATATGAACTCATATTACTATGATCATACATTGACAATATAATTTTTCTCTCTCCTCCTGATGACAGAGCTGAGGTTCACTAGTCTCAAAATTTTAAGTGTTTTAATCTCTAAAGCTGTTGTATTTTTAAGCCATAGGAACCTCATCAAGGCATAATGTTCATTGTTGTTGTTGTTGTTGTTGTTTGAGATGGAGTTTTGCTCTTGTTGCCCAGGCTGGAGGGGAATGGCATGATCTCAACTCACTGCAACGTCTGCCTCCCAGGTTCAAGCGATTCTCCTGTCTCAGTCTCCCAAATAGCTCAGATCACGGGCATGCACCACCACACCTGGCTAATTTTTTTTGTATTTAGTAGAGACGGGATTTCACCACTTTAGTCAGGCTGGTGGTGAACTCCTGACTTCAGGTGATCCACCTGGCCCAGTCTCCCAAAATGCTGGGATTACAGATGTGCTCCACCGCGCCTGGCTGGCATAATGTTTTAATATACACTATATAAAGAAAATGGTGACCAAATAAAATATATAGCATTTATACCAAATTGTCCATATTGGAGAAGAGGAAGTATTGAAGGGTAACTAATTAAAATACATGTTAAAATAACAAGGTTGGACAATGGGAGAAGACAAGTTTAGCTGCCAATCTGACAATGGCCCTTGGCATTTGCACTGTACAGGGTCCAGTCTTCTAGTCATGGTTCATTAAAATAGTGATGACATCTGACTCAAGACACACCAAAGAGTCTTTTCAAGAATTTAAATGACTCACTGACTCCAGGGAGTCAACTCCTGGAACTTGAACTAAGAAGCCCTGTTAGGAACTGGGGTAACCACAAGCAAGCAGAGATAAGGACCCAAAATCAGACAGTAGCAAGGAAGGGTAGTGAGAGAAAAGGAGAAGCACAGAAAGAAGTCAATACACACCATTTGGAGATAGGGAAGTAAGTATAGGAGAAGGTGGTGAAGAGAGAGGGGAAAGTTTCTGATGGCTTTCCTTCTTTTGCAGATGGTTCTTTGTGTAGTTCAAATGTACTTCCTGCCTTGTATTCTACGAGCAATTGCGTTGAAATTCCCCTTTATATCCAAGTACGCTATTTTGAATAACTTTTTAAAAATTAAGTTAGTGTGAATAAAAAGAAGTAGCCCCTGAGAAACAGAATGTCCTGTATTTCAAAGTCATACTATTTTAAAATACTTGTTCTTATTCATCCAGGTCATAGTGTCACTATCTCTGATATCACTAAGGATTTCGTATCTCTATCTCTGATATCACTAGGGATGTCATAGTTACTTGCTACTCTTTTTAAAACGGGTGGATGGAAGAACTTTTACAAATGTCTAGTAACTTCAGGGTTTTTATATATTAAAAGATGCCAGGTGAGAGAAGACAAAGAGAAAACAAGTGGAAATACGGTTTTCTGTGGAAGGTATAATAGAAAAATGCCCCACTTCCAACCCCAAAGATGTCTGCATCCTAATCCCCAGACACTGTGATGTGAAATGTGTTATTTCACATAGTCAAAGGGACTTGCAAATGTAAAAGTGAAGAACCTTGAGATCAGGAGATTATCTTGGACTATTCATGTGATTCCTACTAGGGAAGAAGAATGTACCAGAGAAGTGAGATGAAAGGAGGAAAGATTCAAATACAAAAGGACTTCAAATCATAATTTCTTACTTTGAAGATGGAAGAAGGGAACCGTAAGCCAAGGAATGTAGGGGCCTCTAGAAGCCGGGAAAGGCCCTCAGTGGATAACTGCAATAAAAAAGGAGACCTCAGTCCTAAAACCACAAGGAATTGAATTCTGCCAACAGCCCAAAGGAGCAAGAAAATGAATCTTGTCCTAGAGCCTACAAAAGGAATGCAGGTGCCCTGTCAGTGCCTTGATTTTAGCCCAGTGAAATTCATGTCAGACTACAAAACAGTACGATAATACACTTGTGATGTTTTAAGCCACTAAGTTTGTGGAAAATTGTCAAAGCAGCCATAGAAAACTACTATACTTTTTAAATCAAATTCTGTGATTCTCAGTCTAGTAGGACATGACAGAAAAATGAAGTCAGACTTTTCCCTCAAGAACTGTTTTGTCTTCAATTGCTTCAACGATGACGTTTTCCTACTATGGTACTGATTAGCTTTTTGGTAAGGTTCTTGATCACAGAAGATATCAAATACACAGACTGAAGTTGAATGTGTATTTTGAAGCTAGAAAATGAAAATATATATACATTCTTTGAATAATCTATTGCATACATACAGTATGAAAAAATGAAATAACTTCATAAAACAATATCCATTTGTAAAATTCACTAGAGAATCCCAGTATATTTCCATGGAACTATGCATTCTCAAGTTTTTAATTAATCACACTAATTTCCTCCTTTGGTCTTAACCATCAAAGAGTACTCAGATCTTCCTCATTGGCATTACACATTGGAGTTGCTCAATAAATGTATGTTGGACTTCAGTGCGGTGTTCTACTAAGTACTGGAAATTCAATAGGGAAAAATAATCACAAGAATTTCTCTTGGAAGTTTGAGATAATTTGGTGCCTTCCTATTGCTGCTGGAGAGTAACAGTTGTCATGTATGACCCAAGTGCAGTTGTAAAGTGTGGTTTTGTGCATTCTTCAAAGATAACTAAGCATCTTTCATGCGTTAGGACCTGTGTAGCCCTGAGTTGATGAATGACTTTGATCCTTGAATCAAATGGGCTCTTAGGTGAAAGAAATATAAACACTTATGCAATGGGACTAGGGCTATAATTCAGTTATCTAGGATTCAATTATTAAGAATCTACTATGCACTGGGTACTGGGGAGGAGGGTAGGCCCTGGGGAAACACAGATTAATCCCCTTGAGTATGGGCCAGGTGTAGTGACTTGTTTCTAATAAAGGAAGTTGCATAGATGAGGCTGCTGACTTCCAAGTCAGGTCATCAAAGGCATCCTGCTTTCACCTGCTTCTCTAACCGCTCTTCCTGCCACCATTCCTTAAGGAAGCCAAACAGCCACATGGAAAGACCACATTTAGGTGATCTGAACACAGTCCCAACTGAGCCAATATCAGCTGTCAGACATGTAAGTCTGTAAGATCTCAGATAATTCTAGCCCCCAATCTGGAAACTGCCACAGGTGGAAATGAAAGGACCAGAGATGAGTTATCATTGGTGAGCCAGATCCATACTGCAGATTTTTGAGTAAAGTAAATGTTGCTTTAAGGCTCTAGGCTTGAGACAGCTTATTACATAGCTATAGATAGTAGAAACATACTTTTTAAGAAAATATCTTATTTATGCCTGCATTTATTTATGTTCTTTTTCCATTTGACTTTAATTTGCTTGAGGACAGAGAACCCATCTGTTTCCAGTGCTTAGGACAGTAGCTTGCTTGCATATAATGGTTAGTTAACATTTCTGAAAAAAAAGAATACATTTATTATATGATATACATCTTAGAAAACACTATTCTGGCTACAGAAAAGATAATTATGCAGATCCAAGACAGAAGACAAGCTGGGAAACTTGCAGTAATCCAGGTAAGAACTGACAGTAGAAACTGTGGGTACGATTGAAATCACTCGGCAGAAAATGTAGAATGAGGAGAAAAGAAAAAAAAAATCCAGATCAAATCTTCAAGAAAGACAAAGCTCAGCAAGGAGCAATTAAAGGTTTTTAAAAGTTTGTTAATTACGAAAAATTTCAGATATTCCCAAAAGTAGAGACAATAGTAAAATGAACTCTTATGCATCCATCCCCAAAGTTCAAAATTTAGCCGTTTTGTGTTGCTTGTATTTTGTCTACAATTATGTTATTTTAGGCTGTTCACAAGGATATAAGATTCAATCAGTATTTCTTGGTGCCTACTATCGACAGGGACTACTTAGTGGTTTAGGATGATAAAAATATGAATAAAACTGGGTATCGCAGACTTCAGATTGCTGATAGAGAGTAGGGAAAGTGTACTATATCAGCAAGTCCAAGAAGAAAACACATACAAGGCAAACAGGGTATTTAAGGAGTGTTTAATAAAGGCATTATTTACAAAGCTGTAAGGTTAAAGAAAACAAACAAGGAATGGTAAAATACACCAGCAAGGAGGTGTTTCTATCCTCAGGCCTGAAGAAGTAAAGGGAGAGAGCTCAGAGAGGGCAGCTGCAGCCTTTGCCAGGGCCAGCTAAAACAGCCATGGCCTTTAATAGGGAGGGATCCAATTAGGAGCAGCTGGCAGAGAAGGAGGGGGTAAATAAACACTCCTTCACTCTCCTTTCACTCTGCTCTTGCTGGTGCTTCCAGTTGGTTGAACCCAACTGGAGTAAAAGCAAGCTTATTGATACACTCAATCCAGGAAAGCTTCCTGGAATACAGAGTGTGCCAGAGAAGGAAGCAAAGGGAATCTAGAGGGGCAAACAGAAAATATCCAACAAAAAGGCATGTAGTCCTGTACATTTCAATTCAGTGTGACCAAAGCAACTACAAAGAAAGAATGCACACAATACAGAGATAGTTAGAAGTAAGTAATTCCCTTTATCTTGCAAAAATAGTGCTTGAGTTGACTTTGGATTTCTTTCAACCTTTTGTTCAAACATATTCACAAAGGTTAAAAAATCATAATACATCTCAATAAATTTTCAGAAACACACATATGTAATTAGCACCCAGATCAAAAAAGAAAATACTACCAGCATCCCAGAATTCCCCATATTGCCTCCTCCAGCCATCATTCTCCTCAAGGGAAACCGCTATCCTGTCTTCTAATACCATAGATGAATTTTGTATGATTGTTGAACTTGATATGAAGTGAATTAAGTAGCATGTATTCTTTTGTGTCTGGCTTGTTTTGCTCAATTATTTGTGAGTGTTACCTATGCTGTTGTGTGTGTGTAGTTGCATTCTGCTCTATTTCATTGTTATATAATATCCTATTGTGTGAATATGCAACAGTTGATTCATTCTATGGTACTGGAAATCCATAAGATTCCTAGTTTTTACATATTAAAAATAATACAGAGATGAACATTTGGGTTTTGAACAAAGACTAGGAAGTGACATTTGCAAAGTGGACACAGAAGTGGGACTTCCCTGTGAAGGACAAACCGTGAACAATGGGATGGAGACATGAAATAGCACAGCGCTTTGGGGCACCTCTAGGAAGTTTGACATCTCTGGGTTGTGGCAGTTGAGGTAAGAGTGACAGGACCCGAGTCTGGAGAAGCAGGAAGGGTCCAGATTCTTCAACAAGGTATGGGGAAGGGCTTCAGTGAAGACTGAAAACAAAGGACTGGCTGTACCTGATGAGGATTTTAGAAAATCACTGTCACAGTGATATTGAGAATGGATTGGAGTAAGAATCAGACAGAAAACAGGAGGGCTACTTCGTGGGTTTCTTCCACATTCCAACACGGATAATTAACTGTGCTACAATGTTTAAATACTGGAATTTCCCCAGTCTTTAGAAATATCTTCCTTAGGAATGCTGCATTCTTGTGTCCTCAACTTTTGAAAGACTTTGGTTCTAGGTCAGCTTGCATTCTCTTGGGGCTTTAATGCAGAAATCAGCAAAAGCCACTTGAGACTCAGCGCAAAGTGGAAATTTCACTGCAGTTTTATTCATTTAAATATTTATGAGGAGAAATCTGGTGTCTTATGTATATGCTGGATGGGGAATCTAATTAGGCCAGAGCAGGAGAATCTTGTCTATCATAAAGAGTAGTCACTTCCCTTTTAAGAGGCAGCAGGATCCCAATGGCAATAGCTGAGGTTGAGCAAAAAGGCTCAGTAAGTCACATGGGGGAACTGGTTCCTGTAATAATTTGGGGGTAGTCAGCAGGGAGACGGTGTTGATGTTGCCTCCACTACATTTTGTTTTGCTTTGTTGAAAAATAGCACTTATATGAAGATTCATCTATCAGTAGTAAAATATTAGGTTCATGCCTCACACCTGCATATGTTGTAGTTCAAAGAAAATACTGGGGACATATAACCAAAGGACACAAAACATGACACTTTACTTTCATGAGTGAGCCAGAGAGAAAAGAGAGAGAAGTGGATGGGCAAGGATATAGACAATATCATTACAAATAATGAAAGTGCTACTTACAAAGACAAAGCCAGTTAGTGCTATTTTGCAAGTCGATGCTAAACCAAACTAAGATTAGTGAATTTAGTGAATTTTAAGAAGTTAGGAAGGGTGATGTTATCAATTTAGACAGAAAACAGAACAAATATTTTTGATGCCAACTGTTCAGAATTGGTGCATAATTCTGGACTTCCCATGCAATCAAGCAGTTTCATGGCCATGCTGGGTATGGGGTCTATCACCAGCCAGAAACTTGCAGCCCAGGCAGCCATTCAGAAGTATTTAATAAAATCTGAATTCTTTAGAAACTACAATATTTAACTTTGTGATCTGATGATACTTGAAGTTTTAGTAGGATCTGGGGCTCAACAAAGCAACCCATGACTAAAGCTTGGCACCTCACCACATTCAGAAGAATGTGTGAGGTGGTTTTTGAGTTTGATTATGTATCTAGCTCTTAGCAAAGAAAGAAAAATAAGGGGAAAAATAAGACATGTGTCCTATCCCTCTCACATACACTCTGTTATCAAATATCAAACTCCATAGAAGGGGTGATAAATGTTCAGTAATAAGAGAGATCAATTCGGATGAAATGGAGAAGGCTTTTGGAACAGATATGAGGCTGGAAGAACTGGTGGAATTTGGACGTGTGAAGAGGAGGAAACCAGTTATTCTGGAGTAGAGTGTGTATGTATATGTATATGCTATGTTCTGGGAGTTTTAGAGGAACAGTAACAGCACCAATGTGTCTAGAAGAAATGATAAGTGCTCAGCCTTAGACAGTGCTCAGCCTCAGACAAAGGTTCAGATGATGAAGGCCCTAAACAATGAAGCAGAGGGGTGGGCCTTGCTAGGCCAGGCAACAATGAGTCATTGTAATTTACTGGCTAGGAGGAAGGTGTGGCGTATTCGTTTCCAGTGGCTGTATAAGAAATCATCACAAATTTAGTGGCTTAAAAGCAACACAAATGTATTATATAGTTCTCAATGTTAGAAATCTAAAATGAGTCTTACCGGCCTAAACCAATGTACAGGCAGGACTGTACTCTTTCTGCAGGCTCTAGGAAGCAATCTGTTTATTTCTCTTTCCAGTTTCTGGAGGCTACCTATATTTGTTGCCTTGTTGCCCCTTCCTCTAGCTTCAAAGCCAGTAATGACATCACTCCAGCTTCTGCTTCCATCCTGACTTCTCCTCTGACTGTCTTGCTTCTCCTACCTTTTAAAGATCTTTGTGGTTATACTAGGCCCACCTGTATAATCTAGGATACTCTCCGTGTGTTAAGATCCTTAACTTAATCACAGCTGCCATGATAGGTAACCTATTCATAGGTTCTGGGGATTAGGATGTGGATGCTTTTGGGGGATCATTATTCTGCCTGTCACATATGATCTAGTGACCTAATCCTAGCCCTGAATCAGTAAATAGGTGTTAGCTCTTTAAAGTTGTCACCAATGCAAAGATACTAACGTGGAATGTATAATAGGTCTTAATCTTTATAATGACTGCTTTCGTACCCCTGTGTTTCCGATGCACATAAAAATTCCAGAAGCCACCTGCATAGAAGAGAGTACTGTGTGCCTAAAAAATACACCTTTCTCTCCATTCCTCACCACAGGGATTTCAGACTGGCTTATAACTTGCAAATTCCACAAGCACAGAGAAGTTGGAAAGGTCAGTATCCCCAGCAGATGGAAAACTACAGTACTCTGAGACTTTAGGAAATGGTACAGTCATAACTAAAGTGAGTGACCATAGGAAGGAACCAGATCATGTTAACAAATCCACTGAGTCCTATATTTCACTTCTTCTTTTAACATTAGTTTTATTTCCTTCATCAGTTACAAATATAAGTTGTTATTTTGGTCACATGAATGGAGGAAATGTTGTCTACACCATTGCAAGGAGAAGTAATGACGTTTATTTTCCATGGTTTTTTTTCTTTTTTTTTTTTTTGAGATGGAGTCTCGCTCTGTTGCCCAGGCTGGAGTGCAATGGTGCAATCTCAGCTTACTGCAACCTCTCCCTCCCAGGTTCAAGGAATTCTGCCTCAGCCTCCCGAGTAGCTGGGATTACAGATGCATGCAACCATGCTCGGCTAATTGTTGTGTTTTTAGTAGAGGCGAAGTTTCACCACATTGGCTAGGCTGGTCTCGAACTCCTGGCGATCGTCAGGTAATCCTGCTGCGGCCTCCCAAAGTGCTGGGATTACAGGTGTGAGCCACTGTGCCCGGTGTAATGACATTTCTAACTTATTTCATAGTAATAACTGAGAGCTAACTCAATCATTCTTTTAACAAATACATATTACAAACCAACTTAGTGCCAGACACAAAGGACAGAAAAATGAGCATCAGTCAATCAATTTCCTAATGTTTCTAGTAATCCTCACAATAGTCATGTGAGATAGTTGTATTATCTCCCACTTCCAAGTAAAGGAAAAAAGCCTCCAAAAAGTTAAATAACTCATCCTAGGACATACAGCTAAGAAATGAAAGGACAGGAATTTAAAAACAGATCCCCTTGTAGCTAAAACCCATCTTATTCCTACCATACCATAAGCTTTCTCCTGGCCTCAGACCCTTTTTTAAATTCTCAAGTTTTTGGTTCATATTCTGCCAAATACTTATATTCACTAACATGGAGAGAGTTCATAACACTGCAAAAATTTACAAATCTTTTTTTTTTCAGTCAGTCATACGTAACAGGGCCCTAGAATTCTGACTTCTATTGACTCAGATGTCAGCGATATTTATGGCATGTTCGCCCCATCTTACACTGATACACACAGCTGATGATTTAAAAAATACTTAAGAGAACTTTATAGTCAACAAATGCTGCTGGAGCTCAGAGGGGGCACATAGAGCTGTGGCCTGGGGAAGGTCAGTGAAAGCTTCAGGAAGAAGGTCAGATTTTAACTGAGTCTTAAGGAGTGGTTCACATTTGGATAGGAAGATGGGGTAAGAGCAGCCAGATCATATGAAGAGTAGAAGGCAAGAAAGATGGGAAGCCCCTAGCCTTTCAAAGACAATGAGACAATTAGTTTGGAAGGAGAAGGTGATAGGCAAATATGTAATGTAACCTAAAGATTTGTATAAAAGCTCTTAATCCTTCCAGACAATCCCTTCCTTCTCTATGTTCTTATAACATTTTGAAAACGTATTTCTATTGTAGCATTTAATACTTTGCATCATAAGTATTTTTGTGTGATATCCTTTTTACTATTAAATCCATGGCATGAAGCTCAAAGTAGGGGAGCAAGAAATTATTAATTGATTAATCGAATCAGTGAATGAACGAATGAATACCTCTTCCATTAGTTGTGAACTCTAAGAACAAAGCTTGTGTCTTACTCATCTTTGTATCTGTAGCTCTGAGTCAATGCCTATAGGTTCTCAATAAATGTTCATAGAAATGGACATTTATTCAGTCTAATTCCTACTCTTTCTTTAAGGATTCTCCATTATTTCCTTCTTACTTTCCTCCATTTTCCCCCTTTGAAGTCTTTTCTAATGACTAGCCAGACAAATGTAACACAAACCCACAAAGAAGGCAACCCTCCCCTCTGCACCAGTAGTTCCCCATGCACAAGGGTACTATTTACAATGGTGTGCTGGAGCCACCTTATATCAGATCCCAAGAGCCGATTATAAATGATCAGGAATTTTGCAAGCCAGTTGTTAAACCTAACCACTCTAAAAAAGCAAATTGTATAAGCTTAAAATTAATTATATTTTTAAACTCATTACTTTGTGATTATTTTCCTATATTTTACTGTTATCTATGTCCCTGTGATTATTTATGCTGATCATAACTATATGGTGAAAATATATAATCATGAACTACTGTGCATCTCTTCCCAACTCCATGTTCAGTGATGTCATGTAGGTAGCTGGAAATTGGCCTTGGAGTATTTACAACGTGTAAATTGGCAAGCACTACAGAACAGAGTGTGATTTACCATTTTGTCAATTGTCTATACCATGGATTAGTAAACTTTTTAAATAAAGATCCAGGTAATAAATATTTTAAACTTTATAGGCGATCTCTGTTGCAACTACTCAACTGTGTAGTTGTAACTTGGAAGCAGCTACAACTAAAAACAGAGACAACATAAAAACAAATGGATATGCTTGTGTTCTAATAAAATTTTTTATACAATCAAGGTGGATTGGAATGATGGAGTATTTTTGGTCATAATTTGACAATACTTGGTCTATACCTAAGAAAGCAATGGAGAAACCTTAACTATGCAGATTAAACTTAAAAGTGGATCATAACTTTTACATTGTGAATAGTACCAACAATTAGGAAATATTTCTCTATTATTCTAAAACCAATTCAGCAACAAAGCCACCCACAGAACTGGTGAATGAGTGAGGTTCTAACATATGTCATTATTTTTTCACTTTCATCTTATTCATTAATGTACATGAAGATATCAATAACCATTCAGATCAAAGCTACCTTCTTTTGTCAGTTGTAACCAGAAGTTGATGATGGATGCAAGAGTTTAGCAAAAAAAAAAAATAAATAAATAAAAGCGTTATTAGTAAAATTTATAATAATTGTACATACATATAGATGTATTCCTCCTGCCCCCAGATTGCTGGTTGTTAAGCATTTACCAGCAGACACTGGTACTATTATTCATGTAGTAATTTCCAATGGTTTATATACATCTTTTTATTTATCTCAAGACTTTCAGCATCTTGAAAATAGAAATCATGTCTTATTTATTTCTTTGGTCTCCAAGTCTAAGACAAAGTTTAGCCCTTATTAGCTCAGTAAAGATGTATTTTTGAAAGTAATTATATGAATGATCATGATGGCACTGTCTTATGTATACTAAGCCTTTACTATTTGACAGGAACAGTGCAAAGCATTTTATATGTTCATTTAATCCTCATAACAACTTACAAAGTAGGTGGTATTTTCTCCATTTTACAGCTGAAGAGAGTGAGGATTTGAAAACCTAAATGGCTTGTTCAAAGCAATACACTTAGTAAAGAGTGAAGCTACGATTTGAAACCAGACAGTGTCACATTACAACCTGAACCCTCGATGATGGCTTTGGAGCTTCCACACTACCTCCCATTTGCTTAACATTTTTTAATTGATTCCCTTCTTTCATTTAAATGTGGTCAGCCTCGTTTGTGAAATCACAGGTTTGATAATCTGCCCATATATTTCCAAATATATTAAAATATACATGCAATTATAAATAAAAATGTTTCACCTTTCATGGCTTACTTTTAGAAACATTAGTCCCTTCTATACTGCTCTGTAGGATGACATCAGTGAAAACGCCTATTAGAATACTCTAAGCCATCACCCTATGCCACCTCAGTAGTGAGTTAGCTGGCTAAGATTTCTCCTGAAGGGCAGTGGTTTGTCAGCATGGAAGACAAATATAATTTGGGGTGTTAGACTGGTATTTGGGTTTAGGAACAAGAAAGAGGTTGTTTAGCCCACTAGCCAAACCCTTTCTCAAGTTACCAGGGCTGTATGGATTATGGTTTTGGACCCTAGATGAGATTAAATTAAATGGTATTTTGTCTTTTCCTGTCCTTGGTCCTCGGCTGTGATTCAATCTTTGTTACTTAAGCGGTAGAATTTAGTTATATCTGAGTCTTCTGTCAAATGACACTGCATGGAACCCTAATCTCAAATTAGTATCTAAAAGACATGTTTTCTGAAAACAACTCCATGCCGACACAGACACTCTGTGGAGAATTAAATTAAATTTTAAAAAGAATTAAAGATTGTTTATGAAATGGCTAAAGTCTTTAAACAAAAGTCCCATCCAAACAAGTTTTATTACTATTTAGTCTGACTTACATAATCCAGTCATCTTTTATTTTGTGGAAGCACAACTGACTTGATTAATCTCCACCCCAGAGTGGGTTTAAAAATAAGAGACAACATTCTGAGACAGGATGGCTTTAAAGGGGAGCGATAGTGTTTGATCACTTGCCCTGTCCCTCTGCTTTAAGAAGTCATTATCCCTGCCAAGAAAGATATCTCTGGTTTGTTTCAAGCATCAAAGATTAAAAGATTATATAATAGCTTGGAATCAAAATGTGATTCCGATGAAGAAAACACAGTGGTTGAAGAAAAATTCTCAGCATATACAGTTAGTAGAGAAAAGAAAATTACACTCACTGCTGCTCCGCTTCAGTGCTCAAATATGTCTTCAAATGAGTGTGTGTGACGAGTGTGATCAGCTCAGAGCCCTAAGCATCTGAGAACAGGCTTCCCTGAGAAGACTTCAGTATGCTCCCTAGGAAACTCAGTCCCCTTAGCTCAATCATGTGGGGAGTACAACTCTAGGTTGGCAGTACCATATTGAGTTGCCATTGTTTCCCTGGCTATTGCTCCATCTGTGAACAATTTGGCATGAAAAAAATTATATCCTAGTTACCTTTGTAAACCAATTCCTAAAATAGTTGCGGAAGCATAGTCAATGTCCTATGAAAATGTTATTGCCTAGAAGCATGAAAGTAAATTAGAGAGTTTCTGAAAAGATTAGGTGTCTTTTTACCAGTTTTATGTCTTATAACAATTGATAAGTCTTATCAAATAATACTGTGAGAGTGAGAAGGCGGAAATAATTTAAATTATTTGCTGAAAAAAATGGAAACACAGGGAGGTTGAGTTTGACTAGTCACAAAGATGTTGGCTGGAAGATCAAGAATAAACTTCTAGGCTTGATGTGAAGAGTTGAGTTCTAATCATGACAGACAGGAAATTTAGGAGGCCACATAGGGCAAAAATGTTTATAACCAATGGATTATAGAAGTTGTAGATGAGATGCAAGAAGCTTGGCTTAAGAAGAACGTTCAATAATGCTAGAAAAAATAATGATGAGTCAGTCGTTTTGTTTGGGTTTGCTCAGGCAGTCAGATACTTGAAAATTCCAATAATTAGAATTATTCCATAAAGATCATCTAAAAGAATAGGTTCCCTTTTCCTTTCCTTATGGCAAAATGATTATTTTATCCTTTTAGCAAGGATTGATTTATCTGATTATCACACTCCATTGCTAACACTCTTTTTAGCCTCAAATACAAGCCAGGTATAACCAGAAAAAGGTTAGGCAGGTGCGGATCTGTTTAGGACAATAATTCTCAATATTGACTATACAGCAAATCACCAGAGAGGCTTTTAATAATAGAGATTCCCAGGCCACAGCCAGAGCATTTGGATTAGACTCTTTGGAGGGAATTACACTTCAGGCATCTGTCTTCTGAAAGCTTTGAGGGTAACTGTAATGCACAGGGAAAGTTAAAAACCACTTCACTTGTGGGTCTTAGCATTAATTTTGTGGGTCACAGCCATCATTATAAAATATTGGTTGTAAAAGAAAATGTAAGACAGTATTCTGCATAATAAACGTATAATTTGTTTTGTACCTGTTTTGTAACTTCTATTTCAGCTGTGTATGTGCTTGCACTGTGTTGCAATGCAGAGTACACTTACTCTGTGTGTAGTCCAGAACGTTCAATATATACCAGTTTGGGTGTATGAGACTCTGTGGTTGAGAGTTCTAGCGGGCAGAAGCAGCAGGGGAAACAGGTAGACGGGGCAGTGTTCTCATTTCCTTCTCCATTTCACTTAGAACCAGGTTTGTGGGTCAGTCATACCTCAGAAAACTAGATTCATAGGGCTAGAAGGAGCTTACTTTTTAGTAAATCACCCTCATTTCATGGATTGACAAATTTTCCTAAAACAATGGATTTGTCTTTAATTAAAAATTGTGTTTCAACAGAAAACTACATGTTGTCTACAGCACACTGTTCTAGGTTATCTTAATGTAATTCTGCAGAAAGTACTTCATAAATCTGAAAAGTATGAATAACGACAAATAAATTCTTGTCTATAGCCTTGCAGTTTTGTCCTGTCTAGTAGAGGCTTAACTGGCTTCTCTCTCCAACTAGGAAGAAATTAGTGTTGCCTCCTCATGCACATTCATTCCAGCATTCCTTTACTTCATATAAGTGTGTGCTTTTGTGACTTCTCCTTTTAACTGCTTAGAACATGACCATAGTTATACCTGTATGAGTTAAATAAAATATTTAACACATGTTCATTTTCTTCTCTATAAGAGCAATGATCCTTTTATCCATTATCCTTGATCCTTTATTTGAAAATTAACTTTTAACAGTGATAATTCTCTCTTTAGAACAACATGGCAGGTCTTTTTACTTTCTGGTATCTTTCTGAGGGCCAGATTGACACCACTTCCTGATCCCATACCACCCTTACAACCGGCCATGGTCCAGCCACAAACAGGATCTGAACTCACCACAGATGTTGGACCTGGACCTAACCCAAGAAAAGCATGCCCATGGCTAAGGTTGAGTAACACTATGGCGTGTCTGTGGTTTCATGTAAAACGGAATACATACTGATGAAATCTTGGAAATCAAATTATATATAAAACTAGCAAACTGCTGAATTTGCTAATTCCTCTTTTACTTTTTCCTAACAGATTCAATTTCCTGTATTTTTTCTAGTCATGTGCTGCATTCATTTAAACAAACATTTTTAGGGGACTTTCTTTTCTAGCACCATGATGAAATAGATACACTGAAAAACTCCCCCTTTAAAATAGCTGGAAATGACGGGAAAAATCAAATAAGGATCCTTTTACATACACAGCTAAGCTTAAAAGGAAATAGGACGAATAGTGCTGAAACAATTGAACATCCACATGAAAAAAAAAAAATCTAGACATACATCTTACACTCTTCATAAAAATAAACACCGAATAGATCATAGACCTAAATGTAAAACAAAAAATTGTAAAACTCCTTAAAGATAGCATAGGAGAAAATCTAGACAACCTGAGATGTGGTGATAACATTTCAGATACGACACCAAAGAAGCAATCTGTGAAATAAATAACTGATAAGCTAAACTTCATTAAAATTAAAAACTTCTCCGCAAAACACACTGTCAAGAGATTGAGACAAGCAACAGACTAGCAGAGAATATTTGGAAAATATATATCTGATAAAGAATTATCCAAAACATACGAAGAAGTCTTAAAATTCAACAATAAAAAAAAATTTTGGCCAGGCTCGGTGGCTCACGCCTGTAATCCCAGCACTCTGGGAGGGTGAGGCAAGTGGATCACCTGAGGTCAGGAGTTCGAGACCAGCCTGGTCAACATGGCAAAACCTTGTCTCTACTAAAAAATACAAAAATTAGCTGGGCGTGCTGGCAGGCACCTGCAATCCCAGCTACTCGGGAGGCTGAGGCAGGGGAATAGCTTGAACCTGGGAGGCAGAGGTTGCAGTGAGCCAAGATCACGCCATTGCACTCTATCCTGGGAGACAAGAGCAAAACTTTATCTCAAAAAAACAAACAAAAAAAATAACAAAGATCTGAACAGACACCTCACCAAAGATGATATGCAAATGATAAATAAGCATATCAAAAGATGCTTAATATCATGTCATTAGATAAATGCAAATTGAAACAATATTAAGATATTAATATCATTACATATCTGTTATAATGGCCAAAATTCAAAGCACTGACAACATCAAACGCTGGCGAGGATGTGAAGTAACAGGAGCTCTCATTTATTGCTGGTGAAAATGTAAAATGGTACACCTACATTAGAAGACAGTTCGGCAGTTTCATATAAAACTAAACATACTCTTACCATATGATCCAGCAATTGTGTTCTCTTCTATTTACCCAAAATGAGATGAAAACTGATGTCCATACAAAACCTGCACATAGACATTTACAGTAGCTTTAAATGGATCATTTGGCAATTATAAAATTGCCAAAACTTGAACACAACCAAGGCGTCCTACAGTTGGTGAAGAGATAGAAATTCTGTGGTGATTCGAGACAATGGAATATTATTCAGTACTAAAAAGAAACATGCTATCAAGCCATTAAAAGACATGAATAAACCTTAAATGTATATTACTAAGTGAAATAAGCCAATCTGAGAAGGCTAAATAATTCCAATTATATGACATCCTGGAGAAGGCAAAACTATGGAGACAGTTAAAAAAATTAGTGATACCCAGGAATGGTGGCTCATGGCTGTAATCCCAGCACTTTGGGAGGCCGAGGTAGGCAGATTACTTGAGGTCAAGAGTTCAAGACCAGCCTAGCCAACATGGTGAAGCCCTGTCTCTACTAAAATTACAAAAATTAGCTGGGTGTGGTGGTGCATGCCTGTAGTCCTAGTTTCTCTGGAGGCTGAGGCAGGAGAATTGCTTGGACCCAGGAAGCAGAGGCTGCAGTGAGCTGAGATTTCACCAGTGCAATCCAGCATGAGCGACAGAGTGAGACTCTGTCACACACACACACACAAAAATCAGTGATTACCAGGGCAAAGTAATTACCAGATTATCAGAATAAGACAGCACAGCAGACTTTTAGGGCAGTGAAACCATTGTGCTGGATACATGTCATTATGCATTTGCCCAAGCTGTAAACTATGGACTTTGGGTGATAATGATACATCAATGTAGATTCATCAATTGTAAAAAATGTAGTACTCTGGTGTGTGATGTTGAGTCCAGGATGTGGATGGTATGGAGGGTCTAGAGGATATATGGGAGATCTCTGACTTTTCACCTAATTTTGCTGTGAATCTAAAACCACTCTAAAAAATAAGATCTATCCTGGGAGGCAGAGGTTGCGGTGAGCCAAGATCACTCCACTACACTCCAGCCTGGGCAACAGAGTGAGACTCCATCTCAAAAAGTAATAATAATAATAATAATAATATCTATTTTAAAAAAGATTAAAGAACAGAAAACAGGAAAATTAAATCAAAGCTAACTAATCTTCCTACAAAGAAAACACCAGTCCTAGACAATTTTAAAAGGGAAGTATTCACAAATACTGAAATAATACATAATTCTAATTTTACTCAAAGTATGTCATACTGTAGAAAATTAAGGCGCACTTCATAGCTCATTTTATCAATTTTGCACAATCTTGACAGAGCTCCAAAGAATAGACACTGTCTACCTTACATTCAGCCTGAACACTATGAACCAAAACCACACCTTATGGGCTATGTTATCATGACTTGGTGCTATCCCTTTGTCTTCATTAGCATGACTTTTGCCTTCTAGGAGTATCTTGCTCAGGCACATAGTTTTCTGATTCATTACAGAAAGTTCCTAAAAGACCCAGTAACTCTTCAGTGGTAAACATCAACAAACAGTTTGCACTCTACAGTTGTTTGAATCCTTCCCAGTCTTTTCCCCTGTGCTGAACAGTTATATCTTGATGTTTACCCAATCCTATTTGGCCAGCCTCCACCACCTTTGAAAGAGCCTTCTTAAATCAATCTTCCAATTCAATAAATTTGCCCTTACCTCTGCTCTTCAGAGACATTGCTAAAGCTTTGCAGATTTAGTATTCTCTTACTGCTGTGAGCATTTGTCTCATCAAACTGTCATCTTTGTCTCATCAACAGGTTGTGTTGGTAATGTTTGGGGAGCCAGCTTTTGACATTTCAAAACAGTGAGCTATGATCACGCCACTGCACTCCAGCCTGGGTGACAGAGCAAGAATTACAGGTCAATCCTACTTACAGAGAAAGATGCAAAAATTCGAAATGAAATATTATATAACTAAATATAGTAATGTATAATGTATAACTTATTATAATTCAATAACAATTAATATGTGATGACCAAGTTCTGTTTATCCCAGGAAGATAAAATTGGATTAATATTAAAATATCAATTAGTGTAATTTACTACATTAATAAAGAAAAATTATTTGATCAATTTAATGCAGAAAACCTTCTGATAAAAGTCAACATTTTCACACATAAATAAAATAAATCTAAAACTAATTTTGACCACAATTACAGAAATTTATTAAGCAAATATGTATTTATAAGCAGATTCAAAACAGCTTATATAACCTCTCCTAAACCTTGTACCTGACCAAATAGACTTAGGTCAGTCCGTCACTAAGGATAGGTAAAGTAAACATATGTAATAGTAAAGTGCTGAAAGCTTTTCCTTTTAGATCACCATGAGACAGGGGTACTTTTTATCACCATCTTTTCTTTTCAACATTGTATTAGAAGTCCTAGCCAATGCAGTAAGAAAATAAAAGTCTATAGATTAGAAAGGATAAAATAAAATCTCTTTAATTCAATGATAAATTTATAATCTTAGAAACCCAAGGAATCTTTAAAACGATTTGAATGTATCAGAGTTGGACTGATTAAGTGGCTGGGAAAATTTAAAAAAAGGAAAAATAATGAATTTATAAGAGTTTAGCTAATTGTAAAATCAGAATAATAAATTGTTTCCATTTCTATACAACACACAAAAACTGTAATTTTAAGAAAAAATACCGTCATTTACAATAACTTCCAGAAATGTAAAGTACCTAATAGTACAGCTAACAAAAAATGTGTAAGATATTTATAGGGGAAAATTAAAACATTATTCAAAAGTGGTTTTAAGGACCTAAATTAATTAAGAGAAAAAACAGGTTCAATGCATTAGAAGATGTAATACTATAAAGATATTCATTCTTCCCCAAATTCATCTAAAAATTCAAAATGATTCCAATCAGAATACAAACAGGTTTTTGTTTTTTGTTTTGGGAGCATTTATTTTTTAGAAACTGGTAATGTAATGTGAAAAGTAAAAATGCTACAAATGGTCAAAACATTTCTAAAAATCAAAGAACAAGAAGGGGCAATGGCCCTTACTAGATAGCTAGAATTATTATAAAATTGTGATTATTAAAACCATGTATTATTAGTGGAATAAAAACATAAAAGTGTGAATGAAACAATAGATGGCCTAGAAAACGAATGCATATGTATATGTACCCTTGATGTATACCATATGTGACTGTGACAGTCAGGGAGGATAGTTTTTTTTTAAGTGTGCTGGGAAAATTGTTATCTATACTTTTAAAAAGTAAAATTAGATCACTATCTCAATCAAAATTCTAGCAGGATTTTTTTTTTTTTGTAGAAACTGAAAAGCTGATTCTAAAATGTATATGGCATTTAAAAAGGCCCAGAGGAGCCTAAACTGTTTAGAAAAAGTAGGACAAAGTAGCAAGATGTATATACCTGATTAAAAGTTAACTATACAATTACAGAAATAGAGTGTGGTGTTGATGTCAGAATAAGCAAATAGGTCAATGGAGCAGAACGGAAAGTCCAGAAATAGCAGCACACGTATGTACAATCATTTAACTTTAGACCAGTTGGGAAATGAGGAAATGGAGAAAGGACTGTCTTTTTAACAAATGGTGCTGAAAACCTTAAATCTCTATATGGAAAACAACAAACTTCAACCCTTACCTCACACCATGCACAATAATTAACTCTATAGAAATCCCAAATTTACACTTAGAATTTAAAATTGTAAAACTTCTAGAATAAAAATTGTAGAAAATCTTTGCAAAGTTGGGTTAGAATTTCTTTTTCTTTCTTTTTTTTTTTTTTTTTTTTTTTTTTGAGACGGAGTCTCGGTCTGTCGCCCAGGCTGGAGTGTAGTGGCCGGATCTCAGCTCACTGCAAGCTCCGCCTCCCGGGTTCACACCATTCTCCTGCCTCAGCCTCCCAAGTAGCTGGGACTACAGGCGCCCGCCACCTTGCCCGGCTAGTTTTTTGTATTTTTTTAGTAGAGACGGGGTTTCACCGTGTTAGCCAGGATGGTCTCGATCTCCTGACCTCGTGATCCGCCCGTCTGGGCCTCCCAAAGTGCTGGGATTACAGGCTTGAGCCACCGCGCCCGGCCTGGGTTAGAATTTATTAGATAGGACCCGGTCATCACAAACCATAAAATAAAACACTGATAAAATTTACTTCATCAAAATATAGAACTTCTTCTTCATGAAAGACACCGTTAAGAAAACAAAAAGGCAAGTTACAAAGACAGGCAGAAAATATTCATAATAAGAGTACTCAATCCTTACAACTCAAGAATAAGAAGAAAACAAATGTTTACA
Source organism: Macaca thibetana thibetana (assembly GCF_024542745.1). Lineage (NCBI taxonomy): Eukaryota > Metazoa > Chordata > Mammalia > Primates > Cercopithecidae > Macaca > Macaca thibetana. The sequence goes on from NC_065586.1 coordinate 85,083,381, forward strand.
TGTACAAAAAATTGAATAGATGCTTCATAGAAGAAAGTATATGAGGCCGGGTGTGGTGGCTCATGCCTGTAATCCCAGCACTTTGGGAGGCCGAGGCAGATGGATCACATGAGTTGAGGGGTTTGAAACCAGCCTGGCCAACATGGTGAAACCCTGTCTCTACTAAAATACAAAAAATTAGCCGGGCGTGGTGGCTCATGCCTGTAATCCCAGCTACTGGGGAGGCTAAGGCATGAGAACCGTTTGAACCTGGGAGGTGGAAGTTGCAGTAAGCCAAGATCAGGCCACTGCACTCCAGCCTATGCAACAAAGTGATACTCTGTCTCAAAAAAAAAAAAAAAAAAAAAGTATATGAATGTCCATAGGACACAAAAAGATTCTCCACATGACTAGTCATGAGGAAATTTTAATTTTAAAATGACAATGTACCACCATATAGCCACAGAACAGCTAAAATAAAAAAGACTGGTAATTCCAAGGATTAATGAGGATGTAGAGAAACTGGAACATATAGCCACAGAACAGCTAAAATAAAAAAGACTGGTAATTCCAAGGATTAATGAGGATGTAGAGAAACTGGAACTCTCATATTTTGCAGGTGGATACGCAAAATGGTACAACTAACTTTTAAAAACACCTTAGAAGTTTCTTATAAAAATAAATATACATTTACCTGACTTACCTCCACACTCTTGATATCATAGTATATAACACAGCTTTGAAAATATTTGTATTTTTTAAAGCATATGTAATATTAATATGTGAACTGATTAGAATTATAGTGATAACGTTTTTTTAAAAAACGTACACTTACAATAAAACTCAGCAATTCAACTTCTAGGTAATTATCCAAGAGAAATACTTATATCCACTCAAAAAATCGTTTATAAATGCATAGCAGCTTTATTCATAATATTCCCAAATTGGAAATAACCCAAATGTTTATCAATTGATTAATGAATAAAAATAGTTGTGGTATTGGCATATCCTTATCATAGAATTCTTGGTAATAAAAAAATTGATACACACAACATGGATGGCTCTCAACAACATTAAACTATGTGAACGGAGTTAGAAACAAAACAATACATAATGTGTTATTTAATTTTTGTGAAGCTCTAGAAAAGACAAATTTCATCAATAGTGGTAGGAAGCAGATCAGTGGTTGCCTGGGACCATGATAAATGGGTATTGACTGCAATGAGCATAAAGAAACTGTGCTGGGTAAAGATATATTCTATGCTATGTCTGTGGTAGTGATTAAATGATTGCATACATTTATAAACTTGTATACTTAAAATTGATAAATTTTATTGTGGATATATTATATATCAATAGGTGAATGGTACAAAATAGCTCAAAATTAAACCCATTCATATATAGTCTGTTGCTCTTTGGCAAAAGTAAGTTTCGTTTTAAAATAAACATACAATAATAATAAAATGAACTGCAATAATAGGCAATGATAGGCCAAATTAGAGTAATGAGATCTAAAGCATCATTGCATTAAGATTCTAAGGACAGGCTAGGCGTGGTGACTCACGCCTGTAATTCCAGCACTTTGGGAGGCCACGGTGGGTGGATCACGAGGTCAGGAGATCAAGACCATCCTGGCTAAAAAGGTGAAAGTCCATCTCTACTAAAAATACAAAAAAATTAGCCGGGCATGGTGGCGGGTGCCTGTAGTCCCAGCTACTTGGGAGGCTGAGGCAGGAGAATGGCGTGAACCCGGGAGGCAGAGCTTGCAGTGAGCCAAGATCCTGCCACTGCACTCCAGCCTGGGCCACAGAGTGGGACTGCATCTCAAGAAAAAAAAAAAGATATTAAGGGCATTGAACTGTTTAGGAAAGAGTACAGATGTTCATTTACTTGACTTTTTTTTTTTTTTTTTTTTGAGACGGAGTCTCGCTCTGCCGCGCAGGCTGGAGTGCAGTGGCCGGATTTCAGCTCACTGCAAGCTCTGCCTCCCGGGTTCACGCCATTCTCCTGCCTCAGCCTCCCAAGTAGCTGGGACTACAGGCACCTGCCACCTCGCCTGGCTAGTTTTTTGTAGTTTTTAGTAGAGACGGGGTTTCACCGTGTTAGCCAAGATGGTCTCGATCTCCTGACCTCGTGATCCGCCCGTCTGGGCCTCCCAAAGTGCTGGGATTACAGGCTTGAGCCACCGCGCCCAGCCCATTTACTTGACTTTTTAAAGTGAAGTATACATTTTTAAAACGTTAAGTTTAGCCACCAAAATAGACTACAGTAGAAATAAAATGTACGGCTTCAAGCCACAATGAGAAGTAAAAATAATTTTTTTAATCAGGAAGATTTTTAACTCAGGAAGATTTTTAAAATAAGGCATAGAAAACCAGTTTAAACAAAACAAAACCATAGAAATAAAACCAAAAATGTCCATTAATCACAGAATATACATTTGCCCAGTAAAAGACAGATAGTGTCAGATTGTGGTGCCTGCCAAGCAACACAGAAGGGATAGCAAAGGTCAGGAGCTCATGATACAGTAAGAAGTCAGGCAATGATAAACTCCATCTTCGGTACCATAAGGTTAGTCTGAGGGCAGACATCATTCCAGGGAGTTATGGGAGCACTAACAAGAGGGACACAGTTCTCTCTGTGAAGTCACGTGTGTCGGCAGGTAGCCACTAAGTTGAGTTACCCAGGTTAAGAAGAAGGTGAAGGCCATCAAAAAGTGGGCAAAGGACATGAACAGACACTTCTCAAAAGAAGACATTCATGAGGCCAACAAACATATGAAAATAAAAAAGCTCAACCTCACTGATCATTAGAGAAATGCAAATCCAAACCACAATGAGATACTATCTCACACCAGTCAGAATGGTGATTATTGAAAAGTCCAGAAACAACAGATACTGCTGAGGTTGCAGAGAAAAAGGAATGCTTTTACACTGTTGGCAGAAGTATAAATTAGCTCAACCATTGTGGAAAACAGTGTGATGATTCCTCAAAGACCTAGAGGCAGAGATACCATTTGACCCAGCAATCCCATTACTGGGTATGCAACCAAAGGAATATAAATTATTTTATTATAAAGAAACATACATGTGTATGTTTATTGCAGCCCTATTCACAATATCAAAGACATGGAATCAGCACAAATGCCCATCAGTGATAGACTGGATAAAGAAAATGTGGTACATATACACCATGGAATACTATGCAGCCATAAAAAGGAATGAGATTATGTCCTTTGCAGGGACATGGATGGAGCTGGAAGTCATTATCTCAGCAAACTAATACAGGAACAGAAAACCAAATACCACATACTCTCACTTATGCGTGGAAGTTGAATGATGAGAACACATGGACACAGGGAAGGGAACAACACACACTGGGGCCTGTTGGAGGGAGGGGTTGGGGAGGAAGATCATTAGGAAGAATAGGTAATGGACACTGGGTTTAATACTTAGGTGATGGGATGATCTGTGCAGCAAACCATCATGGCACACGTTTGCCTATGTAACAAACCTGCACATCCTGCACATGTACTCCAGAACTTAAAATAAATGTTGAAGGAAAAAAAAAAAGTAGGGGAAGGACATTCTTGGCAGAAGGAACAGCCTGAGCACAAGCACAGAGGAGAGAAACAGCTTGCTGTTTTGGAGACCAGTACAATCATGTGACTGATATGCTCTTACGTGCGCATGTCAGAAATTCATTTCATTCTCCTTCTCAGAAGGACAGCGTTACAGAAGATTATTCTGAGCATAGTACCTAACTCAGTGGAATCTCTCCACAGTGGAAGTCACTTGTAATTACTAAATAAGGATCTTTATCTCCAAAAACTCCTGGGCCTCAAAGAGTTAGTCTAATTAGTACACATTAATTCATAAATCCAAGTTTGCAAACTGAGTGAATGTTGATGATTCATTTCTGTATCCTATCTAATGCTTAAGACTGAAGTCACCTGTTTATCCTATGAATTTCCTTGAAAAAATTTTTCTCTGAGCTGTTAGTGTACTTACATTTGGCTTAAGAAATTTTCTATTTTCTACCTCATTCTTTACTTATTCTTAACCTCCGCATTTCTGCAATTTCTTGGGAGAGAGAGCCGTGTTCGTTTTATTTTGGTTACAATGCTTTGCACATAATGGCTAGGCACTTTAAGATGATGAAATAGTTGATAAAGTTTCTGCAACTATGGCGTTATTAGTAGAGAAAGCAATCAGCAGTGCTTCTAGCCCTCAAGGCCCTAGGGATGCACTGAGAAGAGTTTTTGAGTCCATTTCTTCAGGGATTATTTTTAAAAGTAGTCCTGGGCTTCTGGATCTTTGTGAAAAGGATCCCTTTGATACCTTGGCAACAATGACTGACCAGCAGCGTGAAGACATCACATCCAGTGCACAGTTTGCATTCAGACTCCTTGCATTCCGCCAGATATACAAAGTTATAGACATGGATCCATTATCACAAATGAGCCAACATTTTAACATCCACAACAACAGGAAACGAAAAAGGGATAGTGATGGAGTTGATGGATTTGAAGCCGAGGGAAAAAAAAAAAAGAGAAAAGATTGTGATAACTTTTAAAAGATGCCTGTAAATCTTCAGTGTTAAAAAAACAAAAGATGCCCATTTGTTGGCTGTTTGTCATTCATAATAATGTCTACATTGAAAAATGTATCAAGAATTTAAAGGATTTCATGGAAGAACCAAGTTTTTCTATGATATTAAAAATATACAGTGTTACATATTATTTGAATGGAAAGACACACACACACACACACACACACACACACACACACACAAAACAGAATGTGCTCTGACTAGGCAGGAAGCAGCAGTTCCGATTTTTTCTCATTATTTTGATTTTATTTTCTGGTTGCCCTAGCTTCTCCACCCTACTTTTGTGTCTTTTGTTAACTAGGGCATTGTCTTATTAAATCTTTACTGTATTTAATGCAGGATTTGTGCTTCAGTTGCTCTGTGTATTTTGATACTTTTATTTACAGGTTTTGTTTGCTTTTTGACACTAGTTGTAAGTTAGTTTGTGTTATAGATGATATCTTTTACCCCTTCTTAATATTTTACAGCAGTACTTTTTTTTGTAATGTGAGACTGCAGAATTTCTTTTGTTTTTCTATATGTGAAGCATTACAACTCAAAAAGTTATCCTGCCATTCAAGTACTCAGAACGGAACGTTTCTGCAGATCTTGTGACATTTGTCTCTAGCATGATATATAAACGTGTAATTAAGACAGATTTCTATTAATCTAATCAAGTTTGCTGTTAGTTGTGCATTAGCAGTATAAAAACTAATATATACTATCTAGTCTTGCAACAGTTTTAAAGCCTCCGCAAAATTGATAGTAAAAATGCATGACATTTTTGTCTTTAATAGACTTTTAAAATTATAATTGTAGGTTTAACACGTAGATCTTTGTACAGTTGACTTTTTTGACATAGCAAGGCCAAAAGTAAATTTCTGAATATTGTTTTCCTGTGTATAAGTGGAAAGGGCATTTTTCATGCATAAATGGGCTAACCAATATTTTCAAGAGAACTTTATCATTGTGCAACTAACAACAGTAACTAGTCCTTAGTTATGGTGGCAGTTTCTTATTGGTATGTGTGAGATTATTCTAGCAACTATTACAGTACAACACAGTTAATCTTCTCCACACACCTTATCACCCAGATAATTTACAATTCTGTTAACAGTGAGGTTGATAAAGTATTATTGATAAAAAAATAAGATAATATAAGAAAAAAACAGAAAATTATTTGGTGTGGCCATCTTACATGCTTATATGTCTCCTACACAAAGCTAAATATTCTAGCAGTGATGTAATGAAAAATTATGTCTTACTGTTGATGTATGTATGCTCTGATGTCATTTCGTTGTCATAGCTCTACAGTGAAATACACAAATAAAAATTAAATTTAAAAAAAAGATCATCTTAGGGCCAGGTGTGGTGGCTCATGCCTGTAATCCCAGCACTTTGGGAGGCCGAGGCAGGCAGATCATGAGGTCAAGAAATCAAGACCATCCTGGCTAACATGGTGAAACCCCATCTCTACTAAAAATACAAAAATTAGCTGGGTGTTGTGGCACACACCTGTAGTCCCAGCTACTCGGGAGGCTGAGGCAGGAGAATTGCCTGAATCTGGGAGGCAGAGGTTGTAGCGAGCCGAGACTGAGTCACTGCACACCAGCCTGGCGACAGAGAGAGACTCCGTCTCAAAAAAAAAAAAAAAAAAAAAAAAAAATCTTAAAATGATATGTTGCTTGCAGTCATTAGTGATAAAATCAGATTATGCTCTTACATGAATTTTAATGGTTTTTAATTCTTCAGAGTAGATTTTTAAATACTAAATATATCTTTCCATATAATATTTGGAGACCTAGGAGTTGAAATAGTGGTATTTCAAGGTAGCTTGAATAAAGTGCACTGACAGACACTTCTGCAAGATCGCTTTACTTCATCCTTCTAGTATTCCCTATTGCCCAAAGGGGAAAAAAAATCTTTATGATTCCTTTGAATTTCTTCTATTCTTCAGTTATGCTTCAGGCTAAAGCCTAAATTAATTTTATTTCTAGATTCTGGATACTTAAGATACTTCTTTTAAAATTGTTTTCTATTAACAAACTTCATCCAATAACCCCAGAGATTAGGGGGAAAGGGACACAAAGATGTACAGGGTGCCTCCTCCATGAAAGAGGCTGTGCTGTGTGTTTTCACATCTGTGTCTCAATCACTTCTCACAAAAGCTCTGTAAAAATAGCATTTAATATTAATAACAAGAGCTAACATTGATTGATCTCTACATAAAAGATCTCATGTGTTTGAACACCAATCTTAGGAAGTAAGGTTAATCTCCCAATTGTACAGATGAGAAACACTAAAGCTTATGGGAGTTAAAAACACAACTGGGAAACCATAGTATTAAGATTTAAGCTCTTATATTAATTCTTCCAATGGCTATGCTTTTAACCATGATGCAGTACTGCTTATTTGTAAATTAGAGAGCATAATCTCCATTTTAGAGATGAGAATATATTAGGTTGGTGCAAAAGTAATTGTACTTTTTGCCATTGAGTGATGGCAAAACTGCAATTATTTTTGCACCAGCCTATAGGTTCAAAATGTGCTCAGATCATGCATTTAATAAATAGCAGGGCCCAGATCAGAATTAAAACTGACTACATCTAACTCCCAAATCTGAGTGCTCCACCTTGCACCACACCTTGCTGATGCAAAGAGCAAGTTTTCAAGCTGGACTACAATAAAGCTATTTTTCCATTTGAGTCTACATGTGGGACTAACTTTTATATATTATACTACCAAGGCAGAGAATGAGCTGGGATGAGCTGACACTTCATCATGACTGGAAAAGCCTGTCTGGCCAGGTGTGGTGACTTGTGCTTGTAATCTCAGCAATTTGGGAGGCCAAGATGGGAGGATTGTTTGAGCCCAGAAGTTTGAGGCCATCCTGGGCAACATAGCAAGACCTCATTCCTACAAAGAAAAATTTAAAGAGTATCCAGCTGCACTGGCATATGCCTATAGTCCCAGTTACTCAGGAGGCTGAGGTAGGAGAATCACTTGAGCCCAGGGGTTTGGGGTTGCAGTGAGCTATGATTGCACCACTGCACTACAGCCTGGGCAACAGAGGGACACTGTAGGAGAGAAAGAGAGAGAGTAGAGGGGAAAGGAGAAGAGAGAGGAAGGGGGAGGAGGGGAAGAGAGGGAAAATAGGGGAGGGAAGGAAGGGGGAGGGGAGGTGAAGGGGAAGGGAAAGGAAAGGAAAGGAGAAAGGAAAGGAAAGGAGAAAGGAAAGGCAAGGAGAAAGGAGAGGCAAGGAGAAAAGCAAGGCAAGGAGAAAGGCAAGGCAAGGTAAGGAGAAAGGCAAGGCAAGGCAAGGAGAAAGGCAAGGCAAGGCAAGGAGAAAGGCAAGGCAAGGAGAAAGGCAAGGCAAGGAGAAAGGCAAGGCAAGGCAAGGCAAGGAGAAAGGAAAGGCAAGGAAAGGAGAAAGGAAAGGCAAGGAATGGAAAGGGAGGGGAGGGGAAGGGAGGGAAGGGGAGGGGAGGGAAGAGAAGGGGAGGGGAGGGGAGGGAAGGGAAGAAAAAGCCTGTCTGGTCCAGATACTCTTCTGAGATGGCCCAGTGGGAGAATCTTGGTCCTTCCAATGGGCCAGTAATGAGCATATGCTTTGGTGTGCCAATCTGCCTGTGCCACTCTCCTCAGGATTCTTCCCACAAGACAGCAGGTAAAAAAAAAAAAAAAAAAGTTGGTTTTCCTTCCTCCCTGGGTTTCTCTTTGAGTTTCCTTGGGTTTCTGTTTCACTTTGGTTTTTCTAATTTGTAACCCAACCAAGATCACGGGAGGATACACGGCACCTGTTAAAGGGACTTGGGATTTTTGTCAAACAGACCAGGAATTCAGTACCGTCCACATGATATTTTCTAGACTCCATTTAGTCTTCGTGTGGTCCAGCAGCATCAGCATCACCTGGGATCATATTAGGAATGCAGATTCTCAGGACCCCACTCAGACCTACTGAATCAAACTCTGCATTTTAACAAGATCCCCGGGTGATATGCACACACATTGGAGTTTGAGAACCCTTGCTCTAGAGCATGATAACTAACATTTTAAGCCCCGATTTTCTGGTCTGTAAAATGGGAATGATAAGCAGGGCATTTTAGAGGATAATAATAAATGCAAAGAGCCAAGTAAAGAAACCTGACTCACTGTAGGCATTTAATTTGAAAGATCAATTATAATTTTATGGTTATTATTATTATCCCAATTATCTCCAGATACTATTTCATTATTCAGAAACCTCATCTGTTTTTCCTGTTAGATTTTTTCCACGAACATGCAAACATATTTGGGACTATTTTTCCCATCAGAACAATAAATAGACATAACTCCTCTCCTGATGCTACTTTATCTCCATCATAGCCACATTTCTCTCTTTCCCTCCCTTGATATCGAAGCATCTCAAACAAGTTGTCTAGACATACTCTTCGGTCTCTCCTTCCCTTCTCTCTTGAGCCCACTCCAAGCAGGATTTTGTCCCCAACGCTCCACCAAAACAGCTTTTCTCAGGGACACCTGTGACCACCATGTTTCTGAATCCAGATTTCCTTTCTCAGTCTTCATCTCACTTATTTAGTGTATCAGCAGCACTTTTTTGCCTTAAAATACATTTTCATTTTGATTCCAGGACACCACACTCACCTGGCCATCTTCTTACATCCCTTGCTATTCCTTCTCAGTCTCATTTACAGGTACTTTCTCTCTTTTATACTTGTACATATTGACATGCTGTAGGGCTCAGTATTTGGACCAATTTTTTTTCTGTCTACAAATCACTCCCTGACGACCTCATTCAATCTCAATGGCTTTAATTATAATATCATCTATGAGGTAATGACTTCTAAATTATATCTGTAGCTTGGAACTTTCCCTTAAACAATAAACTCATCTATATAACCACCTACTATCATCTCCAGCCATCTGCAGAGCTCGTTCGTTCACTTCGTTAGTCTCTTTACTTTAAAAAATCACTTTCTCATTGAGACCTGCCCTGGGCATCCTAAAATTCTAACTACCCTTCCTCCACTTGAAAATACACATCTTTCTTTCCTTTTTATTTTGTCTTCCTAGCACTTATCACTATCGAATGTATTACATGTTTTAGCTTTATATGCCTTACTTATTATTTCTCCCTCCTCCCTCACTTGAATGTAAACTCCACTAGAAAAGGATTTTTGTTTTCCTTTTTCTCTGCTGTATGCCCTGTGCCTAGAATACTGCATGGCATAATAATTGTTGCTAAACAGTCACTAAACAAATGTAGGATTCCACTTTACAGCTAAAGGAACACAGGTTCAGGATGGGCGTTCCCAAGGTCACAGAGCCAGAGGATTGCACAGCTGTGAATTGAATGCTAGTATGTCTGACACCAAATCTCCATATCAAATACTACCTATATTTGAAAGAGTTTTTCCATGGCCACTTTCATTCTTCAGCTTTTGTTTTTGTAAATATGTTTTGTTGGATTCAGTGCTCTCCTCTTCAGCAGGACTACATTTTCTACTAAGACATGTTAACACGCCATCAAATAATTAGGAAGTATAAGGTTATCTCACCTGAAGCATCATGTTTCCAAGTAATCTGTTTCAGAGAACTTGAATCAAAGCAAAATGGGAAATGAATAATGTTTCCTCTTTATTCCTTCCTGTCACCTTTTCTTTCCTCTGCCTCAACAAACAGTACTTGGATATTCTTCTCACAGAAACAGCACAGGAAGGGGAGGTTTATCACATTCTATGGCTTCTCTTAAAATAAGGTCTGATTTAAAACATCAGGAAACACACTTCTTTTCCCTTGACTACAGAGTTAGCAGTAAATACCCTTTCCTCTTCCTGCCACTGCAGCCTCAGCAATAGGACTTGTGGAAAGTGAGTCTAACTCATGCAAAAGTATTACTTCTAGTTCTGCCATTTTCCAGCAGGGCTGTCTGGATTTCGTCAAGTTTCATTTTGCCTGTATAAAGCGGGAATAATAGCACTACTTTGGAAGGTTGCTGCAAGTAAGTATTAATAAAGATAACACACACAAAGAGCTTAGGGTGAGGCTTATAAGCTGTTATAAAAGTCAACTTTCTTCTGACTTCAATGAAACCAGATTATATTTGTAGGACTTGTTGCTGCTTATTCACTCCAGCAGTATAAAGCAGATGGATTGGGTCTCCTAGTGGGGAAAGCAAAGAACCAGGTTCCATGTAGCTGTGGGGGCACTTGGCATATATTATCTCTAGTTCTCATAATGGCACTCTAAGGTGAGTAGAATTAGCTCCATCTCAGAGAGGAGAAAACTTAGGTTCAGAGATGGTAAAGAAGTGGCTTTGGGTCATGGATCCAACCAGGAGCAGAACAAGGATTCAAACTCAAGCCTAACTCCAAAGAGCCCATTATTTCCACTAGAGTAGCACCTCCATCATCCCTCAAGCCCAAGTAACACCTTTCCTGGACACAATTTGCCTGTAATGGACTCTTCCAGCCTTGGAAAAATATAATCACCCAAACAAGCCCAGCCATCACCCAAACAGAAAAATGTATATCTCATTGCATTTTTTTTACTTTCCTAAGGCATTTCATATCCATTTTGTCCTTTACCATCCCTGATGGCGCTGCCTGTTCAGCTGTCTACATTTCTCACCTGAGTCATTATAATTTCACCCTAACTCATCTCTGTGCCTCCAGTTTCCCAGCTGCGTAATTTATCTTCATGTTGCTGTCAGACACGGCTCACTGAACAAAGGTAGGGCCTTCTCTGACTCTGAATTCTTTGAAAGCTCCCAATTGCCTACAGAGTAAATTTCAAACTTCCTATCATGACGTGCAACAATCTCTCCATGCTCACCTCCTGCCACATCTACCATGTACCCTTTGCTCTTTCATAGTGGGATCCTTATTGTTCCCCAAATATGTTGAGCTCAAGTCATGCTTGTCCATGTAGTTCAATAAACTGAAGTGTTAGTCTCTAACCAGCAAAATCTTTCTCATAGTCATGCTCACCCATACATATGGGAGTATGGTTGAGGATAGATTTTCTGGAAGACTATTTGGCAAAAGATACCAGAATGCTTGTGAATATCTAAATCTTTATCTCTGTGTTCCAATTCTAAGAATTTATCCTGAGGATAGTTCAGAGATGAGTACAACTATGTCTAATGTTGTTTGTTTATAATTCTTTCACGTTGTATGCTATCTAAATGTCCAATCAAAGGGAATTTATTTTAAAAATATAAAAATGTATAAATTATGGTACATGCATATGATAGGAGTGACTGGGTCACTAAATACTAAAAATATTTAGTCCCCTGAAAATATTTCTACAGTATAAGAATGGAAAAATGTGAGTTTAAAAAAGGGTGCATACCTTATAATTCCAATTCTTTTTTTTTTCTTTTCTTTTCTTTTTTTTTTTTTTTTTTTTTTTTTTTTTTTTTTGAGATAGAGTTTCACTCTGTTGCTCAGGCTAGAGTGCAGTGGTTTGATCTCAGCTCACTGCAACCTCTGCCTCCCGGGTTCAAGCAATTCTCCTGCCTCAGCCTCCTGAGTAGCTGAGATTACAGGTGCCCGCCACCATGATTGGCTAATTTTTGTTTATTTTTCAGTAGAGACAGGGTTTCACCATGTTGGTCAGGCTAGTCTCAAACTCCTGACCTCGTGATCTGGCTGCCTCGGCCTCCCAAAGTGCTGGGATATAGGCGTGAGCCACCACACCCGGCCTATAATTCCAATTCTACTAAGGAAAAATATAAATACACATGTATGTGTGTATATACATGTTCGTTAGAAAGACTGGAAGTATATATGCCAAATACAAATGTTGATTATCTTTAGTGTAGATACTGTAAGTTATTTTAATTTTATTCATTGTATTTTTTATATTTTTTAAACATGTAATGAACATGTATTTCTTTATATGAAAAAAAAATACTTTCAAAGTTCCTATTTGTCCTTCAAATCCAGCACAAAATCCTCCTCTGAAGGCTTTCCTAATTCTCATGGTCCGAATAAATCCATCTTCTTTCAACTTTCACAGTAGTCTTGCTCCACTTCATCTTATAGTATAGTAAATTATTTATATGTCTTACTTAACAACTAGACTGAGAGTGTCTGAGCACAGGCTCCAAGTCTGACTCACCTGGCACAAGCTTCACCCATTCCAGGAGGCCTTCCTCAGCAGGAACTTAATGAGATACTTACTGAAAAGAGCAACTCTGACACATCTTTATAGATGTAGCCTCATAACTGACTTATGACTGGGACTTATTTGGAACAGAAACGGGTGTGTGTAAGAAAACATTTGGACATTTGTGCTCAGTGTTGGAATGTCAACGTTTGGAATTTTATGCTCAGTGTTGCAATGTCTAGTTTCTGATTATAATTTCCTGTATCCTTATTTCTCTCTTCCTTGGGCACAAGTTTCCACCAACCATGAGTCCATGCTGCCCACACACCGCTGTCTTATATTGTGAGGGAGAGATGAGGGACAAGAAAATCAAGAACCATGTAGGGGTGAGTGTGGAGGAAGCTTGTATTGAGTTGAATTTGAGAGGCAAAGAGAAAGTCTTCATGACAGCAATGGGTTGAGAAATCTTAAGAGCAAAAGAAATGAGAAATAAGTTTTTTTTTCCTGACTTTTATTTTTTGGTTTAGGGTATACATGTGCAAGTTTGTTAGATGAGTAAAGTACATGTTGCTAAGGTTTTGGATACAAATAATCCTGTCACCCAGGTAGTGTGTGTAGTTAGTACCTCATAGGTAGTTTTTCAACGCTCACTCCTTCTCACTCTGCTCCCTCAACTAATCCCCAGTGTCTATTGTTCTTACCTTTGTGTTCACATGTATTCAATATTTAGCTCCTGCTTATACGTGAGAACAGGTGGTATTTGGTTTTCTGTTCCTGCGTTAGTTCACTTAGGATAATGGTCTCCAGCTGCATCCATGTTGCTAAAAAGGACATGATTTTGTTTTGTTTTTTATGGCTGCATAGTATTCCATGGTATATATATACCACATTTTCTTTACACAGTCCACTGTTGATAGGTATCTAGGATGATTCCATGTCTTTGCTATTGCGAATAGTGCTATGGTGAACATACAAATTCATGGGTCTCTATGGTAAACAGTTTATTTTCCTTTGGATATAGGCCCAGTAATGGGATTGCTGGATCAAGTGATAGTTCTGTTTTAATTTCTTTAAGAAATCTCTACACTTCTTTCCACACTTGCTGAACTAATTTACATTCCCACCAGCAGTGTATAAGAGTTTCTTTTTCTCCACAGCCTCACTGACAACTGTTATTTTATGACTTTTGATAGTAGCCATTCTGACTGGTGTAAGATGATATCTCACTGTGGTTTTGATTTCCATTTATCTAATTATTAGTGATGCTGACCATTTTTCATGTGTTTGTTGGCCGCTTGTGTGTCTTCTTTTGAGATGTGTCTGTTCATATCTTTTGTCCATTTTTTAATGGGGTTACATGATTGTTGTTTGTTAAATTGTTATGCATCCTATAGATTCCAGATATTAGGACTTTACTGGATGCACATTTTGTAAATATTTTCTCCCATTCTGTAGGTTGTCTTTTTACTCTGTTGATAGTCTCTTTTGCTGTGCAGAAGCTCTTTAGTTTATTCAGATACCACTTGTCAATGTTTGGTTTTGTTGCAATTGCTTTTGGGGACTTCTTAGTCATAAATTCTTTGCCAAGGCTAACGTCCTGAATAGCATTTCCTGGATTTTCTTCTAGGGTTTTTATAGTTCTAGGTCTTACATTTAACCCATCTTGAGTTAATTTTTGTGTATAGTGAAAGGAAGGGGTCCAGTTTCATTCTTCCACATATGGCTAGCCAGTTATCCCAACATCATTTATTGAATAGAGAGTTCTTTCCCCATTGTTTGTTATAAAAGGTCAGCTTTGTTGAAGATCAGGTGGTTGTGTGTGGCTTTATTGTTAGGTTCTCTATTCTATTTTGTTGATCTACTTGTCTGGTTTTATTTTATTTTATTTTTCCACTACTGTGCTGCTTTGATTACCGTAGCCTTGTAGTATAGTTTGAAGTTGGGCAGTGTGATGCCTCTGGCTTTCTTCTTTTTGCATAGGATTGTTTTGCCTATTCAGGCTCTTTCTTGGTTCCATATGAATTTTAGAATAGCTTTTTTCTAATTTTGTGGAAAATGATGTTGGTAACTTCAATAGCATTAAATCTGTAAATTGCTTTGGGCAGTACAGCTGTCGTAACAATATTGATTCTTCTTATCCATGAACATGGAATGTTTGTCCATTTGTTTGTGTCATCTCTGATTTCTTTCAGCAATGTTTTGTAGTTCTCATCATAGAGATCTTTTGCCTCCTTGGTTAGCTGTATTCCTAGGTGTTTTGTCCATTGTGTAGCTATTGTAAACGGAATTGTGTTCCTGATTTGACTCTCAGCTTGAACATTATTGGTGTATAGAAATGCTACTGATTTTTACACATTGATTTTGTATCCTGAAGCTTTACTGAAATTATTTATCAGTTCCAGAAGCCCTTTGGCAGAGACTACAGGGTTTTCTAGGTTTAGAATCTTATCATCTGTAAAGAGAGGTAGTTTGACTTCCTCTCTTACTATTTGGATGCCTTTTATTTCTTTCTCTTGCCTGATTGCTCTGGCTAAAACTTTCAGTACTATGTCGAATAGGTGTGGTGAGAGTGGGCATTCTTGTCATATTCTGGTTCTCACTGGGAATAGTTCTAGCTTTTGCCTGTTCAGTATGATGTTGGCTGTGGGTTTGTCATAGACGGCTCACATTACTTTGAGGTATGTTCTTTCAACACCTAATTGGTTGAGGGTTTTTAACATGAAAGGATGTTGAATTTTATTAAAAACCCTTTCTGCATCTATTGAGATGATCATGTGGTTTTTGTTTTTAATTCTGTTTATGTGGTGAATCACGTTTATTGATTTGGATATGTTGAACCAACAGAAAATACAATTTTATAAAGGAATGGGAAATGAAAATTTTGCTGTGGGATATAAATTCTGTCCTCATAGATGTTTTAAAAGAGATTTTAAAAACATGGAAAATGCTTGAATCCCTTTCATTTAGCAGACTGTGTTTCTTTGACTGAGATTCCATGCTAGGCTATCAGAAGCCCCAGCTTTTATTTACTTACCACAAGCAGTAGCGAGACCCAGAGCTTTTCTTTCATCTTTTGAATAGCCTAATGAAATAGTAGATTAACCTTCAATAAGGATCTGAGTCAGACACAACTATGACATTTCCTAACTTTGAACTGGACTCGTAGTAACTCAGTGCAACACATTTGTTCACTCATGCCAATCAGACCAATTTATATATTTCTGTACCTATGGTAAGTATTTATAAAATCAAATATATTGATTAATATATTCTGTTTAGTAGCCAAAAAGAAATCTTTTAAATTCTGAAGTGTCTGCAGTTAGGAAAAATACAAAAGGTGGGCCATTTGTGATATAAAAGTTTGAAGCATGAAGGTCAGTCATTTAAATCCTACAGCATGATGGAGCAGATCATGTATTCAAGAAGCATAGAATCTGGCTTCTAGGATTATGTTTCTGTGTTTATTATAAGAAAGATGGTTATCCCAAGGAGAGCTTCTAACAGCCAAATAGCAGAGACACACAAAGCTGGAAGGTGTGTCCCAAAGCCAGATTAAAACACGTTAAACCAAGATAGGGTGCTTCTAGGCAAATATACACTATTAATAATTAGGACAATGTCAAGTACTAATTCTATAGAGAATGACACCTAACCTATTTCTAATTTATGTCTTTAAGCATTTGCTTTAAAAATAAGTGCTTAATATTCTCACGTAAGCAAGGAGATATAGTCAAGTATTGTAGGATGTAAAATAGTAATAGATAAATAGATAGATGATAAATCGATAGGTAGGTAGGTAGATAGGTAGATTAAATAAGTGATCCATTCTAAAGAGTTTGACATAGGATTGTCTTGGAGATGCGGGCTCTTTTTTGGTTCCATATGAACTTTAAAGCAGTTTTTTCCAATTCTGTGAAGAAACTCGTTGGTAGCTTGATGGGGATGGCATTGAATCTATAAATAACCTTGGGCAGTATGGCCATTTTCACGATATTGATTCTTCCTATCCATGAGCATGGTATGTTCTTCCATTTGTTTGTGTCCTCTTTTATTTCACTGAGCAGTGGTTTGTAGTTCTCCTTGAAGAGGTCCTTTACATCCCTTGTCAGTTGGATTCCTAGGTATTTTATTGTCTTTGAAGCAATTGTGAATGGAAGTTCATTCATGATTTGGCTCTCTGTTTGTCTGTTACTGGTGTATACGAATGCTTGTGATTTTTGCACATTAATTTTGTATCCTGAGACTTTGCTGAAGTTGCTTATCAGCTTAAGGAGATTTTGGGCTGAGACAATGGGATTTTCTAAATATACAATGATGTCATCTGCAAAGAGGGACATTTTGACTTCTTCTTTTCCTAACTGAATACCCTTGATTTCTTTCTCTTGCCTGATTGCCCTAGCCAGAACTTCCAACACTATGTTGAATAGGAGTGGTGAGAGAGGGCATCCCTGTCTTGTGCCAGTTTTCAAAGGGATTTTTTCCAGTTTTTGCCCATTCAGTATGATATTGGCTGTGGGTTTGTCATAAATAGCTCTTATTATTTTGAGGTACGTTCCATCAATACCGAATTTTTTGAGCGTTTTTAGCATGAAGGGCTGTTGAATTTTGTCAAAAGCCTTTTCTGCATCTATTGAGATAATCATGTGGTTCTTGTCTTTGGTTCTGTTTATATGCTGGATTATGTTTATTGATTTGCGAATGTTGAACCAGCCTTGCATCCCAGGGATGAAGCCCACTTGATCATGGTGGATAAGCTTTTTGATGTGCTGCTGAATCCGGTTTGCCAGTATTTTATTGAGGAAAGCTGGAGGCATCACGCTAGCTGACTTCAAACTATACTACAAGGCTACAGTAACCAAAACAGCATGGTACTGGTACCAAAACAGAGATATAGATCAATGGAACAGAACAGAGTCCTCAGAAATAATACCACACATCTACAGCCATCTGATCTTTGACAAACCTGAGAGAAACAAGAAATGGGGAAAGGATTCCCTATTTAATAAATGGTGCTGGGAAAATTGGCTAGCCATAAGTAGAAAGCTGAAACTGGATCCTTTCCTTACTCCTTATACGAAAGTTAATTCAAGATGGATTAGAGACTTAAATGTTAGACCTAATACCATAAAAACCCTAGAGGAAAACCTAGGTAGTACCATTCAGGACATAGGCATGGGCAAAGACTTCATGTCTAAAACACCAAAAGCAACGGCAGCAAAAGCCAAAATTGACAAATGGGATCTCATTAAACTAAAGAGCTTCTGCACAGCAAAAGAAACTACCATCAGAGTGAACAGGCAACCTACAGAATGGGAGAAAATTTTTGCAATCTACTCATCTGACAAAGGGCTAATATCCAGAATCTACAAAGAACTCAAACAAACTTACAAGAAAAAAACAAACAGCCCCATCAAAAAGTGGGCAAAGGATATGAACAGACACTTCTCAAAAAAAGACATTCATACAGCCAACAGACACATGAAAAAATGCTCATCATCACTGGCCATCAGAGAAATGCAAATCAAAACCACAATGAGATACCATCTCACACCAGTTAGAATGGCGATCATTAAAAAGTCAGGAAACAACAGGTGCTGGAGAGGATGTGGAGAAATAGGAACACTTTTACACTGTTGGTGGGATTGTAAACTAGTTCAACCATTATGGAAAACAGTATGGCGATTCCTCAAGGATCTAGAACTAGATGTACCATATGACCCAGCCATCCCATTACTGGGTATATACCCAAAGGATTATAAATCATGCTGCTATAAAGACACATGCACACGTATGTTTATTGCGGCACTATTCACAATAGCAAAGACTTGGAATCAACCCAAATGTCCATCAGTGACAGACTGGATTAAGAAAATGTGGCACATATACACCATGGAATACTATGCAGCCATAAAAAAGGATGAGTTTGTGTCCTTTGTAGGGACATGGATGCAGCTGGAAACCATCATTCTTAGCAAACTATCAGAAGAACAGAAAACCAAACACCGCATGTTCTCACTCATAGGTGGGAACTGAACAATGAGATCACTTGGACTCGGGAAGGGGAACATCACACACCGGGGCCTATCATGGGGAGGGGGGAGGGGGGAAGGATTGCATTGGGAGTTATACCTGATGTAAATGACGAGTTGATGGGTGCTGACGAGTTGATGGGTGCAGCACAGCAACATGGCACAAGTATACATATGTAACAAACCTGCACGTTATGCACATGTACCCTAGAACTTAAAGTATAATAATTAAAAAAAAAAAAAAGTTTGACAGGTTGTTATAAAGAATAGGGTAAAGATACATGTACTGACCTAGATGATATCCAGGATATATTCCTGTGCTGGAAATTGCACATAAATTATGTGTAATTGCAATAAAATATGTGTAATATGATTCTATTTATGTTTTTTGAATCCACAAAATGATACTCTACACCTCTACAGATAGATAGATGAATCTTATAAAATAAAAAGTTATTGCATGTAACACCTTTATGCATTTGTGAAAGAAAATAAACATAATTATGAACAATGATATTTGGTCATTTGTGACCTACAAAAGCAGCAATTTTATGTTATCTAACAACAATTACAGAGGAAAAGATATCAAAGGCCATACCACTAATAACCATGGTTATCTCCAGAAAGGAGACTGAGACTAAGGGTTGACACTTGCGGTGCCATTTTGATTACCTGAATTGTCTGAATTTTTGTAATGTGAAGCGTATATGTATTACTTAGATAATTACTTACATAAAGGTGAGATTTACATTTAATTATTAAAGAAGGAAAGAAGACAGGTAGACAGGCAAAAAGACAAACATTATGTGTGCTGGAGGTTTAGAAAAATTGAGGAGCAATGAGGAGAAGGGGAAAGGAGAGTTTTGAAGACAGAGACACATTGAGATAAGGACGACTCAAGAAAATTTTAAGGCAATATTGCTATAATCATGTACGCAGTTTTTTCTCTCCACTCTCAAATACACCTCAGATGTTTTCTTGCAAGATTAAACAAGGATGAGGGAGCTGGAGTTAGAAATGAAGCAGCTATGAGATCAGTGCCATTGGGTGAGTTTCAAACAAATCGTTATACAAGTCACATATAAAATGCTAATTGTCTCCCAGAGCAAATAATTATAGTGGCAAGACAGAGTAGAAAATCAATCACACATTTTGTATAAATGAGTTTTAAAAGTGGGAAAAATCTCTATG